>NW_028258346.1:3410000-3720000 GCF_053883595.1 Heterocephalus glaber | reverse complement strand
TAATATTGGGCAGAACCCTGCAAAAGGACAGAATTGTGTGCAAAAAGAAATGTCCTAAGATTTTGTCTCTTTTCTCAAATGTTTATTTTAAGCATTTCATTTTCTTACATTATTGCATTTGTGTGAAACTTATATTCCTAAGAAAACGAATGCCAATATTGGGCATTTTTATATGGTTCTTGACTCTAATTTAAATGCTTTTGGTGTTTTGCTGATTATAATGATATTGGTTACAGTACTGGGTTTTGACAAAGAGATATTATTATATCAAATAACACTCATTCTGTTCTTATTTTCCTTAAAGCTTTAATAGGAATAGCTGCTGAACTTTACCAAGTGCCTTATAAGAACTATTGATGAGTCCCGTGGAACACACCAAATCAGCCCACGCTCTGGCAACAATCCACTGGACACTGTCCCCCCCTCCTCTGTACAGCCACCTGGTTCCACACTACAAAGATGCAGAGGACACCAGACCACCAGACCATGGTACTGAGTCCCGCCTCTGCTGGCCCAGAGGTAAGGGCTTCTGAGCCACCGTCCTACTGCTCCTGGCCCAGAGGAAGGAGCTTCAGGGCCACCATCCCTCCCGCTGCTCCCAGCCCACAGAAAAGGGCTTTGGGGCCACAATTCCTACCACTGCTCCTGGCCCCTGTTCTACCTCTCCCAGTTCAGAGGAGGTAATCTGTGCAGGCACTAACAGCACCCCACACACACAGTCGAAATGAGAAAACATGTAAATAAGTCTCAAAACCAGACTTCCAGATCACCTACAGCAACTCCAAAGGGAAATGAGATGGAACACTCTGATACTCAACCACCTGGACCCACTAAACTGGCAACTAAAGGGGATCTGGAAACAATGAAATCAGAAATAATTTCTCAGATAACAGGAGAAATTGTGCTCCTAGTGCAAGACATGATTAATAAATCTAGAGAAGAGCTGAGGAACATGATGGAAGCCCAACATAGGAAACAAATGGAATCCATAAAACAGATGCAAATAGATTTCCAGGACATGAAAAACTCCATTGAAAGTCTACACAGCAGAATGAGCCAATGTGAGGACAGAATTTCAGATATAGAAGATAAGATTGCAATTAATGACCAGGAAAAGAAAAATTGCTTCAAAATTATAAGGGAACACAAGAAATCAATCCAGCAGCTGCTAGATGATACAAAGAAGAATAACATAAGACTGATTGGACTCAAGGAAGAAACAGGAGAGAGTCCAGATGACATAAAAAAACTCTTCACAGAAGTAATGGCAGAAAACTTGACATACAGATGGCAGGGGAAAAGAACTTGACATACAGATAAGTGAGGCATATAGGACTCCAAAGAGCCTTGATCAAAAAAAACTACACATAGGTATATAATTGTTAAGATTCCAGAAACACAACAGAAGAACAAAGTTCTCTAAGCAGTCAGAGAAAAGAAACAAATCACATACAAAGGAAAGCCCATCAGAATCACAGTAGACTTCTCAACACAAACCATCAAGGCAAGAAGAGCTTGGAGTGACATATTCCAAGCCCTAAAAGAAAACAGCCTCCAACCCAGATTGATGGACCCTGCAAAACTATCTTTCAAAATGGATGGAGAAATAAGATACTTTCATGACAAAGAGCACCTTAGGAACTTCGTGAATACCAAACCAGCACTCCAAAGAATTTTACACAATAGCCTAGGAACAGACATTGAGGATCACAACCCCAGGAAGCAAAGCAGAATGAACCCATCTGGCATGACAAGAAATTAAATGTAAAGGGGGAGAACCCAACAAAAAGAAAAAGTCATGGCAATGACAAGTCAATACGTTTCAGTTATAACCATCAATGTTAATGGCCTCAGTTCACCAATCAAAAGAAATAGACTGGCAGAATGGGTCAAGAAGCAAAATCCAACAATATGCTCCATACAAGAAACACACTTAATTCAGAAGGAAATTCATAGACTGAAAGTTAAAGGGTGGAAAACAATACTCCATGTGACAGGAACCTGAAAAAAAGCAGGAGTAGCTATCCTCTTGGCAGATCAAGTAGATTTCAAACCAACACTGATTAAGAGAGACAAAGAAGGACATTACATCCTTGTAAAGGGAAGAATCCAAGAGGAAGAGATGACAATCATAAATATCTATGCAACAAACACTAGTGCTCCCAACTATATAAAACAAATACTAATGGACAAGAAAAGTCATATATGTACTAATACAATTGTAGTGGGGGACCTCAACACCCCACTGTCACAAATAGATAGATCAACTAGACTAAAAATAAGTAATGAAATACTAGAACTCAATCGAACTCTTGAACAAATGAACTTAACAGATGTTTACAGAGTCTTCCACCCCACAAAATCACAATACACATTCTTCTGAGCTGCACATGGGTCATTCTCCAAAACAGACCACATACTCACACATAGAACATGTTTAAGTAAGTGCAAAGGAATTGAACTTATTCCCTGTATATTATCAGACCACAGTGCGATGAAATTGGAGATCCACAGCAAAAGAAACAGGAAAAATTTCATAAACACATGGAAATTGAACAACACACTTCTGAATAGCCAATGGGTCACAGAGGAAATTAAAGAAGAAATCAGAATCTTCCTTCAATTAAATGACAATGACAATACAACATATAAGAATCTGTGGGACACAATGAAAGCGGTCTTACGAGGGAAATTCATACCAGTGAATACACACATTAGGAAAACAGAACAAGCCCAATTAAACAACCTGATGCTGCACCTCAAGCTTCTAGAAAAGGAAGAGCAGGACAACCCCAGAGCTCCTACAAGAGAGGAAATTATAAAGATCAGAGGAGAAATCAATCCAATGGAGACTAAGAGAACAATACAAAAAATCAATGAAGCCAAGAGTTGGTTCTTCAAAAGAATCAACAAAATTGACAAATTGTTAGCCAACCTTATCAGAAAAAGGAAAGAAAAGGCCCAAATCCATGCAATTAGGAATAAAAAGGGTGAAAATACAACAGACCCAGCAGAAATCCAGAGGATCATCAATACCTACTTCAAGAACCTATACACCAGTAAGATGGACAACACAGAAGAAATGGACAGATTCCTAGATACATATGAATTACCAAAGTTGAACGAAGAAGACCTAAAAATTCTGAACAACCCAATATCAACCAATGAAATTGAAAATATAATTAAAAACTTATCAACTAAGAAAAGCCCGTGGGCCTGATGGCTTCACTGCTGAATTCTACAAGACATTTAGAGAGGAACTGCTACCACTACTGTTTAAACTCTTCAAAGAATTTGAAAGGGAAGCAATACTGCCAAATTCATTCCTGGAAGCAAGCATCACCTTGATCCTCAAAGCAGAGAAAGACCCAACTGAAAAAGAGAACTATAGGCCAATCTCACTAATGAACATAGATGCAAAAATCCTTCATAAGATACTGGCAAATAGAATGCAGAAGATCATCAAGAAGATCATACACCCTGACGAAGTGGGATTCATCCCAGGGATGCAGGGATGGTTCCACATACACAAATCAATCAATCTAATACACTATATCAATAGAGCCAAGGACAAAAACCATATGATTATTTCCATAGACACAGGAAAAGCATTTGACAAAATCCAACATGCATTTATGATAAAAACCCTACAAAACATTGGAATAGATGGTCTCTACCTCAAACTGATAGAAGCCATCTATGAAAAACCAACAGCCAGTATCATACTAAATGGTCAAAAACTGAAATCCTCCACACTAAAATCAGGAACAAGATAAGGATGTTCAGTATCACCAGTCTTGTTCGATATAGTTCTGGAAACATTAGCCATGGCAATTAGACAAGAGAAAGAAATAAAAGGAATAATGACAGGAAACAAGGAAGTCAAATTGTCATTATTTGCAGATGACATGATACTCTATATAGAAGACCCCAAGAATGCCACCAAAAGTCTTCTAGACCTAATAACCAAATTCAGTAGAGTAGCTGGTTACAAGGTCAACACACAAAAATCAATAGCTTTCCTCTACATGAATAACAGACTCACTGAGAGAGAAATAGGGCAAATAATTCCTTTCACAATAGCATCCAAAAAACTGAAATACCTAGGAATCAACCCAATAAAAGAAATCAAAGACCTCTTCTCTGAAAACTATGGCACTCTGAAAAGAGAGATTGAAGATGATACCAGAAAATGGACAGACATCCCCTGCTCCTGGGTAGGAAAGATTAATATAGTGAAAATGGCCATACTTCCAAAATTGCTATATAGATTTAAGGCAATTCCAATTGAGATCCCAGCAGCATACTTCACGGACCTTGAGAAAACAATCCAAAAATTCACTTGGAAGAAGAAGAGACACAGAATAGCAAAACCAATTCTACATAACAAAGACATGGCTGGGGGTATCACAATCCCCAACCTGCAACTATACTACAAAGCTACTGTGATAAAAACAGCATGGTACTGGCAAAGCAACAGACCTGAGGACCAGTGGAACAGATCAGAAGATGTAGAAACAACACCAGACATACTCAGCCATCTCATCTTCGATAAAGGAGCCAAACACCCTCACTAGAGGAAAGATAGCCTCTTTAATAAATGGTGCTGAAAAAATTGGGTTTCAACTTGCCAAAGATTAAAACTAGACCTATATCTCTTGCCATGCACTAAACTAAAATCAAAATGGATTAAAGATCTAAATATTAAAATAGAAACTCTGAACCAGTTGAAACAGAGGTTAGGTAGAACTCTTGAAGACATCGGTGTAGGAAAAGATTTTATGAACAAAACTTCAGTTACCTGTGAACTAGCACAAACAATCAACAAGTGGGATCTCTTCTTATTAAAAAGCTTCTGCACAGCAAGAGAAACCACCAGCAGTGTGAAGAGACAACCCACAATGTGGGAAAAAATCTTCACCTGCTCTTCCTCAGACAAAGGTCTACTATCTCGAATCTATAAAGAACTTAAAAAGATCAGACTCCCAAATTTAAAGACCCAATCCAAAAATGGGCATCTGAAATGAACAGACATTTCTTAGACAAAGAAGTAGAAATAGCAAATAAATACATGAAAAAATGTTCAACATTACTGCTCATTCGAGAGATGCAAATGAAAACAACACTGAGATTCCACCTCACTCCACAAAGAATGGCTCCTATCATGAAATCAACCAATAACAAATGCTGGTGGGGCTGTGGGGAAAGATACCACAGTGGAGATACCTGCTCCACTACTGGTGGAAGTGTAGACTGGTGCAAGCACTGTGTAAATCAGTATGGAGATACCTCAAAGAACTACGACTGGAAGTCCCTGTTCACCCAGCTATTCCCCTGCTGGCTGTCTTCCCCAAAGAATTAAAAGAATCCTACCACAGTGATATATGTGCACCCATGTTCATAGCAGCACAGTTTGTGATAGCTAAAACTTGGAAACAGCCCAAATGCCCATCAACTGGAGACTGGATCAAGAAAATGTGGTTTTTTTAATAAAATGGAGTACTACCCAGCCATCAAAAATGAGAAATTAGAGACATTTATAGCTAAGTGGATGCACATTGAGGTGATACTCTTAAGTGCAATAAATAGGACACACATGTATAAATACTGAATAGTTTCTCTGGTGTGAGAAACTGAAAGTGTAAATAAGGACTAAAATGTATAATAGGTAATGTGAAATAGGAAGAAAAGGGGCAAAGGGGAAGGAAGAAGGAGGGCTAGGGGAAAGGATAGAAGGGAATGGGATTTATATAAGAAAATGGAAAAATAGGAACAAAATCTTTGTAAATAGGGAGGAATGGAGGGGTTGAAGGGAGGGCTGGGCAAGGGTGAAAAATAAGAATGAAGAGAGATTATGTAAAGGTGCAAAGTTCCAATGATGGATGTCATTATATTGTATACCTAAAATGTACCAATGATTAGAATGAATAATCGATAATGCAAAATAGGAAGAAAAGGTCCAAAGGGGTAGTGGTAGTGGGAGGGGTAGGGGAAAGGAAAGAAGGGAAAGGAAAAATGATGAGAAATGGAAAGAATGGAAATAACGTCTTTGTAAATAGGGATGGGTGGGGGGGGTGAAGGGAGGGCTAGGAATGGGGAAAAAAATAAGAACCAAGATGCATCATGTAAAGGTACAATTCCCAATGAGAAATGTAATTGTGTTGTATACCTAAAATGTACCAATAAAAGAATTTAACAAAAAAAAAGAACTATTGATTAACTTATTAATGAAAGTATATTAAATTTCTCGGTGTAGAAGCTCTGGAACTTTAGAATAAAGTCAGCTTATTTACAGTGTATTATCCTTTTGCTGCATTGTTAGATCCTACTTACTATTTTATTTAGAATTTTTGCATCTATAGCTATAGTTTTCTCTTTCCCCTACCTTTATCAAGTTTTTACTACTAAAATTATACCTGCTGTATAAAATAAATTGAGAAACTTGCATTTTTTCCTTGGCTCAGAATAAATTAATTAACACTGATATTGTCTATTATTTGAAGATTAGAAGACCGAGCTGTGAAACTATCTGTCTTGGTAACCCTTTCAATGGTCCATCTTTAATAATCTTTTTCTTCTCCCCTATTATAATTAGTTATTCAGGTTTTCATTTCTTGGATTAAATTTGGCAACTTCCTTTTGATACTCAACTTTATTTTCATGGAGTTAACATGTAATAGATTCTTATAATTATTTAAAACTCTGCTATATCTGTGACTAGGGCTTTTTTAAAATTTCCAACCTTATTTCATCTTTGCTGTCTTATTTTTTTGTACCAGGGATCAAACTCGGGTCCTTGCGCTTGTGCAGCAGGAGACGAAACCACTGAGCTAAATCCCCAGGCCAATCTTTGCTGTCTTTATTTAGACTTCAGAGGAAATTATTAGTTTAGTTAAACTTTTTAAGAACAAGCCTTTAAATTTGTTTACAGTGTCTCCTATATTTTTGTCTTCAGTTCGTTTGATTCAGGTTTCACATTATTACTTCTGCTTCTGATACTTCTTCCTTGCCTTGCTCTCCCTCGCCAGAACAGAGGTAATAAATGCCCTTGTTTTATTGCATCATCCTTCTATTTCTAGGTTTTGCCAAAATACAGAACTTTAATTTCTAGATTATTACTAAGATTTCCTTGGAGCATTCATTGCCTGTCTCAAGATTTCTTATTCAGACCTTACTTTACACATTCTCAGAAAATCTGTTGTGATGGATTTAGACATTAGGTATACTTATATAAATGACAAGCATCTAAGACCTCTACTATTTGCTACCTTCTTCTTCCTCTTCCCTATCTCCTCGTTTACATCCCTAAGAAAATACTGAGTTAAAATGGCAATATTGGACATTCTTTGTTTTCCTTAAATTCTTTTATTGGTACCTTTTAATTATACAATACATTTACATTTCTCATTGGGAACTTGTACCTTTACATGATGTGTCTTGGTTCTTATTTTTTCCCCATTCCCAGCCCTCCCTTCACCCTCTTCACCCTTCCCTATTTACAAAGACTTTGTTTCCATTTTTTCCATTTCTCATCATTTTTCCTTTCCCTTCTTTCCTTTCACCTACCCCTCCCACTTCCCCTACCCCTTTGGACCTTTTCTTCCTATTTCGCATTATCAATGATTCATTTTAATCACTGGTACATTTTAGGCATACAATATAATGACATTCATCACTGGAACTTTGCACCTTTACATAATGTCTTTTGGTGCTTATTTTTCACCCTTCTCCTGCCCTCCCTTCAACCCCTCCATCCTTCCCTATTTACAAAGACTTTGTTTCTATTTGTCCATTTTCTCATATTAATCCCATTCCCTTCTATCCTTTCCCCTAGCCCTCCCACTTCCTTCCCCTTTGCCCCTTTTCTTCCTATTTCACATTATCTATTATACCTTTTAGTCCTTGTTTACACTTTCAGTTTCTCACACTAGAGAAACTATTTGGTATTTACACATGTGTGTCTTGTTTATTTCATTTAAGAGTATGGCCTCAATGTGCATCCATTTAGCAATAAATGTCTCTAATTTCTCATTTTTGATGGCTGAGGAGTACTCCATTTTATTAAAGAACAAAAACTCCCACATTTTCTTGATCCAGTCTCCAGTTGATGGGCATTTGGGCTGTTTCCAAGTTTTAGCTATTACAAATTGTGCTGCTATGAACATGGGTGCACATATATCACTGTGGTAGGATTCTTTTAATTCTTTGGGGAAGACAGCCAGCAGGGGAATAGCTGGGTGAACAGGGACTTTCAGTCCTAGTTCTTTGAGGTATCTCCATACTGATTTCCACAGTGGTTGCACCAGTCTACACTCCCACCAGCAGAGGAGGAGGGTTCCTCTTTCCCCACAGCCCCGCCAGCATTTGTTATTGGTTGATTTCATGATAGCAGCCATTCTTTCTGGAGTGAGGTGGAATCTCAGTGTTGTTTTCATTTGCATCTCTCGAATGAGCAGTAATGTTGAACATTTTTTCATGTATTTATTTGCTATTTCTACTTCTTTGTCTAAGAAATGTCTGTTCATTTCAGATGCCCATTTTTGGATTGGGTCTTTAAATTTGGGAGTCTGATCTTTTTAAGTTCTTTATAGATTCGAGATAGTAGACCTTTGTCTGAGGAAGAGCAGGTGAAGATTTTTTCCCACATTGTGGGTTGTCTCTTCACACTGCTGGTGGTTTCTCTTGCTGTGTAGAAGCTTTTTAATAAGAAGAGATCCCACTTGTTGATTGTTTGTGCTAGTTCACAGGCAACTGAAGTTTTGTTCATAAAATCTTTTCCTACACCAATGTCTTCAAGAGTTCTACCTAACCTCTGTTTCAACTGGTTCAGAGTTTCTATTTTAATATTTAGATCTTTAATCTATTTTGATTTTAGTTTAGTGCATGGCAAGAGATATAGTTCTAGTCTTAATCTTTGGCAAGTTGAAGCCCAATTTTTTCAGCACCATTTATTAAAGAGGCTATCTTTCCTCTAGTGAGGGTGTTTGGCTCCTTTATCGAAGATGAGATGGCTGAGTATGTCTGGTGTTGTTTCTACATCTTCTGATCTGTTCCACTGGTCCTCAGGTCTGTTGCTTTGCCAGTACCATGCTGTTTTTATCACAGTAGCTTTGTAGTATAGTTGCAGGTTGGGGATTGTGATACCCCCAGCCATGTCTTTGTTATGTAGAATTGGTTTTGCTATTCTGTGTCTCTTCTTCTTCCAAGTGAATTTTTGGATAGTTTTCTCAAGGTCTGTGAAGTATGCTGCTGGGATTTCAATTGGTATTGCATTGAATCTATATGGCAGTTTTGGAAGTATGACCATTTTCACTACATTGATCCTTCCTACCCAGGAGCAGGGGATGTCTTTCCATTTTCTGGTATCATCTTCAATCTCTCTTTTCAGAGTGCTATAGTTTTCAGAGAAGAGGTCTTTGATTTCTTTTATTGGGTTGATTCCTAGGTATTTCAGTTTTTTGGATGCTATTGTGAAAGGAATTGTTTGCCCTATTTCAGTCTCAGTCAGTCTATTGTTCGTGTAGAGGAAAGCTATTGATTTTTGTGTGTTGAGCTTGTAACCAGCTACTCTACTGAATTTGGTTATTAAGTCTAAAGGACTTTTGGTGGAGCTCTTGGGGTCTTCTATATAGAGTATCTTGTCATCTGCAAATAGTGACAATTTGATTTCTTCATTTCCTATCTTTATTCCTTTTATTTCTCTTGTCTAATTGCCATGGCTGATGTTTCCAAAACTATATTGAACAGGAGTGGTGAGAGTTCTCATCCTTGTCTTGTTCCTGATTTTAGTGTGAAGGATTTCAGTTTTTGACCATTTAGTATGATACTGGCTGTTGGTTTTCCATAGATGGCTTTTATCAGATTGAGGTAGAGACCATCTATTCCAATGTTTTGTAGGATTTTTATCATAAATACATGCTGGATTTTGACAAAAGCTTTTTCTGCATCTATGGAGATGATCGTATGGTTTTTGTCCTTGTCTCTTGATATAGTGTATTAGATTGATTGATTTGTGTATGTTGAACCATCCCTGCATCCCTGGGATGAATCCCACTTCGTCAGGGTGTATGATCTTCTTGATGATCTTCTGCATTCTATTTGCCAGTATCTTATTAAGGATTTTTGCATCTATGTTCATTAGTGAGATTGGCCTATAGTTCTCTTTTTCAGTTGGGTCTTTCTCTGCTTTGGGGATCAAAGTGATGCTTGCTTCCAGGAATGAATTCGGCAGTATTGCTTACCTTTCAATTTCATTGAAGAGTTTAAACAGTAGTGGCAGTAGTTTCTCTCTAAATGTCTTGTAGAATTCAGCAGTGAAGCCATCAGGACCTGGGCTTTTCTTAGGTGATAAGTTTTTAATTACGTTTTCAATTTTATTGGTTGATATTGGGTCATTTAGAATTTTTAGGTCTTCTTCGTTCAACTTTGGTAATTCATATGTATCTAGGAATCTGTCCATTTCTTCTGTGTTTTCCATCTTATTGGTGTATAGGTTCTGGAAGTAGGTATTTGTGAGCCTCTGGATTTCTGCTGGGTCTGTTGTAATTTCACCCTTTTCATTCCTAATTGCATGGATTTGGGCCTTTTCTTTCCTTTTTCTGATAAGGTTGCCTAAGGGTGTCGGGAGCAATGCTACATGATTTTAGGGTAAAATCATTTGGTTAGCCTAGTTCTCCTGCCTACAACCCAGCTATGGAATCCCGAGACATAATTGCATTTTGGCCTCCGGTCACAACTGAGACCTCAATGATCCGGTGATGCTGTCTGTGATTCTCCAGGACAAGAAACATCCTGGGAGCTGAAAACATCCTGGGAGGAACAAACTTCTACTCAGTTCCTCCTTGTTCTTGGATTGTTACATCTTATTTATGCGGATGTACTGAACTCTCTGCAAGTCATTTGTTACACTTTGTTTCTCCCTATGTACTGAATAAAAGTGTGGTAAGCTGGGGGCTTTGGTCTTTGCTGCCCAGAGCAGCACTAATCAGACCCAAAGCTCAGCTTCTCATTTTTCTACCTTTCCTGTAATTCGCCGTGTGCTGCTGTGGCTCGCAGGAGACTAGGACTTACTGCAGAGGTTCTGGTAACGTCCCCTTCCCCTGTTCCCTACATAAGGGTTTGTCAATTTTGTTTATTTTTTCAAAGAACCAACTCTTGGCTTCGTTAATTTTTTGTATCATTCTCTTAGTCTCCATTGCATTGCTTTCTGCTCTGATCTTTATAATTTCCTCCCTTGTATGAGCTTTGGCATTGTTCTGCTCTTCTTTTGCTAGAAGCTTGAGGTTCAGCATCAGGTTGTTTAATTGGGCTCACTCTGTTTCCCTAATATGTGTATTTACTGCTATGAATTTCCCTAACACTGCTTTCACTGTATCCCATAGATTCTTATATGTTGTATTGTCATTGTCATTTAATTGAAGGAACTATCTGATTTCTTCTTTAATTTTCTCTGAGACCTATTGGTTATTCAGAAGTGTGTTATTCAATATCCATGTGTTTATGAAATTTTTCCTGTTTCTTTTGCTATTGATCTCCAATTTCATCACACTGTGGTCTGATAATATACAGGGATAACTTCAATTCCTTTGCACTTAAACATGTACTGTGTGCAAGTTTGTGGTCAATTTTGGAGAATGACCTGTGTGCAGCTGAAAAGAATGTGTATTCTGATTTTGTGGGGTGGAACACTCTGTAAACATCTGTTAAGTTCATTTGTTCAAGAGTTTGATTGAGTTCTAGTGTTTCCTTGCTTGTTTTTTTGTCTAGTTGATCTATCTATCTGTGACAGTGGAGTATTGTGGTTCCCCACTGCTACTGTATTAGTACATATATGACTTTTCATGTCCATTAGTATTTGTTTTACATAGTTGGGTGCACTAATGTTTGGTGCATAGATATTTATTATTGTCATCTCTTCCTCTTGGATTGTTCGCTTTACAAGGATGTAGTGTCCCTCTTTGTCTCTCTTCATCAGTGTTGGTTTGAAATCTACTTGATCTCCCAAGAAGATAGCTACTCCTGCTTTTTTTCAGGTTCCCATTGCATGGAATATTGCTTTCTACCCTTTAACTTTCAATATATGAGTTTATTTTTGAATTAAGTGGGTTTCTTTTATGCACCATATTGTTGGATTTTGCTTCTTGTCTCATTCTGCTAGTCTATTTCTTTTGATTGGTGAATTGAGACCATTAACATTGATGGTTATAACTGATACATACTGACTTATCATTGTCATGACTTTTTCAAGGGTGATTCTCCCCCTTTGTGTTTAATTTCTTGTTATGCCTGATGAATTCATTCTGCTGGGCTTCCTGGGGTTGTGATCCTCAATGTCTGTTCCTAGGATATTGTCTAAAATTTTTTGGAGTTGTGGTTTCGTATTCATGAAGGTCCTAAGGTGCTCATTGTCATGAAAGTATCTTGTTTCTCCATCAATTTTGTAAGATAGTTTTGCAGGGAACATCAATCTGGGTTGGAGGCTGTTTTCCTTTAGGACTTGGAATATGTCACTCCAAGCTCTTCTTGCCTTGACGGTTTGTGTTGAGAAGTCTACTGTGATTCTGATGGGCTTTCCTTTGTATGTGATTTGTTTCTTTTCTCTTACTACTTATAGAACTTTGTTCTTCTGTTGGGTTTCTGGCATCTTAACAGTTATATGCCTATGTGTAGATTTTCTTTTGATCAAAGCTCTTTGGAGTCCTATATGCCTCACTTCTCTGTATGTCAAGTTCTTTTCCCCTGCTTGGGAAGTTTTCTGCCATTACTTCTGTGAAGAGCTTTTTTATGTCATTTGCACTCTCTCGTGTTTCTTCATTGACTCCAATCAGTCTTATGATATTTTTGTTTGCATTGTCTAGCAGCTGCTGGATTGATTTCTCATGGTCCCTTACCATTTTGAAGCAATTTTTCTTTTCCTGGTCACTAATTGCAATCTTATCTTCTATATCTGAAATTCTGTCCTCACATTGGCTCATTCTGCTGTGTAGACTTTCAATGGAGTTTTTAATCACCTGGAAATCTGTTTGCATCTGTTTTATGGATTCCATTTGTTTCCTATGTTGGGCTTCCATCATGTTCCTCAGCTCCCCTCTAGATTTATTAATCATGTCTTGCACTAGCAGCACAATCTCTGCTGTTGTCTGAGAAATTATTTCTGATTTCATTTTGCCAGATCCCCTTTTGTTGCCAGTTCAGGGAGTCCAGCTGGTTGAATATCAAAGTATTCCATCTCATTTCCCTTTGGGGTTCCTGTAGGTGATCTGGAAGTTTGGTTCTGAGACTTGTTTATGTGTCTTCTCATTTCGACGGGGGAGGGGGGTGCTGCTGTTGGTGCCTGCACGGCTCACCTCCTCTGAGCTGGGAGTGGTGGAATGGCTGCCCAGAAACCCCTACCTCTGGGCTGGGTGTGGTGGAATGGTGGCCTGGAGGCCCCTACCTCTGGGCTGGGAGCAGTGGAACAGCAGCCCAGAACCCCCTATCTCTGGGCTGGGAGCGGTGGAATGGTGGCCCAAAGTCCCTTCTGGGCTGGGAGCGGTGGAACCAATATTGGACATTCTTATCTGGTTCTTGACTCTAAATGCTCCCCTCCCCACCCCATCTCAGCTTCTCCATACATATTACAATCTCAGTTCTGATTTATTTGTTGTCTCATTAGAGTCAATCTTAGTATTTTCTCTAGATAGAGTATGGGCAGAATATATTCTCTGAGTTGTTAAATACCCCAAATATCTTCCCTTCCTGCTGATGTTTGAGGAGATCTCAGCTAGCATAGGAATCTTAGCTAGCCTTGTTCCTTTTTGTTAAAAGCCCATGAGGGTTAGCTTCCAATGCAGCAGAGTGGAGATTAATCCTTTCAGGTTCTTTTTACCTGTGAAACTGAAACATTTATAGCTTTCCTTTGGAATCCAGAAATTCTACCAAGATATGCTGGGGTGTTTCTCCTCTTCAGTGTAGTCTGGGCTTTTTGGTTAAACCTCCAAAAGTACATCCTGATCTTTGCTTATTTGAGGAAATGTTCTGGCCTTGTTTACTTGCTGATCATCTCTCTTCATTCATGGTGATGACCAACTCTTTGCATTGCCTCTGTGGTTTCAGCTGTTTCTTTCACTTGATCCTTCAGGACCTAACTTGGTTTGAACACTGACTCTCCTACCCTTCTTCACATTCCATTGGCATTAACTTGAAAATCATATTTAGTTGCTTGAATTACAGCTCCTCTTTCAAGTACTTTACCTAAATCTCAACTTGTTATTTTTTGTCTATGCGTTGACTGTCTCCTCCAGTAGCTCTAGTTTTTTGAATCTTCTTTTTTTTCAGTAGTACTAGAGCTTGAACCTAGGACCTTCATACTGAGGTAGATCTGTAGCCCTATAAATATTTCTTTCATATTTTGTGATAGGGTCTTGCTAAACCAACCTGTGGTTCTTCTGCAGCAGATCTTAGCAGATTCAAAAATGAATAAAAGTCTCAGTGCAAATATATTTACAGGGGCTGAGGGTGTAGCTCAGTGGTAGAGTGTGTGCTTAGTGTGTGAGGACTTGGGTTCTATCTCTAGCATCTATCTAGCTGTCTGTATGTCTATCTGTCTATCCATCCATCTTTAGTACTCCCTAAAATAAACCAGAAGAAAACAGCTATGGACTGCTCACTACACTGCCTTGAAGAGAGCTCATCTGGAGACAAGTGTTAGCACAAACTTAATTTTTAAAATCCAGTGAATAAAGACTGCAGTATCAATCATTGGCAGAGACTAATGGGAAAAGCCATAGAGATCTGTGAAGAGAGAGCCAAAAAAATCCCATCACATGCAGATGTGTCACTGACATCTGCCACTTGCTCACTTAAAATGTAAACTCCCCAAAGAAATGAGAGTCAAAGTTCCCAGTTCTTGCCACAGATTTCTTTTTTTTCCAAACTGGATCTGTTCTTTTGAACTCTATGTGTGAGGTGTGGTCTGAGTCATGGAAATGGAAAACCATGGTTAACAGACCTTCAGCACCACCTAATGTGTTCAGACCACTGATCCACAATGGTTAGGAAGTGAAGAAGCCCTCTGCCAACCCTCTGCCATCTCCTTGCACAAGTCACGTGTACCCCTCACCCACGCACACCCGGGAGCCAGGTGACTTTTGGGGGGGGGGGGGCTAGGGGTTGAACCTAGGGCTTTGCACTGAACTACATCTTCAGCCCTTTCCATTTTTTCAGTCTTGAGACAGGGTCTTGCTAAGTCACTAAGTTTCCCAGGCTGGGCTCAAACTTGTGGTGCCTCCCAGGGTAATGAGATTCGAGGCATGTGTCACAGTGCCTGGCAAGGGCCTCTTCAATCCTGAGTGAAGATTTATGTGAATGAGCTTTTCAAGACATGTGAAGGGAGTTCCAGGGAAGGCTGTCTGTGGAGAGGTTGTCTTCAGGCTGTGTTCTATGAGCACCAGGAAGAGCAAAGATCATTGACTTCTGCAGCAGAACACCAAATAGAGCAGTTTTTCCCTGCTATTGGCTGACTGTGATTAGAGCCAGATCTCACCTATCTGGAGCCCAGCGGAGAACCAGTAAAGAAACCAACAAGGGCTCTAGGCACAACTTGAGTGGTAGAAAATCTGCACCTGGACACTCTGGCATGTGACATCTCAGAAGACCCAGCCCTTATCCAACACTCATTCCCTTCTCTTCACACGCCGGCTTAACTGTGAGTGTTGTCTGGTTTCCAAACCTCCAACAGATGGGTGGTGATGGGGAGGCACTTGAGCATGCTGTAACCATGGGTGTTGACACTGTGAGAAGCAAGCGGGAGACAGCACACAGGCAACATGCACACAGCGTTTCTCTGTCTTTTCAGCCTATTACATTTTTAATAAATATAAACATTTCATTCATTTTTGAAAATTTGCATGCCTGGTCTCCCAGTAGATACACCTTCCTCAGAAGCAGATTTGGGAGCAGGCGAGCATGCAGGTTTATACAGAGAGCCTGAAGGTCAGCACTGTGGCCAAGAAGGGAAGGTAGGAGTGGCCAGAAGGAAAGGTCATGCCATAATGGGACCCAACAGTATCCCTGGCCCTGCAGCCAGAATAGCCCTTCACAGGAACCTCAGGTGGCCCAAGGAGCAGGTCACTTTGCTCTTGGGAGTATTCTCATATAGATAGCCATTGCGGTAGGCAGCTTAGGCTCCAAGGGCAAGGAGGTCGTGCACCAGTGAGGCAGTCTCCAAGGGACAGAGGAAGCTCTCTGCAAAGTTGGACTATCTTGGTCACTTTCTTGTCGCTGGGACACAATACCCGACACCCATAGCATAAAGGAGGAGCAGAGTCTTTTGGCTCACGGTTTGTAGAAGTTTCAGTCCATGTTTGGCAGGCTTAACCACAGAAAAGTTATGGCAGAAGGGCCTCGGTGGAGGAAAGCTGCTCACATCATGGAAGTCAGGAAGTACAGAGAAACAAGGAGCCAGGAGGGAAATACACCTCCAGGTCAGCTCCCAGTGATCTGCCTTTTCTGACCAGGCCCCACCTCCTATCGTCACATTTCACCATAGCACCCCATGATCCAATCACACTTCCAAAGGCCCCACCTGTGAGTGTGTGAGGCTCTTGGAGAACATCTGCATATAACACATAAAGGGACCAAAGTGACTCATCCCTAATGAAATAGCTAGGATGTCTCATTGCCTCTCCTCCCCTTTCAGTTGGTTAGTTGATGTAACCCTATGCTTTGGCCAATGAGACATAAACAACAACATTATACGGGAATTCTGGGAAAGGTTTTGTAAAGTTATCAACCCAGCTTTCTCCTTTGCTTACTGCCTTCACCCTTTCTTGCATCTGGATTGTGAACACAATAGCAGAGCCTTGGCTGCCATCTAGGGTCATAAGGTAACTTAAAAGATAGAAGCTATGTGCTTGCAAGGTAGACCAGGAAGACGGGGAGAGCCTAAGTCCCTGATGATCTTGGAGCTGCCATGGATCTATTTCTGTGCTTCTTTTTATAAGAGAGAAATAAATGTCTGTCCTGCTTAAACCATTCTTTTTAGGTTTCTGTTTGCAACAGAATTTGACCCTAATAGGTTTAGAGGTCAAACTCCACTAGGGATTTATGGTCAATTAAATAACAATTTTTTTCTTCCTTAACAATTTCGGAATTCATCTTCTTTCCATCACCACTGCTGCCTCACTGGAATTTCTTATTGTTTCTCCCTCCACTTTTCAATAAATTGCCAAGGGTGCTACCAGGGACTTTCCCCCATGATTTTTATTTTTTTCAGTGATTCTGGAGATTGAATCCAGAGGCTCACACATGCTAGGTAAGGGCTTCACTACTGACCCACAGCCCCATTTATTTATTTTTTATTTTTTATTTTGAGAGAGTGGGTCTTACTTTTGAACATGTCATCTCCACTGTCAAATACCTTTGAAGAAACTCTTAAACTCTAAATTGTTCGTGAGTGAATACTTCATTTTATGAATTGAATAGCAGGATATGTCTTACTTCATATTTGTTTATTGTGCAATTTTCATGGTGTGTTCTTAGGTGCTAATGAATTGTATTCATTAGTAAGCTGGGAGAGGAGAGAGTCCAGATCCCTGCCACAGTCCAGCAACCGCACTTTTCTTCAATGGAGTCCCACGGTCACCTGGGTGGCTCTATCTGCCTGACCTGTATCAGATCCTGAGTGTGTCCAGCTCTGCTGCAGTGAGATGCAGACTGCAGACCACTAAGAGCCCAAGGGCACATCTAATGCCCCACAAGACAGCTGCATGCCTAGGTGTTCAGGAGCTGCCAGCCAGTTCCACTGTGTTGTGTTACAGTAACGGTGTTCGCCCTTTTGATGAAGAGCTCTCTGACTTCATTCTTTGTGTATACATTTAACAAAAACAAGGCCTTTGCTTCAAGATGATTGTGGATTCACATAAGGTTTTAAAAAATACTAACCCTAACCCTCTACCTAGTTACCCTCAATGGTAACATGATTTGTAATCATAGTACAATATCACAACCAACAGATTTACAGTGATACACGCAAAACAATCAATTTTTAAAATTTGTATTGCTTTCCTTTTTATATACATTATTCATTTAAAAGGCAATTATACCTATATTGGGAAACTGCAATAGAACATGCATTAATACATTTTTAAACTTCTGTTGGTATGTATTGTGTGATTTGTCTGAGTGTTTCTTGTGATGAAAATGAACTTTTTCTTTATTAAAAAATAAAAACTCTTCAAGGAGATCAAGGTTGAAATTCCTTGCCTGGCCTTCAGACCCCTGCAGGTTCTGGCCCTAAATCTCAGGCTTATCTATCACAACTCTTACCGGGGCCCCCAGAGTCAGCCTTCAGAGCTTCTGTACTGCCTGGAAATCCTCCTCAAACTGGGCCTAGAAGATTCCTGTCTTTCAAATTAAGCAACATCTGCAGCTTCCCCTAAAAGCATCAGATTCTCTCTCTCTCTGGATAGTGTAGATACCTTTTTATTTTCCTTTTTTAATGTCCTTAGTTGCCTGATCCACATGGATCCCACACACATTTTTGCTGAATGAATGAATGAATGAATAGCTCTCTCTAGCTGAAGTGTCCTGGGATAAACTATCCACTCCTCTTTTTCTGTGCCCTGACTCTACACTCTGCTGCTGGGAAGAAACCTATTTAGCTTCCTTTCCATGAGCAGCATCCAACCCATCCATGCCTTGTGTAGGGTATTAGGTGCTTGATACACGACGGTGGACAGCTGGAAAGGAAGAGGGAACTGAGACCAGAGGAGCAGTTATGATTGCAGACAAAGAGTTCCGGCACCATTTGGCTCAGAGAAACCATTTCACAGCCCAGGTGCTCCATTTGGCCATGAGACTGGGCATTTACGGGGTTCCTCCTGGTCCTGAGCTGCTGAGCTCAGTGTGAAAGAACCTGCAGCTCCTGCCACTCTCTGCTGTGTGCACCTCACCAACCCCCAGCAGCCAGGCAGGGAAACTCTGGGAATCGAATACCGAAAGGAGGTAGGAGTTAGATCCACTCCATTCACCTTCAGAAGGGGGAGGTTTGCCTGAATTCTCTTAGCAGCCTAAGGTGACCTGGATAGCTGTGCCACTCTGAGTCACTTAGGAGATTCCTGCTTTCTGAGCAGGGGTAACACGGAGTCCCAGTTTTGCAGCTGGTGGCTTCTTGCCCACCTGCAGCAATGGTGTCCATTGTCTTGTGAGACTGACTTCTCCAGAGAGCCAGGGTGCACCCCAGGGACCTCAGGCAGTGTTGGGGGGGGGATCCCAAGTTTTGCCCCTCTTCTTTCTCTTCCTGTTCTTGTTCTTCTTTTCTTTCTAGTATTGGGCATTGAACCCGGAGCCTTTCCCATGAGCTCAATTCCCTAGCCCTTTGTTATTTTTTATTTTGAGACAGGATTTCTCAGTTGCCCAGACTGGGCTTGAACGTGCAGTCCTCCTGCCTCAGCTTCCCAGAGTGCTGGGGTTACAGGAGTGCATCACCACACATGGCTTGCTATTCTCTTAACAAGCATTTAGCCTCTTCCTTTGCCACATCTGTAAAATAAGGACATAGAATGGTCTTGGCTCATAGGGTAGTTGTGAGAATCCTGTGGGGAAGTTCGTGGGAGCTTAAAATGGGAGCAGGCCCTGGGCAGGAGCTTATGAATGTTAGCTATGACCTTCCTTGGTGGAATAAAAGAATCATAATTGACCGCGGAGTATGGGGGCTCAGAACAGAGAAGGGTTGTTCTAGGCATCTGCCTCATTTTTGTCAAGCAGCGTTACTGGCACATAGATGTAGTAAATATTGGTTTTACGACTTAGGTTAGCCTAAATAATGTCCCTCTCTACCCAAATCCCCATGCCCTAATCACTGAAACCTGTGCATATTACTTCCCATGGATTTGTAAATGCGATCAAGCTCTTGAGTGGAGAGATCGTCCTGAATTAGTCAGATGAGTGTTAAGTGCAATCACATGCATTCTCCTCAGAGGGAGGAAGAGGGATATCTGACACAGAAGAGGAGAAAGCGATGTGGCCACAGCAGAGAATGCCATCAGCCACCAGCAGTTGGAAGTGACACGGATTGGTTTCCCTCCTAGAGTTTCTGGAGGGAGGACAGCTCTACTCTGATTTTGGCCCAATGATAGTAATTCCAGACTTCCAGACTCCAGATCCTGGGATTTAACCCAGAATCTTCACATAAGAGAACACATTTCTGTTATTTAACAAAAAGACCACATTGTGGTAATTTGTTACAGCAGCCACTGGAAGCTAATACTGTATACCACTTAGCTTTTCAGTGAAATGATTGCAGTAGCCACATATATAATTTTTATTTTTGCTCTTTGGGTTTAAGGTTATTTCTCTCATCTTTCTGGCCCCTTTGGAAAAATAAAGAAACATCCCAAATTAACAGACCCCAGATTCAAGTTATAAGTAGCAAAATTTTGAAGCCTTTTTATTTGCATTTTCTGAGTAGTAAAGAGCTATTTTGCTCAATATTAATCTTCTAATGAGCTCTATGGAACTTCAGTACAATTTACATTTTAACAGTTAATCTATATTTTAATCTTTAATAAAGAATCTTAATTTAGAATATTGTAGACCTGAGGGTTAGGTAAGAAGTTATTTTGTTTTTCTCACATTAAATTGGTTTAGAAACCAATTATTCATTAATGGTGGTTGTAATGGAGTTCAAGTGCTAAAAAGAATTGGCTTTTACTTTCAATTTCCCACAAACAACAGGCTGGAGAGTGAGGAGACACCTGGATGCCATTTTTGCTTTTGGGGACAATTGCGTGGGACGTTTTCAACCCCATGGACTCAGGGTGGGGCATGATCAGGGACACTGAGAGTAGGCCATCCTTCTACCTTGTTTTTGGACTGAATAAATTTGTGTGCTCATGATGGTCAGAGGATCCCTATAGATTCAGGCCTTTCTTTACCAGTAAAAATGCAAATACACTTGCTTCTCATAATTTATGATAGTAATGACCTGTAAATTTACCACAAGCCACTGATCCTAGGGAAAGTGAGGATCAGACTTTTTTCAACGCTTTGTTCCAAAATTCTGATCAACAAATAACCTTGTTTTATGTGTTTCTGTTTAAAGACGCCTTACATACTATACGTAGTTGAGTCATTAACATTGCACTCACAGCCACCAGCACTAGAACTCCTGCCTCAAGCTTCTCTAACATGTGCATCACGTCTGCTACAGGACAGCTCTTCAGCGCTAGGCTTGAGGGCCTGTTAAACAGGAAAAAGCGCAAGGTGTGGCAATTAGCACATCAGTGCAGCACAGAAAAGACCCTTACTTAGGATCCAACGGCTGAGACAAGAAGGCAGAGTTGTCTTATTTGACCTCAGCAGGGGATGTGAGCCTCAGATACCTCACATTTTTTGTTCACGAAGCCTTGTGAGTGTTGATTTTGAAGTTACAAATAAATTTTAGCAGTCCATTTGAAAATGCAGAATCCACAAATAACAAGGATCAGTTGTACTTCACAGAAAGCTAATGAAGCAGCTCTGCCAGTGACTGACATTTTTTGGAAATGCTAAAGTGAGTCCGTCCTCAGGGTGAGATATGGTTTTGGCTGTTGAGGATCTCAGCCTCCAGCTAAGGAGCTGCACAGACCTAACCGAGCGGGGTCCGAATGCCTCACACACACCCGAAGTGGCCATCATGATTCCTTGCAGACAGGAAGAGGTGCCCCGGGGGAAAGAACTAGAGAGGCCTGTTCCTGACAGCAGGTCTTTGAAAGAGAAGGAAGATAAGAGGGCCTTGGGCTCCCAGTAGACAGAAATGGTGTGAGGGAAGGGCAGCTTGGGGTAACCAAGGAGCATTTTCTCTCTTCACAATTCTTTTTTTGACGTCTATGCTGTGTGTACTATTAACAGTGGTCAGAGGCCTTAAGACATGATTATAATCTGATTAACTTTTCTTCCCATAGTCACAGGGGAAAATTAAATATAAAGAAGATTCAGTTTGGCAAAGACAAAATGTTTTGTGAAATGATTTAGGTTGCTGAATTTAATTTTCATTACAGAGGATCTGGAACTGAAACTGGCAAGCAATTTTTATCACTTCTTATGTCTTCATTGTTCAGAAAGGATTAAATAATTTGTCTCAGGTCTTAGAATGGTAAGGCTAGAATGAGGGCCTCCTGATGTCAATTTTCAATCTGCATCATTTTTTAAAAAATAGCTTTTATTTTTTTAAAGCAGCTGTAAGTTTAAACTGTTAAGTGGAAGGTACAGAGGTGCTATATACCCCTTGCCTCATTGTCAACATCTGGTGCAGAATGGTACATTTGTTACAGTCAGTGAACCTGCATGGACGTTTCTTTGTCACCCAAAGTCCCTACTTTACATTAGGGCTCACTGTTGATGGGGTACATTCCATACATTCTATGGGTTTGCACATTTTTATAAGGACCTGCATCCACCTTACAGTATCATTCAGAGTAGTTTCACAGCCCTAAAACTCCTCTGTGTTCCACTGTTCATCCCTCCCATCCTCTAACCACTGGCAGCCCTTGATTGTTGATGCCATACAGTATGTCATCTTTCCAGATTGGCTTCTTTCACTTAGTCGTATGCAATTGAATTTCCTCCAAGTTTTTCATGGTTAGATAGGTCATTTCCTTTTAGTAATGAATAATATCCCATTGCCTAGACATACCACAGTTTATCCATTCACCTTCAAAAGCACATCTTGGTTACTTCCTAGTTTGGGCAGTTATAAGCTCCTGTAAACATCACGTGCAGGTTTTGTGTAGAGATGTTCCCAACTCCTTTGGGGCAATACCAAGGGGCATGATTACTGAATAGTATGGTAAGAGTGTGGTTAGTTTGGTAGTAAAGTGCCCAACTCCCCCTGACAATGGCTGTTTCATGTTGCTTTGCCACCAGCAAGAAATGAGTGTTCCTGGTTCTTCATATCCTCACCAGCACTTGGAGTTATCCATGTTCTTGATTTTGGCCACTATAATAGATGTATAGTGGTACCTGCTTGCTGGATTTTGTTTGTTTTGTGGTACTGGTCATTGTACCCAGGATCTTCACATAAGCCACATCTCCAGCCCTTGTTACTTTTTATTTTAAGACAAGGTCTAGTTAAGTTTCTAAGTTGCACAGGCTGGACTTGAACTCACGATTCTTCTGCCTCAGCCTCACAGAGTGCTGGGATTACAGGAGTGCACCACACACCCAGCTTCTCATTGCTGTTTTAATGTACAATTTCCTAATACACATGCTGTCAAAAATCTTTTCACGTGCTTTTTTATGTCTGCATATATATTCAGATCTTTTGCTCATTTTTTAATTGGGTTGCTAATTTTTCCTTCGTTCGTTCCTTCCTTCCTTCCTTCCCTCCTTTCTGCCTGCCTGCCTGCTTGCCTTATTTCCTTTCCTTTCTTTGTCCTTTTTTTTCTTTCTTTTTGCAGTGCCATGGATTGAACCCAGGGCCTTCACACTGAGCTATATATCTCCAGTCTCCCCTGCTCTCCTCCCTTTTAATTTTTTTTTTTTTTTTTTTTTTTTTTTGGTACCGAGGATCAAGCTCAGGACCTTGCGCTTGTGAGGCAGGCGGCAGAACCACTGAGCTAAATCCCCGGCCCCTGCCTTTTAAAATTTTGAGACTGAGTCTCACTAAGTTGTCTAGATTGGGCTCAACTTTGTGATCCTCCTGCCTCAGCCTCTAAGAGTATTGGGATTACAGGTATGTGCACCACATCTGGCTTGGGTTGTTATTGTTGGGTTTTAAGAGTTCCTCAGATGTATAGTCCTTTATTGGATGTGTATTTCACAAATTTTTTTTTACCAGTCTGCAGCTTGTCTTCTCATCCTCTTGACTCACATAATTTTAGCCAAGTACAAATGCTCAATGAATATTGTCTTAGTCATTTTTCTCATTGCTGAGACAAAATACCCAACATGCACAAGTTAAGGGAGGAAGGGTTTATTTAGTTCAAGGGTTTATTTAGTGGTTTCAATCCATAATTGGATATAAACTTCAATGCATGTAAACTTCAATAAAAAGTTGGAAAAATAGAGGCCCAGAGGAAAGACAAATTTCTACTTTATATGAAATGACTTTGGTAGAGAGAAAGTTTTAAATTTGAAGGAAATGTGGAAATAATCTAGTGCAGTTTTCCCATTTTACAAGTGACAAAACTTAATCATAAAAGGATATTTTGACCTTGTGCTTCAATCAGGGCCTTTCAATAGGAGCAGATTCCCAACAAAAAGCCACCAGACCTGGCATCTGTTAGGCTTGCTCTCAGAGCCTCAACTGGCTCATCTATGAAATACTGATATAATAATGATTTGACCTCATAAGGATGTCATGGGGTTAAACAGAAATACTGCATAGAATCAGCCAGCCTGTCTGGCATGGTGTGTGCTCAGTGAGTAGCTGTTGTAAATGTCACTACCATTGTTAATGCCACTGATGTTATAGCCTCAAGCATCAGACTTTGCATATAGGATTTGTTTAACAGGTAATTACTGAATTCTATTCTACATCCTCATTTAGAAAGAGGGAGAGGGGTGAGGTCGTGATTTTAGCATTTGTACCCAAGAGCAAATAGTATGGCACCTGTTTGAAAAAATGTTAAAGCTCTGCTTGGAATCTAAAATAACAACCAGCTATGTGAGTGTGCATTTGTAAAGAATGGAAGGTTTGTAGAATGTTAATATTTACACAGAGGCAATTAGCATTTACTTTGCATGCCAAGTCCCCGCTGGTCATTTTCATACTCTTTCCCCCAAACTAGATTTACAGAAGACTGACAAGGCCAGGGCTTGTCACTGTGCTCAGTGGATCTTCCCAGTCCTCACCCAGCCCCTGACACCAAAGCCCTGGGTGGCACAGGGGTGGTGAGGGCCACAGAGCTGGCTATGAGGCGAACAGCCTGGGATCTCTCTTGTGGCTATTGTTCTTTAAGGAATTGCATTTTTGTATTTTTAATAAACATTTGCTAGTGTGAACATGTTTAGTATAAACATTTAAAAGGCACTACAGTTTTTAAAACCCTATTTCAGCATTTCCTCATTTCTAGCAGGAGGTTTAAAAGCCAGAAGCAGTTGAGAGCCTCCCTCAGCCTCAGAGAGACCCTGCCACAACCCCAACCATAGCATCATAATGACAGGGGCAACAAACACTGAGTGCTGGAACAGAGGAGTGTACGAGTGTGGAATCTGGGACCCGACCACCAGCACCTAGTACTGTCGTTGTACTGTCTAGTGACCTCGGCAGTTCTCACAACTACATCCTGCAGCTCTCCGAAGGACAACACACATGAGGATGTGAGTATCAACATCTTACTAAGGGAGTTGTGAGGATCACAGTAAAATGTAATGCACTTAGAACAGTGCCAGGCACACCATAAACATCAGCACCAGTCAAATATTGTGCTTATCAGCTTTCTGTTACCTGAGGTAATCATGTTATGAAGAAAAAAGGTTTATTTGGCTCATGGTTTTAGAGGTTGAGGTCTGGGGTCTGTCAGTCCTGTCACTCGTGGGCCTGTGGTGGTTTGTCATGGTGGGAGCGCATGGTAGGGCAAAGTCACTCACTTCACAGCAGGATGAGAAAAAGAAGAAAAGAGGAAGAGACCAGGGTCCCAGAGTTCCCTTTAAGGACATGCTCCCAATGGCCTACATCCTCCCATCAGGCTCCACCTGTTAAAGGGGGCATGACTTCCCAGCAGCTCCAAGCAGGGCACCAAAGCTTTTACACAGGAGCCTTCAGGGGACATCCCAGATATAAACTATAGAAAATTGTTAATTTATACATAAGTATAATTTTAAAACTTAGCAGTGGTTTTCCTGGACCTTTATAACCACTCCACAAAGCAGGCAGCATTACCATCCTTGTTTTATAGATAACAAAACCTAGACTTAGAAAGGTTAAGGAACTTGGCCGTGGTGATACCATTAAAAAGTAGCAGAGAGGTAATTCAAATGTAGGCCTCTTTGATAGTCAAGACCATGTCTATTGCCATGTTATTTATAATAGTGAAACATTGAGACCTAAAAGCCCAACAATACTGAATGGTTAAGTAAACTATGGTGCACATCAGTGATGAAATGCAGCCAATCAGTGTCACAGTCAGGTGCTGGGCAGACAGACTCCACACTCCTGCTCCACGGCCCTGTGATACTGTGCATGGGGCTCCTGTCCTCACCAACACATAGTGGCCACTGATCACAGCGGTAAGCTCTGTCCCTGAGGCCCTCTTACTCAGATCCTTGTCATGATGAAGTCTTGAGAACACAGCTCACCATTCTCAGCAATACTTTCCTCTCTCTCATACCCCGTGCATCAGAGCCCAACCCTGTTCTCTGAAATCTCCTCCATCTTTCTCACCTCCCCTAGGAGGTTTCCCAAATGACCTTAGTCTAGGGCTCTCTCTCCTTGTCTTCTATGTCAGCAGTCACTGGATGCATTTGCAGTTTACTGTGGGGTGTGGACCTTTTCCATCACATATACCCTGAGAACCAGAATGTAAGCCTTTGGAGGACAGGAATTATGTCACATTCTTTGCTCACTACCAGGATCTAATAGAGTGGGGTCCATAAATACAATATAATAACAACAGCTAGCAAATGTTAGCAACATTTGTTCTATATACTTGGCTCTGAATGAAGCATTTTATGTGCTGTCAGGAAGCCAAGAGGAAAAGAAGTGGAAAAGATAAAGAGCTGTCTCCTTCCTCCAGGCCCTCCTGCCCCTGCCAGAGAGACCAGCAGAACAAGCAAGGGTGGAAGATTGACAGATCGAAGGAAGTCCCTGGCTAAATAGGAAGGGTATGAGGGGAGATAAGATGGGGCTATGCCACTTAAGCTCCCTACTGTATTTAACCTCATAAAATGTGCAATAGTATTAGCAGCCACTCCACAAGGATCTGGGAAGGAGTAAAACGTGATATAGGCAAAAGTGTTAAGCTGAGAGCCAGGCAGGTATCGATCAGCAATATTTCTGGGAAAATGGGACAAGAGCCCCAACTTGGGATGTGGGCAGAGATGGAAAGAGTGTCAGAGACATGTCTCGTTTCTACAACCCCCTCCTACTCCCAGTGGGAGAGGACAGGATAGATTCCAACCAGCCCTGTCCACCGTTGGGTGTCCCCTTATGTATGCACAGTGGGTCCTACCAAGAGACAGAAGAACTTGGTCAAGAAGCCAGCAGTGCCTGGACCCAGCCTCTGGCATGGTGGCACTGGTTCCCAACCTCAGGTAGGGGGCACAGGCGGGGGTGAGGTCCCAGCCCACCTACCTTTCTCCACCCAGGTGACAGGTGGGCAGAGGTGCTGGCTGTTCAGCAGTTTTACGGGGTCCAAGTAGTGTCAAGGTGAGGAAGGAACGACTGGAACACCTCACGGCCCAGTTGGCCAAACACCAATGTCACATTGGGTCTTCTCTATGGCACCTTGAGACACTTAAGTCATAGTTTCATTTCACGCCACAGTTTCTATTATGGATGTTTTTGAGGAAACTGAGGCACTGCGAGGCTTAAAATAAAACCCTGAGGCCATCAAGCTGGTAAATGGCAAAGTCAGGAGCCCAATGCAGATGATGTGGTACAAGGGGCTGTGTTCCCACTGCCAAGCCCTGTGCATCCCTGGGGCAAAGGGGAGGCTGACATCCCCGCCTCCTGCAGCACAACTGAGCCAGTGTTTGTGCTCCCACTCCGGCGCCCTGCCCCTTTGCTCTTTCTGTCTCACTTTGATGGTCAAGCTTCTCCCTTCTCCCTCCCTCATCTTTGGGTCAGGGCTGCCTAAGACACAGCGAGAAGAAAGCTCGCATTCACAAGACTTTGGGTGTTTTGGAGAGGGTTCCCACAACTGCTGCAGCTCAGTTAGGACCAGACAACAGCCCCTCTTCACTACCCTACAAAGAACTCCTGCATTTTTAGCATCAGGTAATCGCCAGCCATGCTATGTTAGTCTCTCCCAAACCTTGGGCTTAAGTTTATTATACAGTCTGTTTTGCCAAATTGCTGTAGATTTGACCTTGTTAGGTGTCGTGGTCAGGATGATAATGAAGCCAGAGACATGTCTGACCAGATATTGTCCATGTCTGGACAAATATCTGCTAGGAGCACTGTCCTGGGTTGGGTGAGCAGCTCCAGGGTGGCTCTATCCTCCTCCCTGGTCTTTTTCTCTACAGGGCAGGGTTCCTTTTCTCTACAGGACACACTCAAAGACAGTTCTTCCTGTTTCTGGTGACTCTGTCACTCCTCTACATTCCTCCTTGGAACAAGCAGAGCTGAAGGAGTGGCAGACCTCAAGAGCACCCCCTGTGTTGACATCTTACAAGAAGTGACAACCTGCCCTGCGGATCTATGATGACACTTCCCCGCAGTTGCAGAGAGACGCTTGCCTGGTAGCTTGGGTGGGGTGGAGGAATAAAGAGGGCAGAGTGGGTAACTCAGCTTTATTTGTGTACTGGATATAAAGACCCAAAGTCCCTGGCATTCCTGGCCAGAATAATGAACTTTAGTCTATGATGTTGCCAACCTTAGAACTAAAAATGGGGTCTGTTTGGCCTGTTCTGTCCTTTTCAGCCGCTTCTCCTGCTGGTCCCCATGGGAGGATAATGGTCCTTACCCTTGATGCCCAAGACTAAAGGTAAAACATCTTCTTTCAAAGCTTTTGGCTTGAGTACACATTAGGGTCCATTCTGAATACGACCAGGGACACAGGGCAACTGGAGGCTCCACAAAGATGCTAGAAATTCATGCGGCACCTCTGAGCCCAGAAAGGGGACAGGAAACTCCATTTTAACTCCCACAAAGCCCTGCATAGCTGTTGTTTTAAATTGCATCAACCACTCTAGATATATGTATATATTTTAATTCTTTATAGAAAACAGTTTAGATATACAAAAAGGCAGGCAGATCACTCTGATGAATAACCATTTACCAACTGTCTACTTTAAGAAACAAGATATTACTTGAATGGCTGAAAGCTTCTGTGGGCCAGCCTCAGACCACATTCACCTCCCTGACTCTGGATTCAGCCTCCGAACCAGCTTTGATAGTCGCCATTCTGTCCAATGTCTTTACACTTTGATCCCTTCTATAAGACCCCCCATACAACATATTTTGTTGTTTTTCTTATTTTAAAAATGTATTCAAATGAGATATTGTAGTATATATCCTTCTGAGATTTTCCTTTATTCTAAAACTTTTTTAAAAGATGTCTTATGTCAGCATGTGAAGCTCTGGTTTATTTAGTTATTTCTTTCATCTCTGCAGCATATTCTATTGTGCGACAATACTGCAGTTTATTTGCATGGCCCTCGGTGGACAATGAGACTCATGTTTGTTGCTGTTTGCTCTGTAGCTGTTGCTTTGTGCTGGGCAGAGGCGTAAGAGTTTTCCTAAGATGCGTAGTAGGAAGAGAATTTCTGAGTTATGGGCTTTGCCCATCTTGTCTTTCTTAATGTCTTAGTCCATTAAGCTGCTTTGACAAAATACCATAGCTTGGGTGGCTTCTACACAGCAGAAGTTTATTTTTCACAGTTCTGGGGGCTGGGACATCCAAGGTTGAGATGCCAAATCTGGAGCTGAGGCAGGTCTGTTTTCTGGCTCACAGAAGCTGACCTGTGTCTTCCCATGGCAGAGTGCTAATGAAGCTCTGTGAGTTTGTTTTGTAAGGGCACTGATTCCATCCATGAGGATTCAGCCCTCGTGACCTCTTCATTTTCCTACTACCTTCACCTCGGGGGTTAGGATTTCAAGATGTGAGATGTGAATTTTGGAGAAACATAAACATTCAGTCCACTGCAGTAAGATCCCTGGGTGACCTCTAAAGTATTTGATACCAATGTGCATTCCCACCGATAGGGAGGAGAGTTTGCGTTTTTCATATTCTGGCCAATGTTCAGTGTTGCCAGACATTTTAAGTTTTGTCAGTGGAATAGCAGGGTCAAATGGGACTTCCAGTCCTAGTTCTTTGAGGTATCTCCACACTGATTTCCACAGTGGTTGCACCAGTCTACACTCCCACCAGCAGTGGAGCAGGGTTCCTCTTTCCCCACAGCCCCGACAGCATTTGTTATTGGTTGATTTCATGATAGCAGCCATTCTTTCTGGAGTGAGGTGGAATCTCAGCGTTGTTTTCATTTGCATCTCTCGAATGACCAGTGACGTTGAACATTTTTTCATGTATTTATTTGCTATTTCTACTTCTTTGTCTGAGCAATGTCTGTTCATTTCAGATGCGCATTTTCGGATTGGGTCTTTAAATTTGGGAGGTCTGATCTTTTTAAGTTCTTTATAGATTCGAGATAGTAGACCTTTGTCTGAGGAAGAGCAGGTGAAGATTTTTTCCCACATTGTGGGTTGTCTCTTCACACTGCTGGTGGTTTCTCTTGCTGTGCAGAAGCCTTTTAATAAGAAGAGATCCCACTTGTTGATTATTTGTGCTAGTTCATGGGTAACTGAGGTTTTGTTCATAAAATCTTTTCCTACACCGATGTCTTCAAGGGTTCTACCTAACCTCTGTTCCAACTGGTTCAGAGTTTCTATTTTAATATTTAGATCTTTAATCCATTTTGATTTTAGTTTAGTGCATGGTGAGAGATACAGGCCTAGTTTTAGAATCATACCACAGTGATATATGTGTGCCCATGTTCATAGCAGCACAGTTTGTAAGAGGCAAAACTTGGAAACAGCCCAAATGCCCATCAGTTGGAGACTGGATAAAGAAAATGTGGTTTTTTAAATAAAATGGAGTACTACCCAGCCATCAAAAATGAGAAATTAGAGACATTTATAGCTAGTGGATGCACATTGAGGTGATACTCTTAAGTGAAATAAATAGGACACACATGTGTAAATACCAAATAGTTTCTCTGGTGTGAGAAACTGAAAGTGTAAATAAGAACTAAAATGTATAATAGGTAATGTGAAATAGGAAGAAAAGGGGCAAAGGGGAAGGAAGTGGGAGGGCTGGGGGAAAGGATAGAAGGGAATGGAATTAATATGAGAAAATGGAAAAATAGGAACAAAATCTTTGTAAATAGGGAGGAATGGAGGGGTTGAAGGGAGGGCTGGGAAAGGGTGAAAAATAAGAACCAAGAGAGACTATGTAAAGGTGCAAATTTCCAAAGATGAATGTCATTATATTGTATACCTAAAATGTACCAATGATTAGAATGAATAATCGATAATGTAAAATAGGAAGAAAAGGTCCAAAGGGGTAGGGGTAGTGGGAGGGGCAGGGGAAAGGAAAGAAGGGAAAGGAAAAAATGATGAGAAATGGAGAAATGGAAATAAAGTCTTTGTAAATAGGGAAGGGTGGAGGGCGTGAAGGGAGGGCTAGGAATGGGGAAAAAATAAGAACCAAGATGCATTATGTAAAGGTACAATTCCCAATGAGAAATGTAATTGTGTTGTATACCTACAATGTACCAATAAAAGAATTTAATAAAAAAATAAATAAATAAAAAATAATTAAAGAAAAATGTTTTGCCGGTACGATGGTTGTGAAATAACATTTTATTGAAGCTACATTTATTTACACTTCTCTGGTTACTAGTAACCAGGAAGGCTTTTAATATGCTTATTGACCATTTGGATTTTCTTTTCATCGACTGACTCCTTGTTTACTTTTCTTTTTTATCTGTTTATATTTATTTGTGTGGCATTTTCTAGACTGTAGATACTAATGAAAAATATTTTTTTCTACCTTATAGCTTGTCTTTTCAGTTTTTAATAGTGTTTGAGGGTTTTTTTTTTTAAAGTTGTGGTAAAATATATGTAGCATAAAATTGATCATTTTAACCATTCTAAAGTGTATTATTCTCTGGTATTATTCACATACATATGATTATATAAATGTTACCACTATCTATCTCCAAAACTTTCTGAACTTTGACATCTGAAACTGCACTCATTAATAGTGCTTGAGATTTTAATGCAGTCAAATTTATCTATCTTTTCTTTTTAGAGTTGAACTCTGTGTCATGTGTTAGAAATTCTTCATAAATTATATTCTTCTTTTTTTCCCCTGAGTTTTAAAGACTTGCTTTTCCTTTTCATGTCTTGATCAATCTGGAAACAATTTTAGGAAACTGACTAAAGATCTATTTTCACTTTTTTCCACACAGATGACAACCAATTGTCCTAGCAGAGTTTTATTGACTAAACTGCCATTTTTCTCTGATCTACACTTTTAATTTGGCTAAATATTACTTTTATATATGAAAAGATCAATTTCAGAACTCTAAGTTTTTGTATTGTTCTGTTTTCTCCTCTTGGTGCCAAACCATGTTGTCTTAATTGCTTTAAGCACATAAGGGAACCCTACTATCCTTATACTTTCATTATCTGATCCTTTATCAAAATTTTCTTGGTAGCACACTTGTTGACATGCTGACACACGCCTGTAATCTCTGCACTCTGGAAGTCCGAGGCAGGAGGATTGCGGTTTGAGTCCAGCCTGGAAAACATAGTGAAGTTTCAAAATTTTTTAAAAAGATGCTTGGCTATTCTTTTTGTTAGCTTTCTGAACTAATTCTAGTACCAACTTGTCACAATCCAGGAAAATCTCTGTCAGGAATTTGTTTGGTGTTGTATTGAGCTTATAGACTAGTTTGAAAAAAAAATAACAGAGTGTTCTTATCCATGAATATAGTCTATTTATTTAATTATTGATGCCTTCTTTAGTGTGTTTTGATAGTTTTGTCATTTTCTCCACAAAGTTCTTACATAGTTTATTCAGATACCTTACATTTTCACCTTGCTACTACAAGTGAAATATTTTAAAAATTACATTTCAAACTATGAATAATGCAAAGAGATGCAGTTTTATCTTTTATCTTTTGGACTGCCCAGCCTCTCGAGAGGGTCTCTGGACTGACTTCAGCTGGGTAACAGTGTGGCACTCAGAGTCCAACACAAAACAAATGCTAAAGTGGACCCGGTTCCTCCTTAATTTGAACTCTTCTCCTGCTTTTCTTGAAGCCTGGTTCAGTTTGCAGACCTGCTAGGCGGGCAGAGGGCTCAGCTGTGGTTTTGAGGGACAAATTCATTTTCACATGACCTCCTCTTGCTTTTTCCCCAAAGCTCTTATATGTCATCCATATTTTCAGTATTAAAGAATACATACATACAGGACTTTGTAGATGATCCATATATATTCTTTTCCCTCATTGCCAAAATCAGAGGCCTTAATTTCATTTTTCAAAGTTTCTCATATTTTATGTGAAATTTGACAGTTTTGAACCAAAAGGTAAAGTTGGGGCAGAGCGTAGGAGTGAAGAAGGATGGGAAAAGATTCATTTGACTTTTATTGATAGCGGAAAAAAATTCATTAAAAAATGTGATGCTTTTTCCTCAATGTTACTTCAGAAATGAGTTCCTATGCTTTGAAACTTGAAATTGAATGCCATGAGCCCTCAATAAAATGAATGTGTTGTCTTAAGAAAGTCAAAATATAAAAAGTGAGAGAACTTATTCCCTTGTCTCCAACAGAGACTTCCTTCTTTTAAACTTGAATTTGAAAAAGGGAACATTTATTAAGTCTAAGGTAGGACTACTTCAGGCAGGTTTTTTTTTCTTTTTCATATCACTGATGTTTGCCACAAATCCACTAACTAGAAACCAAGATATTTGATTAAATTCTAGCCCAATGGAGTGATTAGTTAGTTATAGACTAGGTGTACATAAAACCAACTGGAGTAGCCAGATACTTTTCACTGTAACATAAAACTCAGATATAAGCAATGAAAAATTCCCTTTTGCTTCATTTCTCAACATGCTGTTGTCACATTAGGAGATTTTGTGTGCATTTTCTCTTCTCCACTGGTAGTATTATGACATTTTCTTTTCCATGCATTCAAGATTTAATAACTTGAAGCACAGTCAACACACCATTTCCGAGAGCTCGAGCTCCATTTCCTGTGCTTCTGGCTGACTGAATAGACTTCTTGGAGAAGATGGCAAATATGTGTGATGCTAACTCAGCTGAAATAAAACAAGATGCTCATAAGAGTAACTTTTACATGAACCATTCCCTCTGACCTTAGCAGTTCCAATCGAAGGAGCCCCTGCTTCTGGGTCTGAGCTGGAGCAGGTTGTGGGTTTTGCTTTTTCAAGGTGATCTTCTCTGGACATTTCCAGAAAGGAGCTCATCAGGGAGAGAAAGGTAAAGCTGGACTTCAAATGACCTCAAAGGCAGGGGACCTGCTGCATATAAGGACATGCGTTCACCAATTAGCTGGGCACGGGGTCTTGGGTTACATTTTCTCATAGAAACCACAGAGTTAAATATGTAGATCTTTAATTAGTTCATCAATCCACTAAATATCTGCCGAGAATATATCATGGTCATCCTTCCAAAGTCCATGACCCATAGTTCATCTTAACCAGACCAGGAAGGGTGACAGAAGCTACTGTGTCTATGTCCACATGGCTAGTAGTGGGCTAGGCCTCCCCAGGGATCCACATTGATAGGTCTTCCACCACCTCAGCAGCTATTATGTATAGTAGCTGCCCTCTTCCTATGGTGCCTTGCCCCCTCCCCTGTGTGACATCATGCCAAGATGGTTGCTCCCACCAAAGAACAAACCCTTCTTCCCAGCATGCCCCTGTTCCCACCTAGACAGTAACCTAATACTCGCTCACCTCCTACCACCTAGTGACATCACCGGCTCCTCCATTCCCTAGTCACTACCTCACTCAACCCCGCCTCAGCCCCTACAAGCCCCACCCCAGTCTCTATAAAAGACTCTCCCTGCCCCAGCCATATTGCTTTTGTCTCTCCTTTGTTCAGAGACAGCCCGGCAGATCTATTCCCCTAATAAAGGCTTGTTGTGGCCTGGTCTGGTCTTGGTCTTCGGCCCTTTTACCTGACACACATCATATTTAAAGGAACTGCCCACCAGGGATATGCAAAACTACAAAACTACACTGAGATTCACCACAGTCGGAAGGGCTATTATCAAAATAGCAAAGCAAAACACAAACAAAGAAAAACAATAAATGCTGGTGAGAGGAAAAAGAACCTTGCCTTCTGTATTGCTGGTCAGATGTACATTAGTATAGCCATTATGGAAATCAGTATGGAGGTTCCTCAAAAAGCTAAAATTAGAACTACCATATGATCCAGCTAAACCAATCCTTGGTATATATCAGAAGGAAATGAAGGCAGAATACAAAAGAGGTATCTGCGTACCCATGTTTTTGTGCACTATTCAAAATAGCCAAGATACAGAATCAGCCTAGGTGCCTATCATCAGATGAATGGATAAAGAAAAATGTGGTATATTTACACAATGCAGTATTATTCAGCCACAAAAAGGAATGAAATCATGTCATTTGTAGGAAAATGAAAATAGATGGAACCAGGGAAATAAGCCAGACTCAGAAAGACAGGAATTGCAGGTTTTCTCTTCTATGTGGAAACAAGCAGACAAAGTTGAAATAGGAGGGAAAGAGAGGGTAGAAAAGAGGGTGGATACGAGCAAAGCACAATATATGCACCTGTGCAAATGTCATAGTGAAACTCATTAATCTGTACGTTAATATATCCTAATAATTATAACTGAAAAATAAACTTCAAAGAGAGCTACCATGTTCCTGGAAGTCTTTCCTAGGATACTCATACAAAGGTAGCCAATTTAATGGTGGTTTTTCAGACCCTTCTCTAAGTAGCAGGATGTCATCCCCCTTAAACGTGGGGCTACAAATTTATCATAAAGCCTAAAATGCCCCGGGCTAGTGCAGGAAATACTGTGACCATTATCTCTCTTTGTCCTGAAATTCTGCTCTAAGAAGGAAGCATGAAACCCAAATGCTTTGGGAAATCACATCAAACTGTGGTGTCCCACTGGCTGGGCAACCCCCACTTCAGAAATGACACATATTAAATTCTGTGATGACCCAGCACCCCTGGTAATTGCCTATAGCAAGGAGAACCCACCATGTGAAGACAGGAAGGGGAGAAATGGAACACAGGTCTGCTGGAAGTCAGCTATGTGCTGGGAATCACACTAAATGGTTGATCCACCTTACCTTGAGGACGCTGAGAGGTATCATTTTAGCTGCCTTGTGTGTTTGTTCTGAACAGATTTGGTTGCAAATAAGGGGCAGACTAACAAAGGCTTAAAAGATAGAGATCTATTTGTGTAGCAAAATAAGTCAGCCTGGGGCTTCCTAGGAGCTCCTGGGGCCATAAAATACAGGGCCTTCTCTATCTTTCTGCTCTGCCATCCTTCTTGTGTAGACCTTCATCTCATGCTTCCCACCTCACAATAATGAGATGACTGCTGGCCCTCCAGGTGTTACATCCAGGTTCCAGAGGGAAGGAAGAAGAAAAGGCAGAGGGAGAAGTTCATGCCAGCCCAGGTTGTTTTGTGTGTTTTTTTGGTACCAGGGATCGAACTCAGAACCTTGCATTTGTGAGGCAGGCAGTGGAACCACTGACCTAAATCCCTGGCCCATCAGGTTGTTCTTTTAAGAAACAGTTGTCCTATCTGCTGTACCAAGTGATTTCTACTTATAATGATGGGCAAACTATCAAACAGGAGACTGGGAAGTGAATTTTTTAGTTATACTGAATAGTGCATTTTCTATGGAATATTCATACATGCATAAGAGATATTTTGATAATTTTCAGTGATCATTTAATTTACTCTGGGCTTAAAACACTTCAGTGGTGTCCAATAATTCTAAGATAAAGGCTGAAAACTTTAGCGAGGCCCACAGAATATGGGTAGTCTGGCAAATGTACCAGCCTCCTGCCTGGGTTCCCAGCAACCTCCTCTCCTTCAGCTCTGGTCACTTTGGACTTTCTCCTGCTCCCTCCCTGCTGGGCCTTCTGCCCCCACCTTTGGAATCTTAAACATCCCATTTGCATTCTTCCTTGGCATTACCTCCATTCATGGTTATGAATTTTTGTGATTCTTTCACTATAGTTTGGACCTAAACTCTAAGTGCCTTGAGAGTTTGCTCACTGTTGTTTCTAACATCCAGCAAAGGAACTGTCATTTAGTAGGTGGAATGAAAAAATAGCTTTGTAGGGTCACTTTCAGAATAGATTTCTATGACCCTACTGATCCATTTGTCCTCTAGAGTGGTCCCAGGCACTGCAGTGAATGTCTATCTTCTATCATCTCTTTGGAGCCTCACCTGTCTCTGAGAAAGCTTTTTTATTTTTCCAGTGAGGATGAGCCTGGTGAAGGCCAGTGACTTGCTCCAAACATGTTCCTTTAAGGGCAGAATTGAGATGTAATCTAGGGATCTGTCTGATGCCACCATGCAATGGCCCTTACTATGGGGCAGGGGAGTGAAGATGGCACAGTGGAAATCAGCAATAACTAGTAGACTTGGTTGTAGATAACCCAAGTGCAATGCACCAGGGGACTTCTGAAGCCAAGTAGGGGATATTCCATACATCACTTCTCATTTATATTTTGTTTGTTCAGCCCAGCATTTTAGCCCAGAGATATTTTTAAAGTAGAAAACCAATGGAATTCTGAGGACTACACAGCTTTGATTCAATGGCACATGTACCCACCTCTGGCAGACAGGGCATAAGTTTATATAAAATTAAAAGCTAATGGAAATTAAACTTTTTTAGTTTGGCATTAAAGTTGCTTTCTTCTAGTTCACAAATGAAACACACTGTGCTGGTTTCTGAAAACCAAGAAGCCTGGAGAGAAATGTATGCCTTCAAAACAAAATTTAGAGGGCCAGGGATTTAGCTCAGTGGTTCTGGTGCCTGCCTTGCAAGCACAAGGTCCCAAGTTCCATTCCTGGTACAAAAAAAAAAAAAGAAGAAAAGAAAATACAAAACAAAATTTAGAGAAACTTTATGAGAAATTTAGCAGTTTGCAAAGAGCATAGAGGTAAACTTGCGAGAATGGCGGTTCAAAATGCTCCTGGCCTTAAGTGGCAAGGTATTTTTCAAAAGTCCCTGCAGAAGCTCTCAGGCATCTGAAAAGGTAGAGCATTTTAAAGACATCTTTCCACTGGAAGTCTGGGCTTGCAAGCCTGTGCCTTTTCCCACACAAATGCGCTCAGCTCTTATTGGAGCCAGGAATTTCCTGTGTACCACAGGTTTGTTAGCCTTCTTCTTCTTTTCTTTTTCTTTCTTCTCAGGGAATTATCCAAGATTTGTAGCCAGCATTCTCTGCCACATTTTCTCTCAGTTACTAATCACACTTCCATATATGGAAATAAAGTGTCTAGTCTATTGTGGTCTTTATAGGCTAAGCCATCCTAAGGATAAAATGGTAGTACCATCATAATTCTGTGTGCGTGTGTAAATGTAAGTAGCCTTTAGAGTTACTAGAACATTCTTTGACAAGTGTAAAGTCAAGATATTATTCTCCTCAGTGGTTCTTGGACAGCAAAATGAAAAGAATCTACACTAATTGCCTGTAAGTAAAGTTGAAAGGCATGCTGGGAGATTTTTCCCATAAGAAAAGATCTCAAATCCCCTCCACATTTCCACACCTTTCCTGCTGAGGCAACCGCAGCGCAGAGTTAGAAAGAATGACTCAGTCGCAAGCCCAGTCCAGTTTAAATAAACAGAAATAAAGTTAGCACTTACAGGCTGGTCTTTCAGCAGATGCTGTGCCCTCAGGAAGAATGTGAGAGCAACAGAATAATCCTCAGGGGAGCTTTCACTTCTGCAGTGATTTATGTTATTCGAAGAACTCTCTCATCTTTTGTCTTTGTGCAACTTAATTCATTTTTACTGGAAATCTGAGGTTCCAAGTGTAATCCCTTCCTTGTGAGTATACGGTGAGGACCATGCCCCAGTCAAAAACTCCCAGTGGCTCCCACTGCCTCAGCAATCAAGTCCAAGCTCCTTGAAACAGAACCGAAGGGTTGATAAACATTAAATACCTATCTGTACACTCGGTACCTGGCCTCAGGCACCATGAAGAGCAAGAATGAATGAGACATGCTCATGGAGAGTTGTAACCTCAGTGAAGGAATCCGTCACTCTACAAATAATTAAAAGCAACAGTATAAGTGTCTTAGTCTGCTCAGGTTGTTATTTTGTTATAGCTATTTAGAAAAGAATCTTCATTTACTGCCTAGGAAGTGAAGCTGAAAGACATGACGGCAGACTTTTCCCATAATGAAGGATCCCAGATTCCCTCTTTGTTCTGAGAAGATGATCTGTTTGTAAATTTTCACTGGCCTTTTGGGCCCAGATTATTTTTCTCCTGAGAGGTCTGACCTCTTGAGCCTTTTTCTAAATCCAGAGCCCCAGGTCACTGAGATAGCTTGTATCTCCTTGATTGACTTCCACCTCCCTCCTCTCTAGATTCAGTCCCCAGATCTGTGAGTTCTGGTTGCCTGTCTGCCCTTATAGTTTGGCCCCAAGCCTGGCCTGGAGATGAGGGCATTCACTGTGCTCAGGGACCCACTGAGCCAGGCAAAATTCATCTGTGCTGAGGTCTGAGGCAGGGAAGTAGCTGCTCTAAAACAAAGGTAGAGAACAGCCCCAGGCAGCCAGTTGTTTGGCAGAGAGCCCAGCCAGAAAAACACCCTCCACATGTACCCGGTACCAGCCTTCCTGTGAGGACCCTCTGCCCAGTGTGCTCTGTTGGCCTCAGAGTCTGAGTAACCATATGGAATCACTGTAACTGTTCATGGAAGTAAGGTTGCTGAGAAGTCTTCGCATAGTTTGATTAAGTCAGATGACGCAAGTCAGCTGCTTCTCAAAGACTTAGGGCTGGATTCCTCCTTCTCTCTTTTTGTCTCCTTCTCTGCCTTCCTTCCACACCTACTATGTCGGCACCCTAAGCAGAAGAAGTACATTAATGATGAAGGCATGAAATGGCACGTGTTGTGTTCATTCCATGAATATTTGTTGTCTGTGCCAGGCATTTTGCTGGGAACTGCACCAAGCAGGAGACAGAGCTTCTGTGTTGTCAGTGTACATCTAGCAGGAACGACACTAAGAAAGTAATTAGGAATGTTTCATAGGTCACAGGTGAAGCATGGAGTTCCATGAGTGAGCATGGAAGGGGGACTCAACTGAGTTTATGGGATCAAACAGTTTCTGATCTGGGGAGGAGCGTGAGAAATTGCTTAAAATATACTGTTAATGAAATGATATCTGTTTTTAGTTTACATTCTCACTTCCTAAAATTAAGATAATCAGATTGGTAATATTTAAAAAATCTATTCAATAATCAGGTAATACTGATTATATGAGTTAAGCGGGCAGCTTGATCAGTGAATTAGTTGCTTAAGATTTAGGTACATTTAGTTGTCAGATGATTGACCTTTTGAATTAAGTCTCAAGACTGGCTTAAATTTCTAAAGCTCACGTAGCTACTGCGGAGGCAGAATTCTGAGATGTTCCCCCATATTCCCATCCTCCTCTTCTCCCGTAACAACTTCCCCTACTTATTCAAATACTAAACACGGTGCGCCTTTGAGGAGATTTTGTGGATGTAATTAAAGAGCCAACTGAGCTTAAAATTGGGAGGCAACCTTAGGAGCTGGGGTGGAGTCCGTGCCGATCAGATTAGGGAAGCTCTTGAAGGGACTGGGTTCTTGCTGGGGCAAGAGATTCAGAGTAAGATACAGACAACCTGTAAGGGGGTGGGATTCTCCACAGCCAGCTTTGAAAATGCAGGGGGCCACAGGGCAAGGAATGTGAGATGCTTTCAGGAGTTGAGAGTAGCCCCCACTGATAGCAAGGAAGTGGGGACCTCAGTCCTCCATCCACAGGGAACTAAATACTGCTACAGTCACATGAGCTGGGAAGAGCTGTGTGATCATTCATTGACATGTCAACTTGACTTGAGTAAGAACCACCTAGCAGATGAGTAAAGTTCTGGGTGTGTCTGTAGATGATTGACAGGTAGGCCACAAACTAGAGGAAGAAGGACCCACCCTTGATGTGGGTGGCAACAACCAATAGGCTTGTAGCCTGGATGGAATAGAAATAGAAAGGTGTGGCGACCTTGACCAGAGGCATGTATGAGAAGGATATACAGAAATAAAGGATTTTGGGAGCCACAAGCCCCAAACCTCCCAGAATGGATGCTTAGAGATTAAAAGCCGACTGGGCCAAAAATCCAAGTAGAATCAAAACACATTGCCTTAAAGAATGAATACTCTGGTCCTCTCCTCCCCATATTCCAATTTATCATTTAGATTGGCCCTAAGGCCAGTCATCTCACAGACTAACCCTAACCCTAACCCTTCCCCTGCCCTTTCTCTTTCTCCCACATGAATTCCTGCACAAACATCCTTCTTTTCTGTTCTCCTTACTTCCTGGTCCTATCAATAAGAAGCCACAGAAGCTTCAGTTCAGAACTGTCTTTATGAGTCTGTCTCACGCTGAGGGGTCTCAGTTAAGGGAAGTCCCTTTGGGCCTTCTTGGAGTTTGAACTAAACATCAACTCTGAGTAATCGGTCATCCTTTGTGCTGCACCATGGTCATGAACAGTGACAAAAAGGGAAAGAAAGAAGTCTCCCCTTCTTCTCCTTCTCCTTCTCCTTCTTCATCTTTGCCATTGCCTTTGGTGTTTGTGTCCAATTCATTCAGGCTTCCAGTGCAGACTCTTCAGGCTTCCTACACTGACCCTTCTGCTCTCTGACATGGCCTTGCATCAGACTCTGCAATGAGCTGCAGGCCTTTGATTTTTAACCAAATTCCACAGCTCCTCACTGTACGGACAGTCACTTTGCATTCTTCCACCCCTGATTTGCAGGCTGCCATTGTAAGCCTACCTACTAAATCCTTTATATAATCATGTGTATATATTTTATATGATGTAGTAAACCCTAACTGATACATGATACCCATGAGAAAACAGGCAGACCTCTTCCAAGGCCTGTTAGCCTTGGGAGATCCTGAGCATAGATCTAGCTACACACAGCCCTCTGATATACTGTGCCAACAAGTTTATAGTAGTTTGCTACATAGCAATAGAAAATGAATACAGCAACTGTTGTTTCCCTGTCCAGCACCTTCCCTTCCATTCCTTTTGATATTAGACTCAAATCCTCTTGACAAAAAAGACTGGGCACAGGACTAGGCTAGCAAATGAATGTATCCCATCCTTCTGGTTACAGCAATTGACTCAAGTGTTGGGCATGTGACCCAAATTTTGCAATCCATGTCCCTAACTTACCAGTGAATTTTCAAACCTGAACTTGAGGAAAAGCACTAATTTTCTTCTCTGGCCATACACTGTGGGAATGAATGAGTGCCCAGAGCTACCTACAGCCATAAACACCTTCCATCTCCACCCCCCACACTAATGAGTGAAACTGGTCTGGGCTCTGACACCCAAAGAGCCTGGAGAGCCTTAGCAGGGTATGAGACCCTGAATCCATTGTCCTTTGGCCACTTGAACCCATGCTCTTACAGCAATTTGGTTATGTGAGCTGTGCCTCCCCTGCTGATGTAGGCTAGGTCAGGCCAAGGCTCTGTAATTGGTAACCAGAGAGTCTGAGCAACGCACCTGGAGAGGAGTGAGCTGGAAGACCCAATTCTGCTTCTCAGACAATCTAAGGACAGGGAAGTGCATCATTGTTTAAGTCAGTGCTGAGCGGCATCACATAATAGCAAAAGTAGACATTGGCTCAAACATATTACTGGAGCTTTGCAGAATTTTAAATGTCCTCTGGCCAAGGCCCTAGTTTCCAGAGAGGAGAAGCCGCCAGTTAGGCCACAGCTGGTCAGTCCAGACTCATTGGTACAGAGGACCCAGGTTGAGTGAAGATGGTCCTGCTCTTATCTCATCAATTTTTTTCCCTCTTGCTTGGACTTTCTTCTACCACTACAGTATCTTTCTCAACTTTTCTAAAATAGCGTCCGCTCAACACTGAGATTCTCATGATCCCTATGTTCAAGCTAGACCCTCTAGTTATGAAACTGGATGGTTTTTATTTGGCTACTAAAAGGAATATAAAACTATGTCTTCTTGTACATAGTGCAAGAATATCTCCTCGCCATAACTTACTTTTGTGAACATTGTGCAGAGAGAAATTCAAATTATTATCTCCCTTGAATACACATGTAAGTTGTTTCCATAGATACCTGCTCACAAAGACTAATAAGACAATTGTTTTCCACAGTGTTGAATGACATATCTGACATATGAAAATATTAACTTCTTATTCTCTTTCCGCTTAGGCCAGAAGAGTTGAAAGGTCGTAAGGACTGTTCAGACTCAAACTCTCACTGATGAGGTAAGGAAAGTGGGCTCTGGAGAGAAGGGCCTTGCTTGGACTCAGTTTCTCTATTTTAAAACATCCATAAGAGATGCAATTTTCTTTACAGTGTGCATCATCTACATGTATACAAATCAAAAAGCAGCAAAAAACTATAAAGCATAAACATCATCTACCACCTGGATTTTGAAGCAACTTCAGAAAGATCTTGGTTCTAGGATCAAGAAAAATTTTACTAGTGAAATTAAAAAATTACCTATTTGTTATGAAATTTTAAAACTGAGAAGGAAGCATTGTTTTTTTTAATTATGAACATTAGTACCAATTTATGTTTAAATATTTAGAAAACTAAGCCATAGAAAGAATAAAGAGAAAAAATTAATTATATTTGCCCTATCCTACAGAACCCCTTTTTAACATTTTTTGGTGTTTTCCATTCAGTCTTATTTTATATGTATTGGAAGTTTATATGGATGACAGTCAGACATATTTTCCCGTGTTGTTACATTTTCTTTATAAATATCTACTAATCATAAATGGTATGTTTTTCCTTAGCAACAAACTACTCTATTATGCAAAGGCTGGTTTTAAAAAACCTTATGATGGGACGCTTTATGTATAGATAACTTTGTTCCATATTTGGGATTATTTTCTTATTCGTTGTAAGTGGAATTTCTGGGTCTGTTTTATTGCAGATGCTTAGCTCAATCAACATTCATGAGAAAAATTAAATTAGTATATTAGTCAGAATGGGCTAGGGCACTGTGGTAACAAGAACCTAACAATATAATAATGTACTTCTTCGCCAGGCAAAGTTGTGTTTTGTTAAGGTCCTCCTCTGAAGCTGCTGTCCTCTGTGTGGGTGTACAGCAGCCTGGCTGTGCAGTCTTTCAGCTCCACTGTCTTAGTTGGGGCCTCCCTATTGCTACACCTTCAGAGGGAAGTTCCTAAGGGCCTGCTTACCACCCAGGCCCCTGTCTGCCTCCAAGGAGAAAGGGGCTCCTCCTGAAGTCTCAGCACCCCCATGAATGGTCTTGACTAAGTACTACCCTGTGGAGTCCCAGTGGTTCACATGGCTGTCAGCTTGCATGAGCACTTTTCACTACACTCAAGAGACTCATGGGATTTTAGAGATCGTTGCTATAGTGTTGGACAAAAATATTCAACTTTCCTTTGACTACCTCAAAATTGTCACGGATGTGCCTTGAGACCATAATGCTAAGTGAAATAAATTAGGCACTGAAGCTTAAATATTGCATAATTTCTCTTATATGAGAAACCCAAAATGTAAATAAAGAGCAAAATAAAAGACAATAGGAAACAAGGAGACAGATTTTTTCTTTTTCTTTTTTTTTTTTTTTGTTGCAAAAGGGAAGGGGACTGAGAGATGTACGGAGAGGGACGAAGGGGAAGGGAAAGGATGAGAAAAGAATTAAGATGTGTTATATACATGTATCAACTCCCCACAAGGAATATAATCATTATGTACTGCAAACAAGTACTAATAAAAACAGTTTTGAAAAGATTATCTTTCCCTTTATTAGTCAACTAATTCATTCAGTCAAGCATGCAGCAAATATTACAGCATAGGTGACCCGGGCATTCACCCCGTCACTAGGGCTACAATGGTGGACACGTAGCCCGCCCCTGTGGGCCTTACGAGTAGTTATAGCGCCTCTTCTGTGAACTGTGTGCATATACTGCTTGTTTATGTTTAGAGTTCCTTGCATTTCTCTATTGAATTGCTTAAACTCTTTTTCTTTTTCCTCTTTCTGTCTTTCTTCCTTTCTCTCTCTCTCTCCTTTTTGGGGTGCTGAGGATGTAGAACCCAGGGCCTTACCATATGCTAAATAAGCACTCTCCAGCTGAGCTGCCCTCCTAGGCCTGTGTGAGCTCTCTGTACAGCAAAGATAGCAACTCTGTGTTGATTTGCTGCAAATATTTTCTTCAATTTCCTTTGGTGGTACATTCCCTTTTTTTCTTAACAGAATTTTAAAATTATCTATAGTCGTTCCCATTTATCCGTGGCTTGCTTTCTATGGTTTTAGTTACATGCAGTCAACTGTGGTTTGAAAATATTAAATGGAAAATTCCAGAAATGAACAATTCATATGTTTAAAATAACTTTTCTTATAGCATATTATTATACTTGGTGTATTTTATTATAAGTTATTGTTGTTCATCCCTTGTGCCCATTTCATAACTAAACTTTAGTGTAGGTATGTATGTATAGGGAAAAGACAGCGTGTAATATAAGGTTCACTGCTGTCCTTGGTTTAAAGCATCTACTGGGGGTCTTGGAATGTACCACCCATGGGCACTTAGGGACTACTGTATTCAAATCTGATCTTTGCCACTTATGATTCCTCCTCTTGTTTTTGGGCTTAAGATATGCTACAGTGGTTGTTTCTGAGTTACCATAGTATTTCTCATACTAGAAACCGCCTTATAAGATGAGGAGCGGGAGAATAGGAAGGCAGTGGAGGACAGCATTTTGGAATTGGCTGCAGGCTGTCATGCAGGAGTCATTCCTGAGGACCCCTGGCCACCCTCCTCCTTCTCCTCCTGTTGCAGCCGCTGCTGCTCCTCTGGGGGCCCTACTCTCTTATCTCTCCCTCTCTTACTAAGGAACTTTCCTCTCAGCGACCTGTCCTCTCACAAGAAATAAAGATATTAGTTACTTCTTTGGGAGGTAATTGTGTTTAATTGGGGTCTATGGTCCCTTCCTTGAAAGGAGTGAATTTGCAAAGGAGAAACTTCAGAGTCTGTGACTGCAGCAGAGATCGCGTCAGGCAGGAGCTCCTGACTTGGACTACATCCTACCCTGCTGTGAGGTCAGTTCTAAGTGCTGTGAGGCACTTACCATGATCCCATGTTGCTCTTTCTTCTTGCAGCATTAAACACAGAGCCTGGCCATCATCTGCTTGCCCTGTGGGGCTTAGCTCTATTGGGATGGTCTCTGTTCTTGTCATTTATCTTTCCCCAGAGAGTAGCTCCCTCACCTGACTACCCTACTACTGTCGTAAGCCCTAAGACTGAGGCTCCGAAGTGCAGTCATTCTAAACCTATGATTTAGTCACTGCTCTGCCCTGCACTCTTTCAGGTGCCCTCTCTGTTCCCCTTGGCGACACCTCTCGTCTGGAACATGCTTCCTTTTATTCAGCATAGGGAAACTCCCCGTTCTGCTGAGCCCACAGGGAACAATAGTGGTCTCCAGTGTAGGGTGTGTGTGGCAGTAGTTTGGAGTGTACTAAGGAAGTAGTATTGGAAATTTTGCTTATGAAATTTAAACTTCTTAGGACTTCCATTTTCCTGTATGTTTTTAAGTGGATATAATGTATTTATTCAGAAATTTATGGCCATTTAAAATTATTTCACATTTGAACATCTCTCATGTTGGGATGCATTTTACAGTTGATGCCTAAAGAAAGCATATGTCATGACTTAATTGGCAATATTTTTCTTTCTTCCTTGTGTGTCACATGATGTACTATTGATAGTGTCTTGAATTCTAATATATATATATATATATATATATATATATATAGTGCTTGCTCAAAAAGATGAGCAACTTTAATGAAGTTGAATAATTTTAAATGTTTGGAGGTCACTCAATCTATAAATTCAGTTATTTCTTATTCACTGCCTTGAATTAATGACTGCATATGTGCATTTGTGCAGATGTGCACATTACATTATAAACCCGATGAAGTACAGACCATGTGTTATTTTTCTTTAGCGTTCCTACACCATTTTCCACAGCCTAGATCAGTAATTTTCAATGCCATCAAAATAAGGTGTCTTTTATAGCTAATGTTTTATAATGTCTTTTTGGGCCCAGGATGTAGCTCAGTGGTGCCATGGCTGCCTGGCAAGTGCAAGGTCCTGAGTTCAATCCCCAGTACCAGAAAAAAAAAAAAGATGATAATAATCTCTTTTTAACTATCATAAAGTGAAATTCACAAACAAGATTTTAATTAAGAGGGCCAGGGATTTAGCTCAGTGGTGCCACTGCCTGCCTCACAAGTACAAGGTCCTGATCCCCAGTACCAAAAAAAAAAAAAGATTTTAATTAAGAAGACTATATTAGAATACCCTAACTGCGAATATAAATAGACTAAGAGAGTCAGTAGAAATGTATTCCTTGGTGCTATGGTCGGTCTAGGAGGATGAGCAATGTGTGGGGAGGTTTTCATAGGCCAAGCCTGGAAGAGGTGTGAGCCACTTCTGCAGGGGCCATTGGCTAGACATCAGTCACATGACGATAATTACCAACAATTCTGGCGGGAAAATAGAGTCTATTTTGGTCCCGGGAGAGAGAAGAGTAAGTGGATTTTTGTGGGCAAATATAATATCCTGTTATAAAAGAGAAATTTTTATATTTATAATAAAATGATATGCTATTCATTATGTAAATCCTTTGGATGGTCACATTACAAGACATAATAATGAAGTGATTATTCCCATATGAAGACTCATGTGACTGTAATGGCCTTCAATGTGGTTTCAGGTTATATTAGTGAATAGAATACCATATCCTTTCCCATTCTGCCATTACTGTCCAACAGTGGTATTGCTACTAGTGTTGAGAGTTCAGGAGATGTTGAACAACCCTTGGTTAAAATCTGAACAAAGTACAGTCTTCCCTACTTTACACAGGTGATACATTCTCAGAAAATCCAGCTCATATTACAATTCTCCAAACACAAAAAATCCTTTGGATTTATATGTAAGATAATTGGCTCCTAGTTCAGATAATTATGAAGATTTCTTTTAAACTACGCCAACACCTAGTGAGTCATGAGGAGGCCATGCCAGAAGAGGGCCAATCCTTCACTATGCAGGTCTCTTCTGTACATCACAGGATGTCTAAGGTCCCTGGCACCCTTTTCCACACACTGGTAGAACCCCACTCCCTACACACAAATCATCAGGACAACCAAACACATCTCCACAAATTCTCAAAGCATCCCCTATGGAGCAGTACTGTTTCTGCTGAGAACTGCTGACTTTACTTAATAAATGCTTGTCCAACTCACATGTGAGTACATGAAAGAATGGCTAAATAAGCTAATTTACTAATCCTGGCATATTGTTATAAAGCAGGGAACATGAATACATTTGGAATATCAGTCTCGTGCTATGCTACATGATCTTAGGGGTATACTCTCATTTAATTCTCATAAAAATCTTGCAAGGTGGGGGCTGGGGATTTAGCTCAGTGGTTTCACCCCCAGTTGTGCAAGTGCAAGGACCCAAGTTCGATCCCTGGTACCAAAAAAAAAATCTTGCGAGGTGGGTGTCAATATCTACGAAACTAACGAAGTGGGCTTTGGAGGTGAAGTAGTGCGTCTCTTCTCTTGCGCTAAGTATGTGAGCGGCTGGGATTGAAATCTGGGTTTGACTCTAGAATTTGTGGTATTTCCATTATTACTGAAATAAGCATATGTTGCCACTGAAGTCTGTTATCCTGGGGTGATGATTATTAGTACTCCCTTTCACTTTCTGAGGGCCCTAATTTGGATAATGGCCACCCTAATTATTATATGCTGCTATTGTCGCCATTATCTCTTGGGAAGGTCAAGAGAAAAGTGAAAGCAATATTCTTTTGTCTTAGACATTTGTGGGATGACTGAAGATGCAGAATGAGTTTTCTCTTACCAATATATGCATTTTTTAGATCATCCATGGAGATTTGCATCTGTATAACTTTCAGTAAAACAATTTTTAAACAGAAAAATAAACATGTACTAGAAATTCACTCTTTTCCTGTAAAACAGCATGGTGTTCTTTGCCTTCAAATCAGATATGCTCTCCTTTGAGAAAGTGAAGGTCTAAATACTTTTCTATCTGAGAATTAGCTGGGAATGCATAGGAAGATGAACTAAGGCATTCTGTGCAAGGTGACATACTGGTGATTGCTTTCTTTATGAACTAGTTACATTTTTGAGTGAGGAAGAAACCTTCCCTTCTGATATTTGAAAGCCAGAAACCTGTCTCTGTGTGCTTCTATTCCTGAGACATTTCTTTTATCTTTTTCTTTTCCTTTCCTCTTTTTTTCTCCCTCCTTCCCTCCTTCTTTCTTCTTTCCTTCTCTCTGTCTCTCTGTCTCTCTTTCTCTGTCTCTCTGTGTGTGTGTGTGTGTATGTATGTGTCTGCCTCTCTCTGTCTCTCAACAAGGTTTCACTAAGTTGCCCATGCTAGGTTCAAACTTTTGACCCTCTCGCCTGGCAGAAACAGTTTTCAAACAACTGCTTTAAAGCTTCACAGTTTTCCACATGTCATAGGCACATGTTTAATCTCAGAGTCATGAGAAAATACAAGAAAAGCTTCACAGGGTGATGTGAAGGCCCAAAGACGGTATTTTGGTTGCTTGGACATATCTGCTCCATCTCTGCCGCCTCTCACCTCTCATTCCTGTCAAGGCTACTTCCCCTTGCTCTGCCTGCTCCCCACCCATTTTAGTTCTTCATGGCACTTTTTGCCCCCTCCAGATCCGGAGTGTGGCAGCCAGGTCAGGAGATGCAACACGAATTAGCTCACCATCTACCTCCCCTAGCCACAAGGGCTATGTTGATTCAAACACAAACCAAACACTTTCAGACCCTTCCTCAGCTACCTTCACCCACCCAGGCACTCGGAAGACTTTTGTTGGAAAGAAGGGAGCCCAGAAGTTGACCTGACCTTCTTGGTTCCCCATTTAGAGCCCCAACAGACTGAACCCTGGCATAGACACAGAGCCTAACCCACTCTGGGACTGGTTGGAAGGTACATCTCAGGTCCAGTTGGAGCAGGAGCTGGGAAGCAACTTCTGGGCTGCACCTGTTGGGCCACATGCCCTTGCCCAGGCTTGGGAATGATGCTTAGCGTAAAGCACAGCATCCCATCGGAGGCTCATGATAAAACTCTAAAAGTTAAAAAATAATAATGGCTGAACTGGGTTTTCATTCCAGTTGCTTCTGTCAGCTTCTGTTGTATCACAGAAGAAAGGAAATCCCATCAGAAGCCGGTACAAGTTCCCAACATCCCCCACTCCTCATGTCCGTTTCAAAGTAGATGACGTAAAGGCTGCCAAGGGACACCTTATATCCTTGGAGGGCAGGGTGAAGGGTGAAGGGTGCTGTGGCTTTATGCGCAGCGGTGCTCCCCAGAACTGCAATCTCCCTTCCCTCCTCTCCCACGGCAGGAGCTGTTAAACTGATCACTGACTCATTCTTGCTAATTCTCCATAGACTACTTCTGGGAGAAACTGAGGAAGATTGGCAAGGGAGATGCAAACTCCCTTCAGGCCTAACATAAACCTGTCCCCCAAATGAGGAGCACGGTCCCAGACTCTTACCTGAGGGATCTGGAGCCCTCCATAAAGAAATTTGGAATCATAGCGAGTGCATCTTAGCCCACAGTTCAAGGGCTCTCCTGCCTCTCTTGCCCGAGCAGCAGGCACTGAGAGCCTAACCATGCTGGAATGCCCCCAGTGGGAAGGGACCGGTGGAGATGTGCTGGGCCTTGGCAAGGAGGCCTGGGGAGGAGCACCAGCTAGAGATGAGAAAGTTACGCTTCGTCGGCCCGATTCCTTGCTTCATATTAACTCCCTCGGTCTGCCCTCTTTTACTGTCCCTGAGCCTTCAACGAAGCCCATTTCTTCATTCAGCAATTCCTAAGCATGTGTTCTGTGGCATCGCTGAGCTGTCATCTTGAGTGTGACAATGAATGACACTGATACAGTCCGAGGAGGGCAGACTGATAATATCCACTGGTGCTCGTGGTGGGAAGACCTCTGAGTGGGAATGCACTGGTACAAATGTGGGGGAGCACAAGGCAGGGGGCCCTAGTGTGCTGGTGAGGGGCTGTTTGATCTTCACCATGGATTCGCCAAGTAGGCTGGATTCAGAGAGAAGAATTCTAGGCAGAAGATGAGAGCAGCTTGCAGGAGTTAGCCATGAGATCCAGTCACCTTGTCCTCTCGGGCTCTTTTCTACTATCAGCCTTGATAGATTTTTTTATTTTTCAAGAGGGGTCATAAAAGCTAAATCCTTGGCAAAGAGTAATCTATGATAGGCCATTGTGTCTGTGTCTTCCCTTCCACAAGAAGTTCTTAGAAGTCCCCATTCTTGAGGCCTCTTATCCCTCAACCATGCAACCAGTACTTTCCCCGGACTCTGAGCCACATTGACATCACTCTTCAAAGTCGCTCTTCTTATGGCTGCCACCACCACTGTTCCTGATGTGCAAAGCAGGAGGAGGATGTGAGTCCAGAAGGCCATCATGGTGGAGAGGGGAGTAGATAATTCTCCAAGGCGGACAGCTGGGATTGGAGAGGAATTCCCAACAAGTGGTTATGAATGGAGATGTGACAGCCAGGGTCTGGGAGGAGGTAAGTCAGGTAAATGTCACATGAAGAGTAGATGCCTGGGCTGAGCAGTGACAAAAAGGGCCTTAGAGAGGACTGGGGAGCAGGTCTGCCAGGGAGCTCATAAAGGCAGGTGAGGTTCTGTCTTTGGCACTCAGCTGTGTGGTAGGAGCTGAGTGGTGAAGCCCTGGATCAGGAAACCCAAGGGCCTGGTTGTCACTGCCTGTTCTTGGAATGGCTTCCTTCAGGTTTTGGATCTAACTAAATATTAGCACTCATTTACTAAATAAATACTGCTCTGTCCCTCATCGGGCAGGGACTGGAGCATCATGTCTGTTTATTCTCTTCTAAAAGGTGCTATTACTAAGTAATAGCAGTTCAATCTATGGCAGTCACAGTCCACATCAAAAAGTGCCCAAGAGCCTGGCAGGATCACCTCAGTGTATAGACTCAGCCCAGGGGTGCTGAGAGGCCAAAGAACACCTAGGGCTCCTGCCCCCATCAAGTCCAAGGCTGAACTTAGTAAAGTATGGAAAAGAGAGGATTTGTAATGTTGAGGTAGCAGGAGTAAAGAGAAGTCCCAGAACGCAGATCAGATTACAAGTGTGTGTGTGTGTGTGTGTGCGCGCGCGTGCGCGCACGCGTGTGACATATACCAGAGTGTGGCAATTCTGGACTTTCTTGGAAGTCTGCCCATCCCAGACCATCTTCACCCCAGAACGGTGCATGCAGGTGAAGAGACCATTGTAGGGACTGCTTCACAGTGCAGTTCCCCCTCGACTCAGTCCTGCTTCCTTTGTGCCCTACTCCCCGGTCCCCAGAGCACTTGCCAGTCAACTTTCTGCACATGAATCTCTGCCTTCAAATCCAAGCCCCACGGACTTGACCTACGACAACAGTGGGGTTGTGCCATTGAGCTGGGCAGCATGGGGGACAGACTAGCAACATTTCCCAAATCTGGGCGTTAGTTGTACCTGGGAGCCTACTTAAAAAGATGGTGACATGGGCTGGGGATTTAGCTCAGTGGTTCCGCTGCCTGCCTCACAAGGGCAAGGACCCGAGTTCAATCCCAGGTACCAAAAAAAAAAAAAAAAAGATGGTGACAGAACTGTGGGGTGTTGGCCCTAAGGTGTCTGGCAGGAGCACTATGCAGATTATTGCTGACAACCACATCACTCCAGATTCTGCTTGTGGTAAAATCCTTTATCCTCATGATCCTCATTACCATGACATCATGGTTACCATACACTGAGAGCTCACTCTGTTCTGGAAACTTCAAAACATGTCAGCTACCGTCATATGAGTCACGATTGCAGGGAAGTTAAGAGTCATAGGAGTGAGACTCCTTAGTGTTGAATACCAGCTTCTCCATTGGTTAGCAATATGGCTCCAGTTGTGTCAACTTTCTCAAACTGTGGCTTTCTCGTCTGTAAAACAGGGGTGGTATCTGTTTGATCAACAATGCTCTGTGTAAAACTCTAACACAATGCTCAGTACAGAACAAGCATCCCATAAATGTCAGCAATTTTCGTCTCTTTTAATTATTATATAAACCTACAGGAGGGTTGCAGCTGAGGGGGCTGAGGTTCAGAGAGGCTAAGCAGCTACCAGAAGCCAAGAAACAGCTGACGAATGCCAGAGGTAAGATTTCCACCAAGTTCCTTCTCAGCACGAAGCATCAGCCCTTCACCGTTGTTCTTTCTTGTTTCTGCATGGGAGGGATCAGCCAGGGTGAGGGAAAAGGAGGAAGGAAAATGAAAACACCCACAGAGTCAGGGCTTCTCTGTGGAGGAGGTGCTGGAGACAGGTTTCATATGGGGGCCTCAGGCTTTGGGGCTTCCTAAGTGCAGTAGTGGAAGTCAGAGTCTTTCTTCTTAAAAAAGGTAATCCCAGCTATTCAGGAGGCTGGGGCAAAAGGATCACAAATTCGAGGTCAGCCCTGGAAAACTAGTGAGATACTGTCTCAAAATAAAATTTCAAAAAAGGGCTGGGGATGTAGCTCAGTGTGAAGGCCCTAGGTATACACACACACACACACACACACACACTAAGCTGGGTGATAGCCCCTCAGGAAAATTACAGTTCTGTGATCGCCAATCCAAAAACTCTGAAATATAGACAGCTCCAAAAATCAAAAGCCCTTTTCGTAATTTGTTTGGTGACCAGAGCAGACTGGACCTGCACTCATGCAGTGTGGTCATGTGGCCTCATTTGGGGGAAATCATTCTATTTGAGGTAGAAATGTTCATAGATGATTTATGGGGCATTCACTCAGACCCCACAGAGGGTGTCAGCTACTATGTTATCCTTCTAAAAATCTCAAAAACTGGGTTCCAGAACACTCCTGGCCTTCTATATTTTGGATGACAGCTTGGGGACTCTTTAGGTTTCCCTCAGACTAAGGGATATCTCCCATAGCAAAAAACACAAGTTTACCACATTTTATTCATAGAGTGACCTTCATTTGAAGAACCTCTCTTCAGGGGCTTTTCAAAGGATGGTTTGTTCCCTGAGCTGGAATAATAAGGCCCAGGCTGTAGGAAGCACCCAGCTCTGGCTGAAGGCCGGCCCAGGGGCTCTTAGTGGCCACTGCCATCTACTTCCTAGACTATGGTTTTTGTTTGTTTTTTGGTACCAGGATCGAACTCAGGACCTTGCGCTTACACGGCAGGGCCCAGAATCACTGAGCTAAATCCCTGGCCCTAGACTATGGCTTTTGACCTTGTGTTGTAGAACTTTTCCTGCTTTGTGTCCTAGTCCCAGAACACCAGCCCAGGTGATTCTGTGACACATAGGGCTGGGGCTGGGGTGGGAGGAGGAGGTTGGGACTGAAGATAAAGGAACAGAAGAGAAACAGGACCTGTGCCCTTTGTCAGCCTTAAGCTGCTTTCCTAGAACTGCAGGAGATGGTAATCATTTGCTCACAGTATTTCCCACATAATACAAGTGCATACATTTTACATATTTTGACATAAATTCCATATCATCCTCTCTTCCTTCTTCACTATTTGTTTAAAAGAAATAAGTGCTCCATGAGATATAGGCTTGGTTTTATTTTAAAAGACAGATGCAGAGTTGCAAAGGAAGAAGAGTATCTTCAAATAAATGACTCGCATCTCAATATTTATGCTGAGTCTATCTTCCACCACTGAAACCCCACTTAGCCACTTTGACATCCTGCTGAATAGGTGGGGCGCCATTTGACCACCATTTGTTTATCTGCACTTTGGCAAATGTCAAGCCCAAGTTGTATTTGGATTGCTGTGGACAGTGCGAAGCTCCTGGTGGGCTTTCTGTGCCACTGACAACGCACCATGTACCTTCTGTCCGCCCAGGATCACACGACTTACAGGGAAGCATTGGCTGAATGAGGCATATGCTCGCTTTCTTCTCTTCAGGATGAAATCAGAGATTGGTTGATGAAGAAGATTTTTGCCACAACCCCAGCTCCGAAGCTTACTGTGAGGGCAAACACAGGAGACTTAGAGCACTGAAAGTGAAAACAAAGTAAATGTCTCTATGTTGGTCACTTCCAAGTTATCCTCACATTCACAGTCTCTCTGGGGCTGTTTCTCACCCACTCCTTCCTCCTCAATTGTTTATCTTTGGCCATCCTCACCGATTGGCAATCTCTCTCCCAATACACTGATGGTAAGCAGGGATGAAGGAAACAAAAGCAGTGTCTTTTGGATTTAATTCAGTTTTACAAACAAATTGAGCACCTATTCTGTTTGCCACTAGGGATGCAGAATTCAGCAATAACAGTCAAGTGAAGGGGGAAGTTCGTTTGACTCTCAGAAATAAGCAATTAAGGGACGGGGATTTAGCTCAGTAGTTCTGCCTCCTGCCTCGCAAGCACAAGGACCTGAGTTCAATCCCCGGCACCAAAAAAAGAAAGAAGGAAAGAAAGAAAGAAAGAAGGAAGGAGAAGGAAGGAAGGAAGGAAGGAAGGAAGGAAAGAAAGAAAGAAAGAAAGAAAGAAAGAAAGAAAGAAAGAAAGAAAGAAAGAAAGAAAGAAAGAAAGAAAGAAAGAGTTAACATCACAGGATGTTATGAGAAAGAGCATATGGGAAGGGCACTCAACCTTGCCTTGCTGAGGGATGGATCATGGAAGTCTTTCTGGGAGAAGTGACAGCCATGCCAAGTTCTGGGTTGAGTAGGACTTATTCAGGCAAAAGGGTGGCAAGAGGATGGAGACATTGTATGCAGAGAACAGCGAGTGCCAAAGTGCTGAGGCAAGAGCACACAGCAGGACTGCTATTGCATCTAATTCATTTTTAAACACTTCAGCACGGACCAAGGGATGTATGTCAGTTTTGATCAACACCTTAGGAATAGTTTGTTAACATGTGAAGTAACTAAGAATACATAGTCTGCAGTGTTCCATTTCCTTTGAAAGACTAATTGGACATCTGTGATCCAGATGCAAGAGCCCAGCAATCTTTCTCTTCTTCTTTCAGTCCTAGAGGGTTTGTTTACTTGTATAATAAGTCCAGAAATGATTTTTCAGTGGGTGATGCAGGTGGTGCACAGATAGAATATGATCTGGACCTTCTCTGCTTGTGTGAATAGAGTGTGAGAAGTTCAACAGCTTGCACCCTTCCTCATTGCACACCATTGACTTGTGTGTCACACTTCACAGCTCATTCTGTTTCCTGGTTCTGACTGGCATCTCTGCTGAATTTTGCCACTAGAATATTTTCCCCTCATGCAGGGCATGTCACACAGAGAGCAAAGATTTCCTCGGGCTTAGAAAAAAACCCTTGTACCTTGTTATTGTGCCTGATTACTGGTAACTATGTATTGCAGGATTCTGTGTGGATTTTCAATGCCACCTACTCATACACTCATATACTTTAGCTGGGTAGTTGTGGTAGCGGGAACATGATCTTCATCTCCCTTAACGATGGTAGATACAGATAACTTGCAAAAAGAACAAAACAATCAGAGGCAGCCAAATTGGCTGGAGTCAGTTTCCCGCAGCATGGCTCCTGGGCTTGTTTTTAACAGTGCTAGCCGTCCTTTCCCTCCACTCCGGGAGGAAGTTACCCAAGGAGGCTCAATTCAACTGAGCAGCAGGATCCTATGGAAAGGTGCCCAAGTTCCACCAGGAAGATAATAGGGCTGACAAATCTTCAGGGTAATTCAAGGACAAAAATAAGATGTGGTGACTGGGAGAAGAAAAACAGAGTATGAGGCACAGGCTAGGATGAGTGGGTCAGGCTGAGGCTGTGAACAGCAGGTGACTGCACAGCATACCTACATCACAGTGCCAGAACATATTGGGTTGGCTTAAAGGAGCCACCCCCAGCCAGACCACTCAGCGCCCCATGGTCAAGCTTATTATCCATTGCTCCTCTTCTCCCCTCCATGGAGTCTGCTCTGACTCCTTGGTTTCCTGTTCAGCAAATGGCATGACCATCAGCTCCCCAGTTTTAGTCAATCCCCAACTCTAAGAGCTTCTACCAGTGAAGCATCTCTTGACTCCATCCCCACTGGCCCACCACCACTTGCCCTGTTCTTCCCCTCATCCCCTCCCCTCGGACCAGCATAGTCCACACTGTGAGGGCTCCCTGCTGGTCACTCCAGCTCAAGCACTGTCTCCTTCACTCCTGTCCCTATGCCATGCCACATCTGCATTCCTAAAGTACAGATCAAAGCTTTGTGTAAACTCCTCATTGTCCCTGCTGAACCAAATTCCAGGGCATGCTATAATAGAACTGTTTTAATCTCGGGCGATGGAACACTAGCTAGCTTGGGTAAAAGAGGGAAATCATTGGTTTATATAACTGAATTGTAGGAGACACAAGGGTTACACCTGGAGGACTGGGATCAGCTACTCCAATGCCATTGTGATTCTCTCTTTCTCTGTGTGTTGTTAATATTGTCTCCCCGTTAGCCTCCATTATGTCCTGTGGCTGCCTGGAGCTCACCTCTATCTAGTCGTACCCATTTTTTGTTTCCAGGTCCAATTTGAAAAACTCAAGGAAGGCTTCCTATTGGTCTGGTTGGGAAAATGGCCCATCACTAGTCTAAGAAGTATGGCTGGGATGGAGTCACCAGGACTGACAGCATGTGTTCCTGGACAAGGGCCACAGAATGATGCACTATCGATATTGATGGCAGTGGAGATCCTCAGTGAAACCATCAGAGTTCTGGCCATGAAAACAAATCCATAATGTCCTTGACAGTGATCCTTGGCAGTATGGTGCAGGCCTCAAGCCCTTTGGCTCTGTAGTTAGAGATATGTGAGTTCAAAGCCCTGGTCTCCCAGTTCTTAGTTGTGTGACCTTGGAAGTGTGCATAACCTCCCATGAGCCTCCATGTCCCGATCTGTAAAATGGAACAGAAGAACAGCAATACTTACATGAAAATGTAAGACAAGGCACTGAGAGCTCTTAGAACAGCCTGGCTCCAGTGTGTGTTCCTCAGCTCTTCCTGCTCCTGGGAGCACTGGCATGAGTGGGCAGAGCCCTCCTGAGGCAGCAGGGCCTCTGGCTACTGCTTGCTGCCAAGAGAATGAGATCAGGGTTAATCAGAGGAACAGACTGACCTGATTCCCAGCCCCCCAGTGAAGTGACCCATCTGACACTTTGCAGAAGGCAGTACCAGAGACAAAAGCTCTTGGCACATACTCTTCTCCATAAGGCGAGGCCAAGAGGTCCCTCAAAGCACCTTTGTCTCCCTGCCAGAGGGGGACAGCATCTGGGAGGCAGCACTTCTGCAGCTCTGCGGTTAGAACGCAGCCAGGTTTGTGGGTCACAGCCTGGAATCATCTCTTTATTAAATAATAATTTAGAGGCTCCTGTAAAGGGAGTCTGGGTGTAATTATCTGACTCGTTAAGCTGCCCGATCGAAACTGGGAGGCCATTTTTCCCCAGTGGCCCCACTCTTGGGCAATTTCCACATCTCTAGCAGCAGCAAGTAGGGCCTCAGTTTTGTAGGGGATGCAGATTCAAGGTCACCCATCACTCAAGAAAGCTGAGAGCCAAGAGTTGGACTCAAGGGGGTGAGTCCTCTCCTTTCCTGTGCTGGAAGATCAAAACTGGTCTTGGAACAGAGAACACAAGGAAAGACCTAGGGACCAGCCAGGCAAGGTATCAGCTCATTAGGTAACCTCTACGGAGGTATTGAAATTAAGCAAGTTAAAAGCATATTAGTTTAAATGAGACTTTTTATACATGAGGGGAGGTGTCTAGGTAGGAAGCAAATGTAATCATTTTGTGATGGGGCATAATTTGATAATTAATGAGGAAGTTGTCAGTCTAATCTTGAGGGAGCCCCAAGAAATGAAGAAATCTGTCTTTGTTAAGGAAAACTCAGGAGGAAAAAGTTATTGGAATGCAGGCAATTCACCAGCAAGGTCCTGGTAGCAAGTCTTTATTAGATGTGTGTGTTGGGAGAAAGTCTTTGTGCCACAACTGTGTTTTGTCCTGATTTGCCAGGCCCACTACCTCCCCTATGTTAATACAGAGATTAGAGAACATTGTAGGGCACTGATGCAAACAGAGGATTCTTCTGTGGCTGGGAGACCTGGTTATATGCCTCTACTGTGCTCCCCAGGAAAGCAAGGGAAGATGCTAACTGGAAGTTAGATTCTCAATGCCCAGACTCCTGCCTGCTACCCTGGGGCCCTCCCAGGTGCCATAGCACAATGGTTGAGATAAGGCAGGGGCTCTGGAGCCAGAGCACCCAGGTTAAGCCCTGTCCTGGGCCACACAGTGTGGCTTGACCACAGGCCCCAGTGCTCATGGTCACCGAGCTTCAGTTTCTTGGTGTCTGTCTCATAGGAGGGCCCTTATGGGGATGGAGAGTTATTGTATGCCCAGAACTCACCATGCGGCCTGGCATTTAGCATCCTCACCAAATGTCAGCTGTTAATTGGAGCTTTGCTGTCCAGCACTGGAGCTACTTGAGCCACAAATGGCTATGGGAGTGCTAGAAATGAGTGTTAGGAATGTGGCCATTCCTGGTTGACACTTGCTGTGGGTGTAAAATGCACACAGACTTCAGACTTTGTACAAACAAAAGAATAGGAAATGGCTCATTGCTAATTTTGCATTGACTGGTTGCACACTGCAATGAAGGCATTTTGGAATTAAATATATTATCAAAATTAATTTCACCATTTCCCTTTAAGTCTTCTTTATTGTGGTTAAAAAGCATGTAACATAAAAGGCACCACCTAACCACTGTTAAGAATGCAGGTCAGCAGAGGTAAGTAGGCTCACGCTGCTGTGGGGAGGATCTCCAGAATGTCTGTAGATCAATGAAATGATGATGCCCTACTTGCTGCCCTCCACTCATCCTGGCCACCAGCTTTCCACTCTCTGTTCTGTGAGTTTGGCTGCTTTAGATACCTAATCTAGGGGAAGTCACAGTGTTGCTGGCTTCTTTTGCTCAGCTTACTTAGTATAATGTCATTAAGCACCATCTATGTTGTAGCATTTGACAGAACTTCCCCCTCCCATCTTTCTTCTTTTGGCAATAATGAAGATTTAACCCAGGCCCCTTATGCTGAACTACACACACTGTACTACTACTGGCCTTTAAAATAAAATTATTTGTTTATTTATTTATTTTTAAAATTTTGAGACAGGGTCTCACTAAGTTGCCCAGGCGGGATTTGAACTTGTGATCCTGCTGCCTCAGCTTCCCAGAGTGCTGAGATTACAGGTGTGTGCCACAACATCTGGTTCTTTCTTCCTTTTGAAGGCTATATAATATTCTATTCTTTTATTTTTATGGTGCCTATCAAGCAAAACTTAAATTTTTATTTGTGTCTCATGTGTCTATTGATGGTGATTGTCTAGAGCCCATGAGTCCCAAACCACCTTACAATTAATTTCTGACAACTGCTTCACTCTCCTGAAATGAATTCCATGCCTACTATAATTCACACACATACATTTTCTAAAAAGTTGTATAATGACCTACCTATCATATAAAGGATAAAAGAACCTATTTCAGTTTATGGTTAGACAGGAGAGCTTAATGCATGCATAGAGTCATCATTAATGGGATAGCCATGAACTCAGAACAAGAACCCGAATCTGAGGAAATGCACTGACACCAGAATGTGATTTTCTAAAATGGAACAACTCAGAGAAGTTCCAATAAAACAAAGTACATTTTCTCTCTATATGGTTACGGTCCTGTGAAAAGGAGTATAAATCTGAGTGGAGCAAAATATATTGATATACAAAGAAACTGTAATTAGGTTCTAGGCTCAGAGATGTCTAAATAGATTTCTTTACCCAAACGAATGGCCAGTGGGATATTTAGAAATAAGAGGATTCGAGCAGTTTTCCCTGCTGTAGGAGCTCCCTGTGCATTGCAGAACACCCTGTGTGCCCAGTACTCTGCATTCCCATGGAAGCCCAGCAGCATCCCCAGTCACAGGGGCAATCTAAAGCATCCCCTCTATTTTCAAGTGCCCTCTCCCTCACCCCCGAGGCAGCAGAGCCTCCCTAAAAAGCAGCAATGCTGTACTGTGAGAAACAGTCTGGTGATGCCATAGGCTCTGTGTTTCCTGAACTGCTCTGCTTTCTTGCTAAGTGGTCCTACCCATCCATAAGCCTCACCTTGGCCTTCAGCGACTTCATGTAAGGCACCTTCTCTGGTCCAGCCTGGACTCTGAAGTTCCCTCAGAAGCTCCAACACAACAGATTCAGCATCTTTCCCTTCAAACCCGTGCCCTTCTGGACATTCTGGTCTCAATGTCACTGAAGTTTTCTCAAGAACAAAGACTTCTTTTTCTCTCCTTCCATCCTGATCCCTGGCCCTTCTACACAGTAGCTTCACTAAAGCCATTTTGCTCACTGCCTTGTTCCCTCACTCCCCTTCTTGCAGTGTCCGGCCCCTTCCTTCTATTTGCACTCTCCTATGTGGTCCCTGTTTCTGACTCTGATCTTCACCATCCCAGTCTGTCACCACTGATCACAGTCAGTGAAAACTGGGACACATCCTCCACGATGTCAGCATTCCCTTATCCGGGGTTGGGCCCAATCTCCTCTGCCAGGTTCTAGAAGCCTCCATCAGGACCTCCTGCCTCTTGTCTGTAGGGAGGCAGTGTAGCCTAATAGAGCTGGGATCCGTGAGATCTAGTCCTCTCTTGACCTAATCTTGCACTGGGTTTCTATGCAAGCTCCATCCCTCATGAACTGCCCATGGGCAAGTGAGTAAGGTTTTGTGTATATCTTTCCACATATGAAAAGTGGGCATCACAGCATCTGCTTTGTGTGGTGTAGAGAGAATACATAAAAATGTGTTGGTGAGACCCCATTGGCTAACCTGACACTGAGGAGAAACTGAAAAAATGGTGTGGTCTCTGCTAAGAAAACATGGAAGACCACCTCCAAGTGCTTTAAGGAAAAGGACTTTAGCCATCTAGTGCTACCTATCATCAGCTCGACAGGAACTTGTTTTGGCATGAAAATCCAAGCATTCAGCCACTGTACCACTGCCCCCAGCTCAGAGGACGTGAGCCTCGAGGGCACCAGCAGCAACCCCCCTCCCTTCAAAATGAGAAGACACTTAAACAAGTCTGAAAACCAGACTTCCAGATCACCTAAAGCAACCCCACAGGGAAACGAGATGGAACACCGATACTCAACCACCTGGACACACTGAACTAACAACAAAAGAGGATCGGGAAAAAAATGAAATCAGAAATAATTTCTCAGGTAACAGCAGAGATTGTGCCCATAATGCAAGACATGATTAATAAATCTAGAGAGGACACAGATGAAAAAAATAGAGGCACTGAAGAACATGGTAAAATCCCAGCATAGGAAACAAATGGAATCCATAAAACAGATACAAACAGATTTCCAGGAGATTAAAAACACCATTGAAAATTTATGCAGCAGAATGAGCCCATGTGAGGACAGAATTTCAGTTATAGAAGATAAGATTGCAATTAGTGACCAGGAAAAGAAAAATTTCTTTAAAATTGTAAGGGACCATGAGAAATCAATGCAGCAGCTGCTAGATGAGGCAAAGAAGAATAACATAAGACTGATCAGAGTCAATGAAGAAACAGGAGAGAGTGCAGATGACACACACAAAAAAAATCTGTTCACAGAAGTGATGGCAGAAAACTTCCCAAGCAGGGAAAAAGAACTTGACATACAGGTAAGTGAGGCACATAGGACTCCAACTAGCTTTGATTTTAAAAAATCTACACATAGGCATATAATTGTTAACATTCCAGAAACCCAACAGTAGAACAATATTCTACAAGCAGGTAGAGAAAAGAAACAAATCACATATAAAGGAAAACCCATCAGAATCACAGCAGACTTCTCAACACAAACCCTCAAGGCAAGAAGAGCTTGGAGTGATGTACTTCAAGCCCTAAAGGAAAACAGCCTCCAACCCAGATTGATATACCCTGCAAAAATATCTTTCAAAATTGATGGAGAAATAAGATACTTTCATGACAATGAACACCTTAGGAACTTCATGAATACCAAACCAGCACTCCAAAAAATTTTAGACAATATCCTAGGAAAAGACAAAGAGGATCACAATCCCAGGAAGTCCAGCAGAATGAATCCATCAGGCATGACAAGAAATTAAATGCAAAGAGGGAGAATCCAACAAAAAGAAAAAGTCATGACAATGATAAGTCAATATATATCAGTTATAACCATCAATGTTAATGGTCTCAATTCACTAATCAAAAGAAATAGACTTGGATGGGGGATTTAGCTCAGTGGTTTTGTGCTGCTGAGCAAGCACAAGGACCCAAGTTCAATCCCCGGTACCAAAAAAAAGAAATAGAGAGTCAGAATGGGTCAAGAAGCAAGATCGAACAATATGCTGCATACAAGAAACACACTTAATTCAAAATGAAACTCAGACTGAAAGTTGAAGGGTAGAAAACAATACTCCATCTGATAGGAAACTGAAAAAAAGTAGGACTAGCTATCCTCTTTGCAGATCAAGTGGATTTCAAACCAACACTGATTAAGAGACAAAGAAGGACACTACAGCCTTGTAAAGGGAACAATCCAAGAGGAAGAGATGACAATCATAAATATATATGCACCAAACATAGTGCACCCAACTATATAAAACAAATACTAACAGACATGAAAAATCAAATAAGCACTAATACAATAGTAGTGGGGGACCTCAATACCCCACTGTCAAAAAGATAGATCAACTAGACAAAAAACAAGCAACAAAATACTAGAACTCAATCAAACTCTTGAACAAATGAACTAAACAGATGTTTACAGAGTGTTCCACCCCGCAAAATCAGAATACACATTTTTTTCAGGTGCACATGGGTCGTTCTCCAAAATAGACCACATACTTGCACATAGAACATGTTTAAGTGCAAAGGAATTGAAGTTATCCCCTGTATATTATCAGACCACAGTGTGATGAAATTGGAGTTCAGTAGTAAAAGAAACCATAAGAATTTCATAAACACATGGAAATGAACAACAAACTTCTGAATAACCAATTGGTCACAGAGGAAATTAAAGAAGAAATCAGAGAGTTCCTAAAGTTAAATGACAATGACAATACAACATAGCGGAATCTATGGGACACAATGAAAGCAGTCTTATGAGGGAAATTCATAGCAGTGAATACGCATATTAGGAAAACAGAAGGAGCCCAATTAAACAACCTGATGCTGAACCTCAAGCTTCTAGAAAAAGAAGAGCAGGACAAACCCAAATCTCATACAAGGCAGGAAATTATAAAGATCAGGGCAGAAATCAATGGAATGGAGACTCAGAGAACAATACAAAAAATCAATGAAGCCAAGAGTTGGTTCTTCAAAGAATAAACAAAATTGACAAATCCTTAGCCAACCTTATCAGAAAAAGGAAAGAAAAGGACCTAATCCATGCAATTAGGAATGAAAAGGGTGAAACTGCAACAGACCCAGCAGAAATCCAGCGGATCATCAGTACCTACTTCCAGAACCTATATGCCAATAAGATGGACAACACAGAAGAAATGGACAGATTCCTAGATACATATGAATTACCAAAGTTGAACAAAGAAGACCTAAAAATCTAAACAACCCAATAGCAATCAATGCAATTGAAAATGTAATTAAAAACTTACCAACTAATAAAAGCCCAGGTCCTGATGGCTTCACTGCTGAATTCTACAAGACACTTAAGAGAGGAACTGCTGCCACTATTGTTTAAACTCTTCAATGAAATTGAAAGGGAAGCAATATTCCTGAATTCATTCCTGGAAACAAGCATCACCTTGATCCTCAAAGCAGAGAAAGACCCAACCAAAAAGGAGAACTATAGGCCAATCTCACTAATGAATATAGATGTAAAAATCCTTAATAAGATACTGGTAAATAGAATGCAGAAGATCATCAAGAAGATCATACACCCTGACCAAGTGGGATTCATCCCAGGGGTGCAGGGTTGTTTCAACATACACAAATCAATAAATGTAATACACTATATCAATAGAGCCAAGGACAAAAACCATATGATCATCTCAATAGATGCAGAAAAAGCACTTGACAAACTCCAACAAGCATTTATGATAAAAACCCTATGAAAAATTGGAATAGATAGTCTCTACCTCAGTCTGATAAAAGCCATCTATGAACGATCAACAGCCAATATCATACTAAATGATCAAAAACTGAAATCCTTCACACTAAAATCAGGAACAAGACAAGGATGTTCACTATCACCACTCCTGTTCAATATAGTTTTGGAAACATTAGCCATGGCAATTAGAAAAGAGAAAGAAAAGGAATAAAAATAGAAAATGAAGAAGACAAATTGTCATTATTTGCAGATGACATGATACTCTATATAGAAAACCCCAAGAACTCCACCAAAAGTCTTCCAGATTTAATAACCAAATTCAGTAATGTAGCTGGTTACAAGGTCAACACACAAAAATCAATAGCTTTCCTCTCATGTCTCACTAAGACAGAAATAGGACAATTTCTTTCACAATAGCATCCAAAAAACTGAAATACCTAGGAATCAACCTAATGAAAGAAATCAAAGACCTCTTCTCTGAAAACTATAGCACTCTGAAAAGAGAGATTGAAGATTATATCAGAAAATGGACAGACATCCCTTGCTCCTGGGTAGGAAGAATCAACAGAGTGAAAATGGCCATACTTCCAAAACTGCTATATAGATTCAATGCAATCCCCAATTGAAATCCCAGCAGCATGCTTCATGGACCTTGAGAAAACAATCCAAAAATTCATTTGGAACAAGAAGAGACCCTGTGTATCAAAAGCAATTCTAGGCAACAGAGACATGGCTGGGGGTATCACAATCCCCAACTTGAAACTATACTACAAAGCTACTGTGATAAAAACAGCATGATACTGGCAAAGAAACAGACCTGAGGACCAGTGGAACATATGAGAAGATGCAGAAACAACACCAGACACATTCAGCCACCTCATCTTTGACAAAGGAGCCAAACACCTTCACTAGAGGAAAGATAGCCTCTTTAATAAATTCTGGAACAATTGAGTTTCAACTTGCCAAAGATTAAAACTAGACCTATATCTTTTGCCATGCACTAAACTAAAATCAAAATGGATTAAAGATCCAAATATTAAAACAGAAACGGTGAATCAGCTGGAGCAGAGGTTAGGTAGAATTCTTGAAGACATTGGTGTAGGAAAAGATTTTATGAACAAAACCTCAGTTGCCCATGAATTAGCACAATCAACAAATGAGATCTCCTCTTATTAAAAAGCTTCTGCACAGCAAGAGAAACCACCAACAATGTGAAGAGACAACCCACAATGTGGGAAAAAATTTTCACCAGCAGTCCCTCAGACAAAGGTCTACTATCTACAGTGTATAAAGAATTTTCAAAAAGTCGGACCTCCCAAATTTAAAGACCCAGTGCAAAATGGGCATCTGAAATGAACAGACGTTTCTCACACAAAGAAGTAGAAATAGCAAATAAATACATGAAAAAATGTTCAACATCACTGGTCATTTGAGAGATGCAAATGAAAACAATGCTGAGATTTCACCTCATCCCAGAAAGAATGGCTGCTATCATGAAATCAACCAATAACAAATGCTGGTGGGGCTGTGGGGAAAGAGAAACCCTCCTCCTCTGCTGGGGGGAGTTTAGACTGGTACAACCACTGTGGAAATCAGTATGGAGATACCTCAAAGAGCTAGGACTGGAAGTCCCATTTGACCCAGCTATTCCCCTGCTGGTTATCTTCCCCAAAGAATTAAAAGAATCCTACCACAGTGATATATGTGCAGCCATGCTCATAGCAGCACAATGTGTAATAGCTAACACCTGGAAGCAGCCCAATTGCCCATCAACTGGACACCGGATAAAGAAAATGTGGGGTTTTTTATAAAATGGGGTACTACTCAGCTATAAAAAATGAGAAATTAGAGACATTTATAGCTAAATGGATGCACTTTGAGGTTATACTCTTAAATGAAATAAATACTGCACACGTGTAAATCCCAAATAGTCTCTCTAGTGTGAGAAACTGAAAGTGTAAATAAGGACTAAATGGTATAATAGATAATGTGAAATAGGAAGCAAAGAGGCAAAGAAGGGGAAGTGGGAGGGGTAGGGGAAAGGAAAGAAGAGAATGGAATTAATATGAGAAAATGAAAAAAATGGAAACAAAGTCTTTGTTAATAGGGAGGGATGGAAGTGTTGAAGGGAGGCCACGGAAATGGGGAAAAAATAAGAACCAAGAGAGATTATGTAAAGGTGCAAATTTCCAATGGTGAATGTCATTATATTGTATACCTAAAATGTACCAAGAAAATTAAATTTAAAAAAAAGAAATAACAATTGCTCTCATCTAAGCCCTATCAGGATCTGCAGGATCTTTCAGAACAGAATGAATGTTATTACCACATATTGAACATGTGATGATTGCCAAGTTTATAGAAAATCTCTTCAAAAAACTGTTTCAGCACACTGCTCAATATAATTTTAACAAATTAGCAAAGAGAATGGAACTATTCTCAAAGGGTTACCCCATAAAGATTTCTATCTTATCAAAAGAGCCAGAACCTATTCTCCCTTTGAATGTGTCACTCATCTGTTATCAACCTGGTAAAACATGTACGTCTGGAGAATTCAAAGATTTGAAAGAAATCTCCAAATCTGCAGCAAACTAAAAGCAATATGGTAATGTCCAAATATTGGATAATGTTGCTCCAAGTAGCAAATAAAGAGTTTGTGTCATGACTCTTTTTAACTGGTTTATCTGTCTCTTCAGGCTCTGAAATTTCTATCCCATTACTTATTATGACCCAAACTAGCCCTTGTTTAAGGGATTAATTCTTGACTTTGCAAGTACCTACTTCAATGTGATCATTGTAGTACTGTTTGCTATTGTGAAAAAAGAAATAACTCCAGTAGGAATTAGTTATGTGGATTGTGTACCTCTGTACAAAGGAATATGAATACACAAATGTATATAGCCATTATAATGAAAATATAGAATTGTATATTTTATTTGGAAAGATGTGTGATACAAATTAAGTGAAAAAAGAAAGGTGTAGAACAGTATGAAAAATATGTATATTTCTGAAGAAAATAATAAGTATATAACTAAATTTAGAAAATATCTGTAAAGGTCTATGTCTGGGAAGGGGGTGTAATGGGGAGGGGGAGAATTTAACTATACCTTTTTATTATTTGATCTTTAAACAAACAAACATACATTACTTTAAAAACTCAAATAAATGACAAACAGGTAAAACAATTGACAAAAAATTATAGGTAATGTGTTTGTAAACAATCTCATATGAATGTAATTAAATGATCATTTTAATCTGAAAAAAAAAAGAAAGAAAATCCAAGCAGAGAGAGGGTGAGACGGTCCCAGCACCCAGAAGGAAGCTTCCCTGCCTCCATCCCAGGCTCCTAGAGCAGAGAGGGTGAGCCGGTCCCAGCACCCAGAAGGAAGCTCCCCCACCACCATCCCAGACTCCTAGGGCAGTGAAGCTCAGCCGGTACCAGCACCCAGAAGGAAGCTCCCCTGCTGCCATCCCAAGCTCCTAGGGCAGAGAAGGTGAGCCACATGGGTGCCAGAAGCATCCCCGCCCCCCCGTGGAAATCAGAAGACACATAAACAAGCCTCAAAAACAGACTCCTGCATCACCTACAGCAACCCCAAAGGGAAATGAGATGGAACACTCTGGTACTCAACCACCTGGACTCTCTGAACTGGCAACAAAAGAGGATCTGGGAAAAAGGAAATCAGAAATAATTACTCAGATAACAGCAAAGATTTTGCTCATGGTGCAAGACATGATTAATAAGTCTAGAGAGGACACAGATAAAATATAGAGGCTCTGAGGAACATGATGGAATCCCAACATAGGAAACAAATGGAATCCATAAAACAGATGCAAACAGATTTCCAGGAGATTAAAAACTCCATTGAAAGTCTGTGCAGCAGAATGAACCAATGTGAGGATAGAATTTCACATATAGAAGGTAAGATTGCAATTAGTGAGGAGGAAAAGAAAAATTGCTTTAAAATTGAAAGGGAATACGAGAAATCAATCCAGCAGCTGCTAGACGAGACAAAGAAGAATAACACAAGACTGATTGGAGTCAATGAAGCAAGAGGAGAGAGTGCAGATGACATAAAAAAACTGTTCACAGAAGTGATGGCAGAAAACTTCCCAAGGAGGGGAAAAGAACTTGACATACAGATAAGTGAGGCATGTAGGACTCCAGCTAGCATTAACCAAAAAAAATCTACACATAGGCATATAATAGTTAGGATTCCAGAAATCCAACAGAAGAATAAAATTCTACAAGCAGTGAGAGAAAAGAAACAAATCACATACAAAGGAAAGCCCATCAGAATCACAGCAGACTTCTCAATGCAAACCCTCAAGGCAAGAAGACCTTGGAGTGATGTATTTCAAGCCCTAAAGGAAAACGGCCTCCAACCCAGATTGATGTACCCTGCAAAACTATCTTTCAAAATGGATGGAGAAATAAGATACTTTCAGGATAAAGAGCACCTCAGGAACTTCATGAATACCAAACTGGCACTCCAAAAAATTTTAGACAATACCCTAGGAAAAGACAATGAGGCTCACAACCCCGGGAAACCCAGCAGAATGAATCCATTGGGCATGACAAATTCAACACAAAGGGGGAGAATCCAACAAAAAGAAAAAGTCATGACGAGGCTTTTAAATTTTGACTTCATCTCCCTAATGAGTGTATAATTCAATCTTATTATTGTACTGATTAGTATTTTTCTGATTCTAGAGTTGCACACCATACCTTGTGTTATACTGGCTATTTATCATCTTCTTATGTCTACATTTTAATTGGGTTGTCTATTAATGAGCTCTAAGAACTCTTTATATATTCTGCTCATAGGTTATATGCATTGTAAATATGGTCTGTTTAAGGACTACTTTTCATTTTAATGATGTCATTTAAAGTTCTAAATTTTGATGGCATCTCATTTATCAATTTTTTTCTTTTATACATCATGTTTTTGTATCCTAGGTAGTTCTTGCCTACCCTGAATTCATAAATATTTTCCCTTATAATTTCTTCTTTTATACTTTTAGGCTTTCTTATTTAGGTTCATAGATCCCTTCAAGTTATTTTCATGTATGGAAAAAAAGGGGTTGAGGTTAATTTTTTATATACAGATACCAGGTGTTCTAGTGCTGTTTGCTGAAGACACTATCTTTTCCTTGGCTCTGGAATCGAGTTTATATTCTATAAAATGCTAATGTTAAATAATCTTTCAAAACTCAGTGGACCATATATGTGTGGTTCTATTTCTAGATTCTCTGTTTCATTCAAATGATCTATATGTCTTTCCTTACACCAACACTGCCTTGATTACTGTAGCTTTAGAAGAAGTCTTAAAATTGGGTGCTAAACGTCTTCCAACACTGTTTTTGGTTTTGTTTTTGTTTTTGGCTTTTCTGGGTCCTTTGTACTCCTACATAACTTTTAAATTTCAATGTCCAGTTCTTCATTTATAGCAAGTATACACAGACCTGAATTTTTATATGTACCTTGTGTTTTCTAAGCCTGCTAAATTCAAGTACAAGTTCTAGGGGCTCCTAGAGAGAGATTCCTTAGTATTTTCTCTGTAGATGATCATTTCATCTACATATAAAGATTTTGCTTCTGCTATGCCAATCCTATCCTAGTTGGGTCATTTTATTGCCAGACTATTTTGCTGGGGACTAGGTTTCAAAGTTTAATGGACAGATAAAGAGTAAGCATAGCTGCCCTTGTTCCCCACCTTAAGGAGAAAGCATTGTATCTTCTCCATTCATATAAGGCATTCTCGCTGGAAGTATGGAGTACATGTCTTTAATTTGTTGAGAAGGTTCTGTTCTACTTCTAGTCTCCTGATAGCTTTTACCATGAACAGCTATAGAATTTGGTCCAATACTTTTTCTCCAACTAGTGACAGGATCATATGGCTTTTTCCTTTCCTCTGTTAAAATGGTGACTTTTGGGGGTGGATCTTCCAAAGCTGAACCAACACTGCCATCCCTATAACAAAACCACTTTCTACATCCTGCCAGATCTGACTTCTAAGAGTTTGTTTTGTTAAACAAATTTCTATCTATGTTCATACTTTTTTCTTCTATTATCTTTATCCAATTTTAGGATTAGCACAATGTTGAGTTCCTTAAATGAGGGGAGAAGTGTTCCTTCTTTTATCTGCTTTAAATGTTTGATATAATTTATCAGTTAAAATGTACATGAGCCTGCTGTTGTCATATAGGTAGGTTTTCAAGCTAGGAATATACTTTCTTTAATAGGTGCTATTCAAATTTTATATTTCCTCCAGAGTTAGTTTCATTAATTTGTCTTCTAAGTTACTTCTTAGAAGTTGTCAAATTTATTTCAAAAAAGATTTTTGTAATATGCTTTCTATATCCTTTTAAATTCTGTAAAATCTGCGGTAATGTCTCCTAGATCTTAATATTGTAATTTAAAAACTGTATAACTGATATTGTGTAACAGGAAGAAAAGGTCTAAAAGAGCAAGGGAATTGGGAGGGATAGGGGAAGGGAAAAAAGGGAAAGGAAAAAATATGAGAAGAGGAAAAAATGGAAACAAGGTCTTTGCAAATAGGGGGTGAAGGGAGGGCAAGGGAAGGGGAAAAAAAAAAAGAACCAAGAGACTCATGTAATGGTACAAGATCCTAATGATGAATGTAACTGTATTGTATACCTAAAATGTACCAATAAAGTTAATGGGAAAAAGAAAAGAAAAGAAAAGAAAATCCAAGCATCCTTTAGGAGGCTTCTCCTAAAAAAAAAAAAAAATCTTTAAAAGAAAAGGAGCTCATTCTCAAAGTTGTTTCTCCCGAACATAGAACTTACTTGAAACAAATTTTAACATTTCTAGGGTTCAAGTTCATTTATTCTTTGCCTATACAACTCCAGCAGCTTCTTTATTTCTAAGAACAAAGGCTCATTAAAAGAAAAAAGTCTTTAAAGTCTCCTTGGACATCAAATAGTTCTTTAGAGGAAATGCTTTGATGAGTTAAGTGTAAATGAGTAAGAAACATACGGATTAGATTTCTCATATAATGCACATGGACTTCAGAATTAAGAGGGAAAAAATCTTTTTTGGAAAATGTGGTTTGGATTTGGATTCTGCCTACTCTATAAACTTAAAGTTAAAGAATATGGATTTTCCTTGTATCTCGCTCGCCATCTTCTACGTCGGGAACTCACACTCATTCTCTCTCAAAGAAATGTCAGATAATCAAGGGCCAGGAGGATTTTAAAGTAGGAAATGCAGAGATTACCAACGTTTAGGAACCAAGAAGGTTTTTACAGCAGGCCCTGTTCCCAGAAGAGTGGGCTTGAAGCATTGTTTAGAAACACCTCTCTGTTGGCTAAATGCAGTTCAATAACCATGAGTAACCCCAAGCCCTGTGTGTTGGTCAGCTAAAAACACCAGGTTCTGTGGCTAGTAATCCCATTTCAGGAGGCCTCTTCCTACCTTCGGGGAGATGCTTTTACCAGTTGTGGCCTGGATGTGACATTGTGCACACACCACCAGATGAACGAACTTGAGAATGGTTTCTTTGAGTCAGCACATGATTTCAAACAGGGTAGGGAGGAGATTAAATGGGATTAGGCTTGTAAGAATGTGGCACATAGAAGGTGTTTATTAAATGTTGGTCCTGCCTAAAAATCTGAGAGTCTCATGGTCTCACTGCAATTTCATTCACGGTAGCTGAGATACAGAAACTCTACATGGGTGGATAACTGTGGTGTGTATGTACAGTAGAATATGACTTGGTCTTTACAAAAAGAAATCCTGCCATTTGCAATATGATTAGACCTAGGAAACCTTGTGCTAAGTGAAGTAAGTAGGTCACAGAAGGATAAATTCTGTATGATCCCACTTTTATGAGGAATTTAATATAATCAGATTCATGGAACCAGAGAGTGAAAGAGTGGCTTGTAGTGGATGAGGAAAGTGGAGAAGTATTGATCAAAGGGTACGAAGTTTCTGTTACACAATATGGGTAAGTTCTGGAGATCTCTACTGCCAAGTGCCCGTAGTTAATACTATTGATTTGTACACTTCAAAATCTGCTGAACATAGACCCTTGTCCTTTGTAGCTATTACCCCCCTCTTTTATCTCCTTCCTGTAGTCTCACCAATCACTTGTCTACTTTCTGCTCCCACAAATTTTTCCTACTGGGGACATTTCCTATAAATGGAATCATAGCATATGTGGCCTCTTGTGGCTGGCATGTAACATAATGTTTTTAAGATTCATCCAAATGGTAGCATGTATAAGCATTTCATTTCTTTCATGGATAAATACAAATAAATACACTGAATGTGTGGATATGAATATATGAATAAATATATTGCATAGATGTATCACAATTTGCTTCTCTGTTCATCTGTTGATTGACAGACACTTGGATTCCTGCTACCTTTTGGCTATTGTAAATAATACTGCATGAGGTTTATAATAGTGAACGTTATAGACACTTTACTGAGTGAAATAAGCCACAAGAAGACAAAAACTATGTGGTCCCATTGATATGAAGTCTATAAAATAGTTGAATTCACAGAAACAGAAAGCAGAATGACGGCTGCCAGGGGCCAAGGGGAGAGAGAATTACTCTTTAATGAATGTAGATTTTTTTCTGCAAGATGAAAGGTGGTCTGAAGATTAGTTGTACAATAGTATGAATATTCGTAACCCTATGGCATGATACTTAAAATTGTTAAGGTGACAAATTTTATGTTACTATTGTTTTTACCACAATTAAAAATTTTTGAAAAGTATTTCTGCTTTGTTCTTCCTTTCCTGGTTCAGTACCTGAAAATCCAGGCTGTGCCCTTGCAGGGTGGGGCAGTAAGGAAGGTGCAGGGCCTGGGTATCTCCTGCCCTCCAGGGCATCCCCACTGGACATGCTCCCTGTCCTGTAGGCACTGAAGGGCCAGGGCAGGGCCAGTTCCCACACAGCCACAGCTGGAGGCTCCCTTGCAAACCAGCCCGGGTGACTGCATGCCAAGCGCTTCCCTGTGGTGGCCTCAGACCAGCTCCGGCCTGGTGAGAGACTTTCTGGCTGGCCCATGTCAACCTGTCTATTTTTGCTCATTTTCAATTCTGCTTTGCTTCAATCACAAATGCTAGAACAAATGCTGGGAGAGACTTAAATAACCTTTAAGGCATGACCAAAGACACTGTTTAGGAGAAAATAGTTTGAAATAAGGAGGTGTAAGAAGAACAATTTACCACTGATGTTTCAGTGACTGTGGATTAGTTTTGCCCAATTCACATGAGTAGAATCATGACGTTGAAAAACAAAAAACAAAACAAAGTCAGGTGTTGCAGACCTGTAAACTCAGTTACTCAAAAGGCACATGAGGGCCGGGGATTTAGCTCAGCGGTTTCACCGCCTGCTGCGCAAATGAAAGGACCCGAGTTCGATCGCCGGTACCAAAAAAAAAAAACAAGCACACTGGGACCATAAGTTAAGTGAAATAAATCAGACACATGAGATTAAATACTGCATGGCTTCTCTTCTATGAGAACCCCAAAATGTCAATAAAGAGAAAAAAAACTAGTAGGGTATAGGGAGATAGATTTTTCTCAGATGGGAAAGAGATGAAGAGATGGAAGAGGGGAAGAGGGAAGGAGGGGTGAGAAAAGGGAGTTAGGGTGAGTTAGGTACATGTACAACTGCACACAAGGGATGCAGACATTATGTGCTGCAAATATGTACTAATAAAAGGACCACATATTCAAAGCCAGCCTGTGAGTCTGTTTCAAACAAACAAACAAAGAAGGAAGGAAGGAAGGAAGGAAGGAAGGAAGGAAGGAAGGAAGGAAAGAAAGACAGACAGACAGACAGACAGAAAGAAAGAAAGAAAGAAAGTAGCTCCTAAGCCTCTTACTTTGTAGTTAGAAACCTCTATGTAAGTACTAGGTAGATTTGTGTTCACTCTGATAGCAACTACAAAACAATGATACTGTAATTTATTACATATTTACTAATTGCTCAAGGACTTAAAATACTCTACTGTTCTTTATCTCATAAAGCTGTAATTACTATCTCCAGTTTACAGGTAAGAAATGGAATTCCAGAGAAACAAGACCAAGATGCAGAGCGAGACCCAAGCAAATGGCATATGAATTCACAGTGAGAGTGTGTAGCCATTATTCTTCTCCTACACAGAGAGGTCCACATGGACCTTTCCTGTTAGTCCACCAACATTTATCAAGTGCCCACAGTGGGCATATCCTTGAACTGAGCTGTAATGGGAATCCGAAAATAGGAGAGAAAGAAGACATACGTAAGGAATGGCCAAGAATCATTTTAAATAAGTACATCTGGCATTGCTTCAATATATATGAATGGAGGTTGAATATATAAGCTGGGTACATAAAGAGGAGCACAACAAATAGTCCAGCTGACTCTGAATCATGGAATCTTGGAGGTGGAAGCGGTTTAATTCCATCTCCCACTCAAAGAAGAGATCGCTCCTGTAGATTTGCGGAAGTTCCATTGTCACCCTAAAGGCAGGTAAGTTAGTTCCTTTATTTTCTACCTTTTCATTGTTATAACGTTTCTACATTTCATCCGCCAAAGGGGTCTTCCTTGGAGGAATTTCCCCACTGGTCCATTTCCTCCCTGATACCCCCCAAATGGGTCATCCTTCCCATTTCCGGGGTCACCCCTCTTCACAGGGAGAGGAAGGGAAGAGAGCACGCCCTGACCACAGACTCTGCTCCTGGCTATCCCAGTGAGCCCCCAAATAGGATGATAACAGCTCATCTAAAGACTCTGGAGCTAGGAGATGTTCAGACCTTTGGTCAAGGTCACCTAGTCTAGATTATGGAGCAGAAATCTAAGCCCAAATCGACTTCTCTGCCATGCCACACTGCCTCCCAACCACTCTCATCAAGATGCCCCTTATCTTCTCCTTCGAAGATCATGTAAACATCTCAGATTTCTTCCAGCTTCCCTCCTCAAGGGCATGCTCTTCAGTACACTCCAGAAGTCGGTCATTCTTCGAACATGCTCCAGTTTGCCAATGTCCTTCCTCTAAGAGCAACATGGGACCTGAAGACCAGACCTGGTGAGTCCAGACTGTCCTGCCTGACCTGCAAGTCACCTTGGCTGCCCAGTGTGTCTTCTCTGACACCAGAACACAGTGGCCATTCCACGTATGGCCTGGGCTGAACTTAGGGTAGCTGCAGTCCCAGGTCCTTTTCGTATGAGCTGGTTTCAAGTCAGATTCCATCGGTCCTTTACTGACACCAGTCATTCGAAGTCATCTCAGATCCATCTCTTGATTTTGAGGGAGCATTTCAACTTGTATGGTATATTAGCTGCCTCTATGGCCTGAGATTACCTGAAAATGTAAAAAGTAGGTCTCCAATGTTCTGATAAGTCACTGATAAGCATGTTGATCCTGCTAGGATCAACCTTGTGATATCACATTTGAGCCATTCCACAAGGGTAGCTATTAATCGATGAATTCATGCCCTCCGGATATGTTGTTTACCCAGCTGCGATTCCAATGAGCTATTTTTTTTTTTTTTTTTTTGGTACCGGGGATTGAACTTGGGACCTTGCGCTTGCAAGGCAGCCGCCGGAACCACTGAGCTAAATCCCCGGCCCCCAGTGAGCTATTTTTTAACTCCATGTTTTTCTGCCTCCTTCACAGTTTATGAAATAAAAGGCTTTGTGAAATACCTTGCTGAATATTACCCCAAACATCCTTTTTCACTCGTGTTCTGTGGAACAGTTTTTCAGTAGGATCATGTTAGGTATATTTCTTTTTTCTTTTTTTTTTTTTGGTACCGGGATCAAACTGGGACCTTGTGATTTCGAGGCAGGCAGCAGAAGCACTGAGCTAAACCTTCGGCCCTATGTTAGGTATATTTCTTAACTGCAAGACTTCTGAGCCTTTAATATTCCGATGTGTCCCATGACTCCAAGAGGAGCTATACTAGCACAATGACCTTCTCAAACGTGAGAGCCCTCCCCGACATGAGGGTTCACGTAGACTGACCTGACCCCCACTCTGAAGGCTTCTCCTCTGCCCCTCGTTTCCCCTGTCTGCACACGCAGGGGTTGCATATTCATGGGGAAATATCTTACTAAATGGTCCATCATTGCCTGTCAGGAAAGCTTGTGGTGAGCAGATCCAAGAGGAAGAACATTTGTCTTCAAAAAGCAAAAATAGTTCCCCAAAGTCAGCTAGTCACAGCAGGATGGAGTTAGCAGGATGAAAGATAATTAGTTCAGTTTGGGGACAGCCACCAGTGGGAGTGTCTTTCTTTTGGGCTCTTCTCTCATTAAAGCAAAGAGTGGGTTTTGCAAGATTCGGAACATCTTCCTAGACACACAGCAGATGCCCAGACCTGTGGCTCAGTAAAGCTCGGGAAAGCCCCACACTGTCCCCATCTGAAAGCTGGGGGGCTTCTTCAGGAAGGAAGCTTATATGGGAGGGGGAACTTCTCTGTGAATAGTCAGATCTGATAAAGCAGGTCTGGCAACTTCACAGCGGGGAAAGAACCATGGAACCAGAAGTGTGGTGGTGACGGTGGTGCCGGCAGCAGTAGAAGGCTTCAGGAGGTGACAAGTCTGCAGAGAGCCCAAGGGGGAGGGAAAAGGCCACGGACTCCCCTGCTTTCCTTTTGAGGAAGCCTGTGTGGGAATCTCTTGGCTGCATTAGTTGGTCCTGGGAGGCAGGGTACCAAGGCCCCAAAGGAGGTGCCTGGCTGGTAACCCAAGCTGCATGAGGGGCGAGGGTTAGGTTTGCAGTAGGCTGTGTTTCAGGCTTGAACTTCTAACCTCCCTGCTTTGGAAATGACTTGCAGGCATGGTGTTACCTAGCCAGTGAAGCTGGGACACTAGGACTAGGGGTGGGACTGGCAAAAAGTGGCACAGTGGGATGACAGAGCAGACATTGTTCACTGCCCCCAGCTGAGCTGGCAGGGTGAGCGCCTGAATCCCAGTGTCCTGGGTTAGTAGACTCCCCAGTCTGCTGGCCTCATGGAGGGATAAGGCCCTAAAGTTCTTCAGAGCATTTGGGTGGGATGGAAGGCCTCGAGGGGAACTCTACACTGCCTGCCAATGACGGCATCTTGGGATTTGAGCAATTAATTAGAAAAATAGAGATGTGGCTTACTTAACTCCAAGCAGGTGAGTCAAGTTACACTGGTTATAGGAGAGGGGTTTTAATGTGAAGTTAATGAATCTAACACTTTTAAGTCCCTTTCCTTTACATTGACCTCTTACAAGACTCCAGAGGTAGGGTGGCAAAGAGGCCTTCTGGCACTTGCTTTTGTGAAAATTCAACAGTAAGACCTTTTTATATTATGTTTTCTTTTCTCTCTCTTTGTTTTTTTTTAGAAAGGACCTCGAGGATTGTGATTCCCAATGGAGGGCCCCTCAAAACCTGAAGATTTGAGTTATGGCCAAGAACCAGCATCCCAGAGAGAAAGTCAGAGGCTTCTTTGGGAACAGGCAATATCAAAACTGGTATTGGGGAAGGGCAGTGGATGCCTTTGGGACCTGCCCTGGCCCAAGTGGTAAGGATCAAAAAGTGGTCCCAAGTCCCTGCCTTCAAGGAACAGAGAATTTAAGAGACATGGAAATAAGATATAGTCTGATTTACCTTCTACAGAGGGACTGTGAGTCTCCGCAGATGGTGGAAGTCTGTGGAAATGGAGGTTGCAAGTGACTGTGGGAATGAGTGCTCCATGTGGCATGGACACAGGTGATGGTGCAGCTGAGTAAGTAGAGGGAGCTGGATGAGCACAGACCGGGATCTCTCAGGACCAGAGAGAAGCGAAACATGTTGGGCTAGGAGAACAGCCACACCTTGGAAAGGTTAGCTTGTGACCTGTGTCCTTCCACCACTCCAAGAGCATGCACTGAACTGCTGCTGCCAGCCAGGTTCTGGGGAAGAACACCGTAGGGAGCCGCAGTCTAGTCAGAGAGATCTGCATCATAACCACTGTCAGAGATGAGAACCACAGGATGGCTCAGAACGTCCCTGCAGGGACAAGGGGAGTCTCACTGCCTCTGAGCTGGGGCTGGAAGGGTGGCAGGAGCTCGTTAGGTGGGATCATGGCAACACCTGAGAAGCCAAGGGGTAGCAAATCCCACTGCTTCTCTGTAAGGTCTCTCATCTGTCCCCTGCTTCCCATCCCGATGCTGCCTGTGTTCAGCTCCTCACTTGTTCCTGCCTCAGTTATTGTAATCGCCTCCTTTATGGTCCTCGGCCCCAAAAGACAAGTATCTGCACAGCAATGTGCCCATTTATTGAGCACTAATGACAGGCTGGATACTGTCTTAATGTGCTCTTATGAGAATGTGTTTATTATTTCTTCTTAACCCCATCAGGGAGGTGTTGTCACTTCCAGTGTATAGAGGAGGCACGGAAATGAAATAACTTGCCCAAAGGCCTATAGCTTGTGGGTAGGAGGGAGCACGATTTCAACCAGGAAAATTTGGTGCAAGAGCCAGAATTCTTACACTATTGCTTCTCAAGTAGAAGGATCAAGTCTCACATTCTGGAGTTAAATTCCCGAGTCAAGTGTCTTCAAACCTCTCAGTTCCCCATCTGTAAAATGGGGCAGCACCAATGGGGATCTTGTGAGGAATTCCCAGGCAATCCATGCAGGTTGTCAAGTCTGGTACCTGGCACATAGTTAGCCTTTTACATTTTAATATTAACTATGATGCCAAGTAAGGCCAAGAGCATCACTTGCCAGCCACATTAGCATCTCAGTAACAGAAGTGCAACTTGCAAACATGAAATCTGAAGCAATTTATTTGAGAAACTTAAATATGCCTTCTCTCTCCCCCAGCCCAAGCAGCTGGAGATTAAAGGATTTTTTTTCTTTACAGCTGTCTGCAACATTTATTTTAAAAATCAAGGGCTGGAACAGGAAAATCGGAGGGAGTGAATCTCGCATACGATACAGATTTCTGTTTTTGTTTTGGGGCCAAGTCTAAGATACCCATATTGGGTGAGATTTCATGATGCCGGCCAGCTCTGAAGCAGATACCAAAAGCTGTGTTTACATCATTGTTCTAAACTTAAAAGGCGGTTCTGCTGTTCACAGCAATGTAGTGGCAATACAAGTTCAGCCACACACCAACCATTTGGGAGCAGCCCTTACTCCAGACCTCTGATTCTGTCCAGTCCCTCTACTAGCTTTATGCACAAATATGAGGACCACGAGTACATGGATATCGCAGCTGATCCTCTCCTTCATGCTGTATGTGGGTCTTGCTACCCCACACAAGCTGAGGGTGGCATTTTGGGAATCAAATGTGGTCCAAAGAAGATGACAGAAGGCACAGAGGGTGAGCTGGTGAGTGCTGGTGAGCTGTGGGAGTGTCTCTGGCACTGTAAGCATGGATTTTCACACACTCGCCGCACATGGCTACCTTGTCAGTGCGCTTCCTGACTGCACTGGAACACGAGCCTGGCTGTCACTAAACTAACGAGTGGCCTGGCAGATTCGAGCTGTTAGAACACTGGCTTCGGAACTCTGAGCTTTGCATGTTTTTTCAGCTGTCACTCATCATTTTGAATCAGGATGAGGCTGGCTTTAAGAGATAAAATGCTGAACTCCAGTACGGGGACATGAAGCATTGGTTTCTGAGGTCTGAGGCCTCCGGCAGGGGGAATTCACATGGTGACCAGTGGCTCCCTCCTCCCCAGTGAGGCCACGGGTCGCTGCTGCCCAGCTGTGGGGCCTAAGCCAGGAGCTGACCCACAGCTGGAATGAAAACTCCAGAACAGCTCTGTGGCTGTCCTTACTGCTGGCAGCAGCAATAAGTCTGCTCCCAGGGTGAGAGCAGAATCTTGACAGAGAGGAGAGACAGTAGGACAATTTGTAGTCTTATAGAAAATCCTCCTCCAAAGAAGTTTTTAAAAATTGGGTGTGGCTAAGTGAGATCACTGGGGGTTGGTTTGAGGCTGAAGGGACACCAGATCACCAGGCTGATGAGTATGGGAGTGTTCCTGTCACCTACTGCCCTCCCTCCAAGAGTGGCATTTCCAAGTATTTGGCCAATGAGTCATCAGAGAAATACTGTTTTTCATTTTGGAAAAACACTATCTCAGCAGGACATTTTGCTGTTATCTGATTATCTATTTTCCCTACCAATATGGTAGTGGGGGGGGCAGCCTCTTAGAAATTAAAGCCATATGCATTCCCTACCCATGCCATTACATTAGTGCTGACCATAGGAATTCAGTATTTATAATTTACATTCTTTCCCATACTTGCTGTTTTTCAGAAGTGAAAAGCAGAGCTTTATGGCCCCACCAGATTGTAAATCAAATTCCTGGGGGCAGAGGGAGCTGCTTCAGGGGAGGAATGGCCTTCCAACAGTTTGTAGCTTGCACAGCAACAGTAGGGAAAGAGCCCGCCCGGAGAGGTGGGCCCTGCTTCCAGGGATGGCGTCGTGGCTCATTTTAGGCCACAGACACAGTTAGAGGTCAAGGCTGGAACCCACCCCTCCTCACATGAGACACTGAGGCTGGTGCCAGTTATTCCTGCACCCAAGCACACCACCAGCTCATTGCTCCTACAGCTGACCTCTGGAGTGGCCTGGAGGTTTGGTCCTCTCTAATGAAGAGCCAAGATCTGAGACCCCTGCAAGTGTGAGGGAAGACAGTCGTGCCATACCCTCGAGAGGCTGGCTGGGAAGAGGGAGGTTGGTGGGGAGCCCCGGAGACTAAGAGGTGTACACAAGCATGGAGGCAAAGAACCTGAAGGGGACAAAAAGCCTTGGCCTCTGAGTGGATCGGACAGCTCCCTCCCGGGTGAATGCCCCTGAGGCAAGAACGCAACCTCCCTCCACCTTGTGTTCCTGCAAGCGGGCAGACCACAGCCCATTTCACAGCGTTCAGAAAGCACATGCATTCAGGGATCTGGGACATTCCTTCCCCTGAGGCCAAGATGCTACTCTGGGACCTGGTTCACTGGCACAGCAAGCCTTGCGCTGTGGTGGCTGCTACTAAGATTGGAGGGTAAGCAAGGGGTTCTGGGAGCCATCTACTTACGGCGGCCGTTCTCCCCCAAACTGCCTTTGTCTGGGGCCCTAGAGTTCACTCCCGGTTCTTAGTCTGGGTTTCATCTACTCTAAGAGGAGCTGGGGATCTTTCTGAACCCTCTCCAGGGCTGCATGTGTAAGATGTGCCTCCAGGACACAGGCCCAGGATGTGTGTAGTCAGAAGAGCAAATGGGCAGCAGGGCCAGCCAGGTTTATAGAGATTTCTGGCGTGAAGTATCCCACGACCTGGCCTTCAAATGACTCCATGGTTAAGGCTCTTGTGTACTTCAAATGCAAAATTTGGGTTCTTTGCTTTTAATTTTTAAAAAATTGTTTTTCTTTTAAAGCCAGAAAAATCTCATTTCCTGAGGTTCGCAAAGCTGCGTCCCCTTTACTGAGCATCCAGAAAAGGGGAATAAGCCCAACCCAGGAACATGGCTGCCAGGAGCAGGAGGGCAGGCAGCCCTGAGCCACCTTCCTGCCATTATCAGTGCCCAGTATGCCGGCCTTGGAACATTCCCGTAACAAGAAAAAACGTCATTAGCACCCTGGCACAAACAGGACAAGTATGAGCCCAGCTCAGCCGAAGAGGCTGGGGGATGGCTTAATCGGCATGAAAGCAAAGCTCTGGGCAAATTCTATTTTCTGAATGTTACTACTGCCACATTGGGTATTGAGAGAAGGGAAGAGATTTGCCAACACCCCTTGTGCTCCAAGAGGACAACTGTGCTGGGGGCTTAAGAGTCCCTTTTGCCAGGACTGCATTTGGCAAGCAACCTGTCACACACCTCTTAAGCAAGCCAGGTGCTGCGACACTGGCTTTCAGCCAGACTCTCAGACCACCCCTGGGTATCAACTAAGCTCAGCCAGGTGACACGCTGGAGGGAGCCAGACCTGCTGCAAACCTCTGAATGGAGTTAGGCTGCGGTAACAAGCATCTCACAGGACAGGCAGCTTCAAAATCCCATCCAGTAAGTTGCAAGAAGGGAGGATCAGGGAAGAAAGTCACAGATGAAATTTCTGAAATGGTCTGAACACACTTTTAGTGATCAGATAAGATTTTTACAGTTCAACATGCTTAAAATGAAAAAAACACCTCCAAATATTTACTTTTGTAGAGATCAATAATTCTTTTAAATTCACAGAAGATAGCAAAGTTTAAAAGCGGTTATTTATTTATTGCATCAAGTTCCAAAGTCTGATTAAAACATATTGCAACCTTCACCTGTGACAGTGCCACCGTCAGGCTTAGAACAAATGTGATAAGGAGAAACCTAATAATTATGGGTTAGCAATAAGACTGCAGCCCATCGGCCTCAGCCACTGCAGTACTGACCCTAGCAAAAAACTGAAGCTCAAATATAATCCTGGAGACACGCACTCAACACCGTGGACAGAGGGTTCCGTTAGGTGACAGAGTGCTGACAGAGGTCTTGGCTCTCTGCACATCTTGATGTCCAGCATACAAATGGGAACCAGACCACTGGAATGGTCCCTCTGTGGGGTTTCTAGTTGTTGTAATAATGAGAATGATATAAAACACACCCATCTGGTAAGCTTCATGGTGGGCCCAGGAATCCCACAGCAATCACTGAGCAGGACCCCAAATGCATGGAGGTTAGCTGTGTTTAAAGGGCTCACTTCTGGTGGTTACCTATTTTCCTTTCCTATCTTGTGTTAAGCCTTCCCTTCTGCGTCCACACTGTCTCTTCCTGTGGCCCCGCATGGGCCTCTCTAAATGCACCATTCTACCAAAACACTCTAGAAACCCAATTCCAAAGGGCAGGCTTTCACAAACACAGATGTTGCTTCACAATGACACGCAGTGAGCAGCTTCTGAGGGAGGGCCAATAAAGCTGAGCTGGATTCAGCAATGAATTTTCTACCTCTAGAGTGAGACCTTGACTTATGAGCTTACCACAGAATTAGTCCTATGCTGGGTGTGGTGGCCCACAGTAATCCCAGCAACCTGGGAAGCTAAGGCAGGTGGATTCCAAGTTTGAGGCTAGTCTGGGCAACTCAGCCAGATCCTATCTCAAAAAAAAAGTGGGGCAGGGGGGAATGTAGAGGGGATGGGAATGTAGCTCAGTGGTAGAATTCCTGGGTTCCTCAGTTTAAAAAAAAAAAGTGATCTTAATAAAAATCAGGTTGAAATCTATAGAATACTGTTTTTGTATCATCAAAATGTTTACTGGGTCAGTGAAACATCCTAGCATGGCTGTTGGACCAAGGCTTCTACAAATGGTAAAAAGAGATACAAGGAAAGCAGGGAGAGGCCTTAGACTAAGAATGACAAAAAGGGAGGAAAGGGGAAGAATGTCCAATGCAGTGCAACTGAAAGGAGAAAAATACCCAAGTCAACCCTCATGCTTTTATGCTGTCTTTAAAGGCGCCAATTTGCAGATGGGGAACTTGAGGTAACTTATAATCAAATCATTTCATGTCCCAAAGGATGACTCTGAGGCGTGTTTTCTATTTCTGTCGGCGGAAAGCCCATTTCCGTAGAGACAGGGGAGGCAGGCCAATCTGGAGGAGGAAAGGCAGCCACAGCCCTGGCTCTAGGCAGGAGCTCTTACTGAGGGGGGATGAGGTCTGAACCCAAAGAAAGTGCACGGAAAGTAGCTGAGGCCTTTCCTGCTTGTTTCCTACAAAGCCACCGAGGGTAAACTGTCCCAAGTGCATTTCACTGCTGACACGCGCCATGGACATGCCAAGCTCACACGCATCCTTAGTGGGACCCGGCACTGGAGAAGGGCTTCAGCGCCAGGCCTGGCTCTTCTGAAAAATGAGCTTGGAGACCTCGGTGATGTGTCACAGCACAGGAGAGAGGCACATGAACCCTCGGAGCTCAGAAAAGCAAAGGGCAGAGAAAACAAAACAAACTCACCTATTTGCTGAGTAAAGATATGTTTAGGAATTGTACCAGTTTTTTTTTAAAAAAGGCATCTTGGATGGGTTTTTAAAGTGCAGGCAGCCTGGCACTGTGGAGAACACTTGTAATACTAGTACTCTGGGAGGCTGAGGCAGGAAGATCACAAAATCGAGCCAAGTCTGGGCAACTTAGCAAGACTTCAACTCAAAATAAAAAAGGGCCAGGAACATAGTTCAGTGCAAAGGCCCTGGATACAATCTCCAGTATGGGTGTGGAGCATTTGCCTAGCATGTGCCAGGTGCTGGCTTCCGACCACACACACCATGCACCTCTTTCTGGGAAGCTGTGGCTGCTGCAGGGCAGGCACAAGAAGCTTGGTACCATGACCCACACCAACAGGCTCCCTTGGTCACCGAGAGCCAGCAGCCACGATACTGCTCTCCAGGATGAGTCTGTGCAGGTGGCTCTGAATTAAGCGGTCACCAGAGCACAGGATGTGACCCTGGCTTGGCATGATTCCTGCCCTTCACGTTGGAATTGTTTAGCAGAGAAAAAAACAAACACAAAAACACAACATTTCCATAGTTAAATGATTTCCTTAAACAGAGGAAAGACATTGAAACCCATGTGCTTTGTGAAATGAGGGAACAGATTGCTTTTGGCCAGTTTATAACTGAAAGTTAATCAACTGGGTAGCGGCCACTTGTTAGAGATAAAAAATGCAACTGGGCACCGGCGACCAGTGAGGAATGATGGTTATGCTTCCCCTCCCATGGGTCACAGGGCTAACAAACAGGACAGAGATGTCTTCGAGCCCTTTCAGATGCATCATTTTCTTTTTTTTCCTCACCATATACAACACACCCACACCTGCACATGCGTGCGCACACACACACACACACACACACACACACACACACGAAATCCTAGAGTCACTTGAAAACTACAGACATTGCTTCCAAACAATGGAAATGTTAGTACGATGCAAAGAAATGAGCATTTTACAGACAGACCATTGAAGGGCTTTAATGTGAATTGTTTTATTTCAAACAGGAACCCATCGGTGGTGAACTATCAGGAGAATGTTCTAGAGCACGGCATGGCTGAAAGGTAATACTCACCAGCACCTCACGTGGGACTGAGAGACAACTGGGTGACACACAGTGGAAGGAGACCAAGCACGAGTGAAAGGCACCTGGCGGGGGGCGCTGTGCATTCACCCCGCTAGCAGGCCGGCGCTCACGCATAGGGTGAGTCTGGACCAGGGATGTTTGGAACAGAACAAAAAGGCTCCCTTCGGAACCCAGCTTCCTAGCAGGCAGCTAACCCTTCCTCGGGGTGCTGCTCGCCTGCCACGAGGCTGATGGTACGAAAGAGTGAGTCGGGGGTGCTCCATAGCAACTCAAAAGCTCCCCGCTGTTTCCTCTGGAAGGAAAGGGAACCCTCCCCAAATTTCAATCTCAGCAGTGAATTCTGAAGGCTTTTAAGTATCCTAATTGGAAAACAACAACAACAAAATAAGACCGAAAGTGACCTAAACTTAAATCAATCAAACGAAAAAGGCTGATTCATAAAAATAAAATCTGGTGACCAGTCCGTTAACCACTTGGTTAAGGCCATGTCTGAACGAAGGTGTTTACACGGCATCCACAGGACACCCCAGCACAGAGCTGCTCTTGCTGACTGTCAGCAAATAGCTGCTTTCCTCCCAACACACCGTACCACTACCGGTGACTGCATGCCAAGTGCTGAAGTGAGGCGAGACCCCAAATTGGCGAAGGACCCCAAGCCATGGTCTGCTTAACTTGGCCAGGTCTATGGGAAACAAGACTTACATTCTGAAATAATGACCCCTCGAAGTTCCCCCACCTCTCCCCATTTGCTCCGCACATTTTGAATCTCCTAACAGGGAGGTCCAAATGAGTTCCATTTCCCTCTCAGTTCTAGGCACTCTCTGGAACATCTTTGATCAAGCAGGGTCTTTCATTTCTTTCCAACTCCGTTGGTGACTTTTGACTTGGAATGTCGGTTTCTTCTCCTGGAAGAATGGCTTTCGTTGTTGCCTGGATGCTTGGGTGGGCTGTCTTCCAAACCTGACCAAAGGAATGGAGCACACACACTGTCACCTGGGGCTGCTGGGTCTCCAGGGCTCGCTCCTGTCCTCTATGGCTTTCCCTTTCCCTGACAGGAGGAGGCTTTTCTCTGAGACTTGCTCTCCCTCTAGTGGCCTCATTAATAAATTAAAGCCAGGACACAAACCTGGCATTTGGGTTTGCAACACCACAGCTCTGCTAAACCTGGGGGGTTGCTAAGAGTTCTTTCACCTGCACTGGGTAAGGGACATGTGGTCATGGTGACGAGGACCCTAAGTGACAGTACAAATGAAATCAAAGCACAGGTGAGGGACAATTAAAACTCTAACCAACCACCTTACCCTCGAAACCAAAGGACAGACCAGCTGACTTCCCACTCTGAGCTGCTACACACTGGGGTTTCTAACCCTTCAGTTGGAAAGGATTCTTAACTCTGTAGAATGCAAGAAAGTCAGGCGCCTGCTGCCCATGATGGCCAGTCCTGGTCACAAGGTCACACTGAGTTGCCTCCGCCCTCCAACAGCAGCTGTGACCGATTTCCGGCCTATCAGGCAAGCCTAAGGCTCCTCCGCCCCGGAGTTCAGGTCTAGGCCTGGGGAAAATCACTACCTAAGACAGCCAGCAAAGTCCCCAGATTTGTGTGTCCATTGTAAGCACCATGTGTCTTACATTCTTTCAGCACTCTGAAGACTTTTGTTTTTTCACTGTTTCTTTTCTTACTACCCCACATAATAAATATATCTCTACTGCTGCTTAATTCTTTTCAGCATAAGATCCACAAGTGCCAGGATTGACCTGTGAGGCGAGGGATGGTTCTCAATATGGCAGCCAGGGATCCCTCTGCTCCCCTCGTATTCCACACTGGGGTGCTGAATGACTCCTTGGTCCAGGAGAAGTGCCACCCCCCACCCTCCACCCCCACGCCGGTGGCCAGCAACTCTGCAGAGTGCACTCCGGTGTCTCCCCCAGGTTATCTCTAGTAGGCCTGGCCCCAGAAGACTCAGGATAGCTGCTTTTTCCATAGGCCTTGGTTTCTCCAGGCAACTCTGGGGGCCCAGTGTCCCACACTCACAATCTCCCCCTCAGCCACACCTCTCCACCAGCACCTAGGAACTGGCGCGGAATTACTGGCCAGCGGAGCCTCCTCAGTGCCATTATTCCACAAGTCTAATTCTTTCAAACAGTCAAGTGGCCCTAGACCTTTCCAAAATGTTCCTTGGAGAGAGGCCAATAGGGGACCCCTAACTACACCACTGAAATCCCTCTTACAGAGCTCTGCTTCCCGAATAAATGCAATTAAACAGATCCTCCTCTTCTGAAAGGCCTTTCTTCCTGGTACACAACTTTTGCTAACCGTTTCCACTCACAGTGAAAGCCAAGAGGGTGATTCCAGTCAGGGTGTCTGAGAGGAGCAGGCCTCTTGCTGTTTCCTCTCTTGACTAAGCGGATACTTCGAGTGACTCTCAGAAAGTGACAGGAGACATCTGGCAAGTAGGGCTGAGACCCTTCAAGGCCTTCAACCTCAACACTCAAGGTGAACACTGGTCCCAAATCTCCTTAGGGAGCACAGGGCCCAGGGGGACCCATAGTTTTAAACAACAAACAAGATGATACCTTTTGTACCTTTCCCATGATGCCAGGAGACGTCTGGACTGTAGGTGCCATCGTCACACTCCAAGTAGGTCTAGCGAGAGAGAGACAGGCTCAGGGGAGAACACGGGGGACCGCCTGGGAGGAGTGGGTGGGCAAAAAACTGATCCTAGGCTGAGATCATCCTTGGGGAGCCACAAACCCTCCTGGTGCCTGTGGTCCTAAGCTAGCAAATCAGGGCTCCTAGGCCACACAGAATCAGCCTTCTAGAAAGTACCTTTAGTTCCTAAAACTAGAACTAAAGGTACGGATAAAAGATGAAAGCACTATTTTTACTCCAGCAGTGCAGCAGATGGACTGCTATAGCGTTCAAGCCTGTTCCAATCTATACTCGACCCCGAGCCTCCCATCTTCTAAGAGGAAGGCAGGGTGGGAGGTTTCCAGATGGGGAGCTTGGACCGGGACACACGGAGGGCCCGAGTAAAGTGGAAGAGCCAAGGATAAAGACAGCCTTCCAATGACAGGTCCAGGGCCTTCCCACTTAAAAAAAAAACAAACATAATTAAGATTTATATCCCTTACAAAAGGGGGATAAGGATACTGATCCACTGACCAGGCCAATGCCAGGTGTGGCAGGCAAGTGACAGAGAATGAGTTGCACACACTAATAGCCCTCTCAGCACCAGGCAGGTGTTTTACACAGTGCCACCTCTGCCTGTCTCCCTACCTTTTCCTGGTGACCATAGTGCTCCGCATACCAAACCATGCCGTACAGGCACAGGAATGTGGTAAAGGCCTGGAAGACAGAAACGTGCATAAAGCCACTTGATAAATGACAACACACAGAAGCATCCCAGATCTCAGAGCTTCCAGTGTGGATGGAAGTTGGATGATGGCTCAGTGCCTTTCTACCACGTGTGCTAGGGATGCTGCTAACAGAATGGCTGGATGTGGCAGAGATAGGACCCCAGGGGCTAAGTGGGGCTTGGGGAGAATGGTACAGACCCAAAGCTTGTGACTACAGAGGTATGAGGACACCATGGTGACTGCTTGTGACCCTACTGTCAGGATGCAAGATTGTCCTCCGGTGAGGGAGCCATGGAATACAGTTCCTTAGCAGCTCCACGGGTTCTGCTGAAGAGGACACAGGAGAGTCTACATGTTAGGGTTCCCAGCCCATCTGCTCCACTCCGCCCCCAGCACACAGGGAATCCAGAGGACTGGGCAGGGGCAGGACTTCTGAAGGGAAGGGAAATCTGGTTCGTGCCCAAGGGCACAGGGGACAGACACCCCGTGTCCTGGCAGAGCTCAGTAGGACAGTGCTGCACTTGCTTGTCACGGCTTTTTAGTGTCAGAGGCCCCACTTTGACCCCAGTTCTCGTTTTGTTTGTTTTTCTTGTTTAAGCAGGCAGGAAAATAAAGAAGAAACAAATGCTGTGTAAAACCCTGAGTGGATAGAGGGAGGCATGCCCTGGTCCCCAGAGCACAGGCAGGTGACACCTGTCTCCACCTTGCCCTGCCCACCTGGCCTGCACCACACCCTAAATATGATGCCCCATTTCACAGCCAGCCCACTGCATCCATGGGTTCCATGTCTGCGATTCAACCACCCATGGATCAAAACTGCTTTTTAAAAAATTGTCTGTACCAAGCATGTACAGACCTTCCCCCTCATTGTCATTCCCTAAAAAATTCAGTCCCGAAGTGATTTGCATAGCAATTACATTGTATTAGGTATTATAAGCAACCTAGGGACAGAATGTGTGTACATTATATGCAAACACTGTGCCATTTTGCAGGAGGGCCTGGAGGCAGATCTGGGCATCCTGGGGTTCCTGAAAGCAACCCCACCCACGGGATGCCCAGGACAACAGCTCCAGAATTCAGAATCTCTGCCATGTCTCAAGACACACAAAGTTTGGAACAGTCTCTGGCTGCCTAGACTGACAGCAGAGGATGGAAGCAGAGGGTGGAGAGGGAGGATGGCGCATCAGTAGGTCCTGCCTCCCAGGATGCACGAAAATCGACCACAAACAGGACAAATGACAGCCTGTCCTGCTGCATCCAGAGACTGTGCTGGTGCTCCAGGTGCTGTCTCTCCTGCTGTGTCTCCTGCGCCCACCTGTGTACCTGTCATTACCTGTCACCTAACCCAACCATGGCAACTCCCTTTTATGCCTTATGTTTTAAAATTTGGTGTATTAGTACATAATGTGTGCTCTCCCCGTGCAGAGTAGGTACACATGCATAAGACATTCCAGTTCCTTTTGCCCATGCCTTACTTCCTCCCTCCCTCCCCTCCCCCCATCTCTTGATGTCCTTCCCCTATGAAGGACCTTCTCCTCTTGAGGGCATACTTTTACTCCTTCCCACGAATCCTAACATCAGATGGAAAAGGCCCCCTTCTGAGATCACACCCTTGCCCTTTAAGGCACAGGATGAAGTCTCAGAGGGAAGTGGCCTTCTACGGATGCACAACAGGTGCGTGGCAAAACCGGGCCCAGAACACGGGTCTCTCGACATCCTGGATCATGGTTTTAGGGATGGCTACTGATATAAACCAATGCTTGCTTTAAGTCTATGCATCTTTATACTTCTATCCAGCCATGATACTCATCCCTCCTGAGAAAGAAAAGCATCATGGGGACAGCCAACCAAATCCAGCCGCGTCCACACTGCAGATCCTGCTACACAGGCAAAGACAGGAAGGGAAGGCGGGGCTGGGGATTCTCAGCTCTGCAGCTCAGCCATGTCTGCTAAGTGTCTGCTGGGTGCAGTCTCTCTCCTCTTCCCGCCTCTCTCTCCCCTCCCTCTTGTTCAACCTCTCCCTCTCCCTCGGTACTGGAGATTGAACCCTCAGCCTTCACACTGAGCTGCATACTCAGCACTTTTTAAGACAGGGTCTCATTCAGTCCCTAAGTTGCCCAGCTGAGCTGCACCCTCCTGCCTCAGCCTTCCAGAGTTCTGGGATTACAGGTGTGTGCTGCCCCCCTGTTTTGGCTAATACAGTCTCCTTTAAGTTCCAAAACAGAAAGGAGTCCCAGTCTCCAGCTGGCCTTCCTGAGTGGAAATATAACCACTAGTTCATTGAATATTAAATTTACATGCAAGCCAACATACATTACAGATTAGGATTTTTTTTTTTTTTAAAGAGGCTCAGGGCTGGGGATGTAGCTCAGTGGCACCGTGCCTGTCTGGCAAGTGCAAGGTCCTGATCTCACTTCCCGGTACCAGGAAAAAAAAAATTAAAAAGAGGCTCATATTCATCCATCCAGAAAATACAGAGTTCAAACATCAAAAATTAGATATATTAAATTTATATCTTATAAAAATTATAAAATGCAAATGACTTCTAACCTTTATCCTATTTGAATACTTGTCCAGATTTCTTATAGACCCCAGTATTACTAGTAGCAGTGGCAAAAAATAGAGAAGGTATGTGGTCTCTAAGCCTATGTATGTTGGGGCCTTTAAAAAGAGAGTAACAGGTTGTCCTGGGCTGCGTGTGTGTGTGAGAGAGACAGAGAGACAGTGAGACAGTGAGACAGACAGACAAGACAGACAGACAAGACAGACCGACCGGTGTTCCCTGCCCAAACCAGGCGCTGGCTGTGGCCTAATGTGGGAGGCAGGCCACTCCACTAGCCTGTCATTGCAACTCCTGGCCACCAGAGGGCGGGCGCGCAGGGCTCCTCACTTCCCAGCTGCAGCTCGAGCGGACAGCAGGTGGCTGGGACTCCCTCCAGCAGCAAAGAGCTGGTTTCCGCAGAGGGGACAGGCAAACAGGGCGGGTAGTTAGGGACAGGTGCTGATCATCGTGACTGCCACACAAAGGGCCTGCTGTGGCCGCCTGGGAACAAGACGGACCCTTTAGAGTGGTCCCTGGAGACAGGCTTATACTTTACAGGTTTGCAATCACACCTGTGAAACCCAGGGCGCAGGTTTATGACAGCAATCCTACAGCCTGGCGAGGTGGTGGCGGGAGAACAGGAACCTGGGATGACGGCTGGGCAGTCCTAGGCCACGGGTGCGAGGCCTCCCGGACGCAAAACCCGGCTTGGCTGCCCCGTGCGGCGGCAGTGAGCACTGCAGTCTGTGACGTCCTGGCAGACAACTGCGAAGACGGCCGCGGGACTCTGCTTCCTTCCACGTCCATGAGGACGCAAGCGAGGGAACATGGGGCTCTGCTCCAGAGTCGCGTGCAACCTGATGCTCCCTCAGTGGACGAAGGGCTCTCGCGCTGGAGCTGGGGAGCAATCTCCCTTTTAATCAAGGCTGAGGGTGTGAAGGCCAGGATCTTGTTTGCATTCTCCATGGTAAATGTGCAAGAGGGACTGCTATAGTTTGCGTCTTGCATGCCCCTCACAGGCCCCAGCTTAGCAACTGTTGGGAGGTGGCAGAACCTCTAAGAGCAGGGCCTCAGATAGGGCAAGGTGCACGCAGGTAATCCCAGCCCTCTAGGAGCCTGAGGCCGGAGGATCTCAAGTTTGAGCGCAGCCTAGGCAACTTAGGGAGCTGAGGAGACCCTGTCTTAAAAATAAAAATGTGATAGATCAATCAATCAATCAATCAATCAATCAAAATGTACTCAGGATGTAGCTCAGTGCGAAGGCCTCAGACCTAATTTCTACTACTATTCAAAAAAAAAGGGGGACCTAGTCAGAGGTCCTCCTGGGTAACAGGACCCAGTCCCTTCCTCTTCCCTTTCTTTCTTCCTGGCCACGAACTGAGCAGACTTTGCTCCACTACAGGCACCGGTCATGATGTGCTGACTCACCCCAACAGCCACAGGGACAAATGACCACGGACTGCAACCTCAAACCGTGAGCCAGAATAACCTTTTCTCTGTATAAGCTGATGACCTCAAGATCTTAAGTAACTCAAACCTGGGGCTTTCTCGGCACTTCGATGCCCCTATCATGGTCCCACCTGCGTCACTTGTCCCTAGGAACCCACAACACCCTGTGACTCCACCCCGGCCCCCTTCCGTCTTCCTCCTAGCCCCCCACTCTGCATGGTGTTTCTCAGGGACACAGATCAGACTGTGAGTCTTCTTACACTGTTCGGGTTCTGACAGGCAAGCACAGCCCTTCCTCCCCTCCGGGTGAACCCCATCCTCCAAATGCCCCCTTCACTCTTGCTCCCCAACAGCCCACCATGCTCCCGAGCTACAGGGCCTGTCACCACCTCTCAGTTCTGTACAAGTGGCCTCTCAGCACTTGGACGGCTCCTAGTCCTGCCTCTCCAACCCAGCCTCTCCTTACTACACACCTGCCAAGAGTTTCCTACGCACATGGCCCTGTGCTCAGATGGGGGAGAAGGAGGAAGGAAACTCACTCCTGGAGAACAGGAAGTGCTACACTGAAGAGGCCCTGGCACTGGGGTCGGGGGTAGAAGGGTTACGCGTAACATGAGGCCGAGGCCTGCGATATCCCAGGCCTGGCAGCCTCACCCTGTGGGCCTCGTGGCTCTCCGACACCAGGCGAGGACAGCAGCCACCTCTGCCCATGCAGCCATGCCACATTCCAGTCCAGACTGAGCCACCACACCAGAGACAAATCCGAGGAGAGCAGGGAAAATCTCCACAAATAACGGCCACCGCCCTAGGTGACTCTTCAGTCTGTCTCACTAGGATGGGACAGGAGCATGAGCAGTCTGTGCTTGAAATACAAACAAGATCACTGTTCCCTGCTCAAGAAGAAACAGGCTCAAGATGCCCTGGAATAGGCAGGGTTTCTAACAACCCTAAAAATGGACATCATGAACAGCACAGAAGATATCTTTAAAATACAAATTTTAGTCTGGCCACAAAGAAAGACCTGAATCTGATTACGCACCTAGATCCAACGACCTATTTGTAGGAGATACAGAAGACAAAAAAATATGCTCAATTTCAGGACACGCTGAAATCGGTAAAACCCAGATTGTGGGGAAATCTACAGGACGAAGAGCTGCTTTCTTCACAAACAAGCTGCAAGGGGAGACAGAGAGCCAGGGACAAGAAGACAGAAGGAAAACCCATAAAACAAAGGAGATGTAAAAAGCGCCAACTGCTCAGGATGAGTGGTCTGGTGACTCAAATAAATTTGTAAAATATGAACTCTAAGAGAAAATTAGTAATTTCAAAATTGATTAATATCTGATAATATTAGTGTTGATTCTTTTCCAGACGTGATAATTTTTTTTGCATTAAGCAAAAAAAAAAAAAGCATTCATATCTTCTTTCAGATACATTGTGAAATATTAAGGGTGGATCTGCTTCAGAATATCTTGGGATGGGGCATAAATGAAGTAAGACTGGCTGTGGGTTGATGGCTGCTGAAGCTGGAGACAGGTACCAGAGGGGTCACCTGATCTCCCTACTTGCAAATATATCTGAAACATTCCTTGGTCCTAAAAAACGCCCTAATGGATTATTTAGACCAACTAAAATAACCTTAAGCTTAAATGTGAAATAAGAACTTTTCTATCAAACAGTAACTACAAATCAATTAAGAAGAGCAGTCGTAGGGCCGGGGATTTGGCTCAGTGGTGCTGCACCTGCCTTGCAAAGACAAGGTCCTGAGTTTGATCTCTGGTACCAAAAAAACCTAAAAAACGAAAAACCACAAGAGCAGTTGCATAACATCTATGCCAGGAAGAGCTGGTATCATTTTCAGGGGATGAGGGACACAGAGCTGGAGGCCTGGGCCCAAGTGCCTGCTGGGCCCCGCCCTTCAGTGCAGAAGCTCGGATAACCCAGGCTGAGGCCAGCAAATGAGCCCACAGGACAGAAACCCCATAATCTTCCTTCAAAAACACCTTATGTCGTGGATCAACATCATTTTGTGTATAAGCCCATGTACGGTGACACGTGTCAAACTGTGTAAGGTGCCAGGCATAGTGGTACTAGCACTCCGGGAGGCTGAGGCAGGAGGACTGCAAGCTCAAGCTCAGACTGGGCGACTCAGCAATTTGGTGAGATCAGGTCTCAAAATTTAAAAAGGCTGAGGATTAGCTCATTGTGAGGCCCTGAGTTCAATCTTCAGCACGTCAAAAAAACAGAAGTATGATGAGGAGATGAAGGAAAAGACACCATGTTTGTCTTTGTCCCTTCATGGCTGTCCTTAAATGCTCAGCACCTGTAGACAAATTTCCCTAAGTGAAATAAGTGCACAGTGTGTCCTTGCTGCGGGCCCTTGTCTGCCACCTGTCAGATGCTGCAAGGCCACCCATGCTTTGCTCTTGAACTGCAGAATGATGTCCTGGGTGGCGGTAAGAACATTTTTCTATGAAGTTCTAAGGAAACTTGGTGTACAGGAGTGAAGGTTTTTGCTCTCTGTTCTTTCAGGAGACATCACAGGAGTCCGGCTAACACTTTTGGGTGGACAAGTAATGACTTACCACGCAAAGAAGCCAAAGCACAACATACAGTATCTGGGTCTTAGAGAAGAGATCTTGTCCAAATTTTATGCAAACAATAGCTTCCAGGAAACCAATGGCCCTAATAGAGAACAAGAGGTTAAATATTAATTAGTCTGTCTTAGTAGGGAATACACATTATCATGACTGAATCAAAAAGTTAAATGGTCCCAGGGTTTCCGCCCCAGTCACTGGTGGCAGGTACCTGCAAAAACGATGCAGGGTCTAGAGCCCTGCATTTTCCTTAGAAACAGTGCTTTTTTTCCTCCTCTTCCTTCCTCCCAAAATCTTGACCCCACAGATGCAAAGGGCTGGAGGCTTCTGGAATCATGTGACTGAGAGGCTCTTTTAGCATGAGGGCTGGACCCTCAGCCGCCACAGGAGCCACTGCCTATACAGGACAGCTCACTGTTCCGGTCCCAGCACACTCTGGCTGCTGGAGCTTCCTGTCTACATCCTCAGCTCTTTTTCTTATTTTGAGAAAGGGCCTTGCAATGGGCTTGAACTTGGGGTCTTCCTGCCTCTACCTCCCAGAGTGCTGGGATTACAGGTACACACCACTATGTCTGGCTAAGCATCCTTTAATTTTTACTGACAATATAAACTTTTTTTATCTGTAAGCAGTTTTGCTAAATGCAAACTTCTTAACATCCCTACTCTTCATGTTTTCATCTTTAATTAAAACGTGAAAGAACAGCATTAGTCTTTGTTAAGGTTCAGAGGCTGGAGGTAAGAGTGGATGAAGCAAAGGTTATACAGTTGGCCATCAGCTTCCAACCATGGCAAAAGAATAGATTTGGATGACTGTGTTTTGTGTCCCTCCTTGGACAGACAGGGACTGGTGGGCTTACACAGGAATTCTCCAAAAAGGTGAGAGGGCCCAAGAAGGCCTGGGTCTCCTGCTCACTGGCAGACACAAGAGCCACTGCTCTCAGGAGAAGTACAGCTGGCTCTGAACAACTGCCTGCGTGGGACTGGACCCACTCCAATAAAGCAGGGAAATTACAGAAGCCTGCTCAATGTTATTTTGAGACTTCGGACTATCTTTTCCCCTAGTCCCAACTAAGCAAGTTTTAAGTGTAGATGGCCTGAATCTTTAAAGACCATTGTCCCTTTGTTCTCCAACAATGCTGTCACATGTGAGAAAGCCCTGTTTTAGCTGAAGGACACATTTGGAAGTCCGATACTTGCTGCCCATTAGACTCTTGTGACTTCAGGGGGCAGTGACAGGAAAAGTCACTCTATGGCTGGACGTCCTACAGAGCTCTCACGGTGGGGTACTGGGTACAGGACACAGCATGGCCACCTACTCTTAGGCCAGACAGGATGTCCTGAGTTTATGAGGAAAGATTTCTGGAGATTCAACTAGACTCGGGTCCCTTTTCAGAAAGCATGGTGACCAACAGTCTAGAGCTGGCAAGAGCCAGTTTCCATTGTGACTCAGTACACACACACACACACACACACACACACACACACCCTGAAACAAAACCTCCACAAAACAATCTGTTTGTTAAATATAACAATACTTTGTTAAATGTAAATTATGGGAGGCCATTGTTTTTACTAAGCTCCTGCCCCGGGCCCAAGAGATCTGGCTAAAAATCAAAATGGAGTCGCTCATGCTGAAGCTCCACATCAACAGCCAGGCTGTTCCTGTGACCTGAAAAATCAGGATTAGACAGAAAACAGCAAAATTTCCCCAACAGGCTGGCTTCAGCTGGCATGATAATAAAGCTTCCTCTGCCTTCACCCTTACATGAAGAAGGTAACGACGTACCCTGGTGCTAACCAATTAGTCATTTTTCTATTCCTGTCTCTTGTCCTAGCCTGACAAGGAAAGTAACTTGAAAAAGACCAAACCACTTTCTGATCTTTGATTTCTTCAGCCCCTGTCTGTCTGTAAAACCAAGCTCCTCTGCTTAGCTCCATGGAAGACTTATTCTATGAAGTGCTGTCTGATTCTAGAACTGAAAGTAAAGCCAATTAAGATCTTTAACTAGACTGCAACTTTGTCCTTTGAAATTTTACTCTGGTTTGTTTTGATTCCGTTTCATTTTAAACCGCTGATCAGAACTCACTCAACTGACCTCACAACCACCTGAAGTTTCCTCTAAAACCAGTGATTCTGAGTGAGCAACTTTAGGCTCTGCCCTGCTCCTAGGTGCTGAGGAGTCTCAGCCACGCTGTTGTCCGCACATGTGCCGAGCAAGAGCAGGTGGCGAGGGAGCCAGCTGTGGGCGACCCGGGTGAGGGGTCTCAGGCTGGGCCAGGAGTGAGTGGAAGGCGCTGAGCGGGAGCTGAGTGATCTGGGTCTGGGGTCCACCCCCGGCTTGGCTTTTTCTCTGAGGGAGAACTGCAGAGGGTTTGGTGCTGAGGTTTTAAACCAGCAGGATTTACAACAGGCCCACTCTGAGCTGAGCAGAACTGCAGTGAGAGGGCGAGAGGACAGGAGCTGCTGGGGTGGAGAGAAGCGGGGACAACTGGGTGCACTGCAACCCAACAATCTCAGGGCTCCTCCAGCCGCCAGCCAGGTCCGCCAGCCACCAGCGGGGATGCCGATCCCGGTCAGCAAGGCCCGCTGTGTTCACGCCACGGTGTGACTTCACACCATGACTCAAGATGGCAGCTTGTCCGGGCTGGAGCCCAAGGCCTGGCACCGAACCTGCTGCCCGAGAGCCCACCACCTAGCCCCTCTGCCCGGCTCTCCACCTGGCCCCTCTGCTCAGCTCAAATGTAAATCTGTGGTCTTTCCCAGGCTGCTGAAGTGGCCAAACTCATTTGGTGGAGCTCAGCCAGTGCCCCTCTTGCTCTGATGAAGCTGCCACCTGTATCTTGATGAGCAAGCGTGAAAGGCCAAGAAATGCTGGGCCACCCAAGGGGCTGCTCGGCACGGCTGGAGACCCAACTTGGACGGTCTACCAACCCGCACACTCTCACCCCACCTTTCTTTTGGTACCGGGGATCGAACTTGGGACCTTGCGCTTGCAAGGCACGTGGCGGAAACACTGAGTGAAATCCCCGGCCCTAACCCCACCTTTCTTTATAGCCAACTCCACAGGGTGGAAAAAAAGATGCTGCGAACAGAGCCAAGGTGGGGAGCTCCTGGGTGAATGGACGGGACTTCGGGAGGGTCATGAAGGAAACTGCACCCTGAAAGGTCTGTGTGCGAGTGGGGTGCACAGGCCAACCCCGAGCCACAGAGGAATGGCGTTGTTTGCGAGCAAGGCCTGCCCTTGGGGTCTGAGGACGCCACCGCAATGCTGTGGCCACAGGGGCCGCCCGCCTGACTCTCAGTGTCCCGCAAAGTTTGCACAGAGGGTGGGTGAGTCAGCCTCCGGCCAGCAGGAACCAGCTTCCAAGAGTGGAAACAGGATGTGCGTGCATGAAACCCACCCACCACCAGGGCACAGGGAGCCAGGCAGTGCCCTGCAGCTCAGGAGTGTGGCTCTGCTTCTCAGAGGGCAAGCGAAGCCACCTTCTGGAGGCAGCAAGAGCTGTGCTTCTGGCTTCCAGAGAACCCTAGGGCCAGGAGCGAGGCAGAAGAGGGGCCTGTGCTGCCCAGCTGTTTATGCGTCTATGAGGGGCTGGACAGGATGTCACTTGAGGGAAAGGAATCAGCTACTGCTGCAGTCTATGGGACACTGTCAAAGGCCTTGAGATGTCAGTGGGATGTTGTGGAGCCAGGGAGGAGACAGAGCAGAGGAAAGACAGGATGGAAGTGATGAGGAAGGTGCTGCCTAGGGAGCCTGGCTCGCAGGCTGCAGTGATGGGAGCACGCAGGGCTGCCTAGGAGCCTGGCGGATGCGGAAAGAAAGGCTGGGCAGCCGCACAGAGCAGCAGGCAGAGGCAGTGGGCGAGGGCACCAGTAGGTGGGACCGAGTCGGGGGAGGGCATGGGCAGCTCTGCCGGCTGGGGACCCTGTTCTCCCCAAAGGCCATGACTTCTCCCTCTGTGTCAGCCACCTGCCAGGATCAGGTGACAAAACATCGCCTCTCTTTTAATGGGGCTAATGCCCTCTTTTTGAGGCACAATTACAATGGAAGTGGAGTGAGGGAAAAGGCAGACAACACAAACTCCGAGTCCAGGGCAGTGCATCACGAGTTCACAGCACTGGGCCTGCACTCCCAGAGCTGAGGGAATACAATGTGGCTTCCTGATGAGAGGGCCCAACCTGTCCACACTACTGCTTTCTCTCTGGCAGGGTTTCCATTTCCCAGCTGGTTAAAAAGGTTAAACATAGAAAAGGCTGGGCTAGTGCCACAGGCCTGTAATCCCTGCACTCTGAGAGGCTGAGGCAGGAGGACTGCAAGTTCTAGCCCAGCCTGGGCAACTTAGTATAAAAGGTTGAATAGCTCAGACCCACATTTCAACTATGGGGGATGACATGGCAAGTCTATATTTAGTTAAATAAGTAATTCATACAAATGTCTGTGGGGTGTAATATATTTAGAAAAGTGCCCATCAGGAGGAGAAAAATGTGGAGTGGTGGGAATGAATCCTCAGCTGAGTGGCCCTGCCTGGCCTCTGTCCACTCCCACCTCTCAAAAGACAAACTGTCACTGTAAGTGGGGACCCTCTACTGTTCTCCTATGGCCACACTTGCCTAGAGCCTAGGAACGCTGCTAACAGAGTAAAAGCAGCCGCCACTTATTAAAGAAAAATCAGACCTGTTTTGATGGAGAGGAAGTAAAATGAGGACAGCAGGGAGGGATGGGGTATCAAGGGCACAGAGGTGGAGAAGAGGCAAAGGGAAGAGCCTGGAGTCTCTGCCTGCTGTGTCATCTTCCGGGCGTGGTTGACAGGTTCGGCTGCACACAGGGAGGCCCCGGCCAGAGATCATGCATGCAGTCCCGTCCCTGTGATTTATGAAGAGGGATTTGTTCTCCATCAGCATGGCCTGGTGGTTCGCCCAAGATCCATTAATCCTGGAGTCACTGTTCTAAGAGGTCTTGATTCTACCTTTTGTGTTTCCTTTTCACCATTTTCAAAGTCATCCCAACAAGGCATGACTTTCTTCCACAGAGCCATCTACCACACTTTAGCCTGTTCACCTTTGCTGTTCCTCCCACATGCGGACAGCGGGCTGCCCAGTTAGAAAGAAGCTCTACCCCACCACTACCCCTTCTCTGACCCATGTCTCCCTGTCCTCTCCACAGGTCAATCAGTAATGCTCTGTCTTTGCCAGGGACTTTAAATATGAAGGGAAAAATGCACGTGGAAGGATCATGTAACCAGAAGAGAACTCAGATGCCGGAGATCACTTCTGCCTTACAGAAGACACAAAGAGAAAGGGCCTCCAACTTGCCATCCTTCTAGGACACCTCACCCGTGAACTGGGGGCCTCCTCTGCCCAGAACATCAGAAATCCCAAAGATGTGTGAATTCTCCTTCTTGCCACACATCAGCAAACAATGAAAGCCTAATCCACCTTATGAGCCTTGAAGCTGCAGATGCTGGGGTAGGAAATCAGCTTATACCAGATTTTAGGAGGATCAAATGACAATGGCCTTTTGTCTCCTGGGAGTGGGAAGGTCTTGCCTAAATCTAACTTGAGTATCAATACTTTTTTATTTGTTAAAATTACAGGTAATGTGACTGACAGTTAAGTCTGATTGTGTCAACTTGATTGGTTTGGGAGCCACCCAGGGGAATGGTGAAGCACACTCTGCATATGATGCTGGCCCCTTCCTCTCTGGTGCTGTTCCCTGCTCCACTTCCTGACCACCATGAAGTAGGCAGTTTTGCTCCACTATAGCCTTCCTGCATGGATGTTCCTGCCTTGGAACCAGATGACCGTGGACTGAATCCTCTGAAACTGTGAGCCAGATTAACCATCTCTTCCTTTTAAGTTGTGGGTGTCAGGTATTGTGTCCTGGGGGGAAAAAATCTCATACAGTAACCCCTCAGAATTTGGAAAGAGAGCTCACACACGCACACACATACACACACAGAGAAAAATGTTTTGCAAGAATGAAACTTTTGGCCATTATCTCTGAAAAGCTGACTTCTTTGGGTGATCTTTAGTTTCTTCTATATTTCTTTTCTGAAGTTTTATCCATGTGTGTGGATCACGTTTTTGTTTGTTTTTTGAGACAGCCTCACTATGTTTAGTTTAGGCTGCACCTGAACTCACTATGTGCCCCAAACTGGCTTTAACTCACAGAGATCTTTCTGCCTCAGCCTCCTGAGTGCTAGGATTACATGTCTGGGTTTGCATCACTTTTTTAATGGGAAAAAGGGTATTCTGGTTAAACCCAGTGAAAGCAGTCATTTCTTTTCTATTATACGTTTTTCTGAAACTGTCTTTATACCATCACACTCAATTTAGAACTTAGATTAGGTCTTGATTCTACACTAGCTCAGGGACCAAACTTCCCGTACAGATTTGCTGATCACCTCTGGAACTTCCTTTACTGAGGTGGTAAATTGTTGATAATTAAGTAGGAAAAATGATTTACCTGAAATATTAAAGGGAGGGGCCAGACATTTAACAGGGCTGTTAAACTAGATAGTGTACAATCCCACATCAGTTAAATAATATTAAGCTAAGATGGAGCATTTATATCTTTAATAAAACAATAAACTGTAACCATTCAGTTGTGTTAATTCTTTGAACAATGAAATTTTACTTTGGCACATAGCTGTTTCAAGGGGCCCTTCTGATGCCACAGTGGCAGGAAGTATGGGTAAAGCCCATAACATGATCATGTCCCAAACTCAAGGTACGTTCACAGAAATGCAACTGAGCCATTCTCTAATTTATTGCATAAGACCAGAGTTCTATCCTGGGAACTGTAAGTTGGATTCATCTGCAAGCTGATAAAGTGAGTCTTACACAATATATCTGGGAAAGTTCACAGCTCGAATGTTTGTAAGCTGGGGACTAACTGTATATAAATAAAAGTGAGAGCAAAACCTGTTCACCTGCCTTCATAGGGAATTACACTGAAAGGCACCTGACACAGGATCAAGAAACACCCGAAACCTCTGCCAGCATAAGATACTCACCCAAACACCCAGCACTGTGTCCCTACGCGTTTGCACTGTGTGTCGGTGAGGTAAGCATAGTACTGCCTGAAAAAACGAAATTGGCAAAGTTGGAATTCACAGAGCTTCTGAAAGATCAATAGATCAACACATGAAGAAGTCACTTAGAGGAAAAAAAATGTCCCGCCTTGCTCCACACACTCCAGCTGCCTGGCCTAGTTCTACTCAAAACCGCAAGCTAGGGCCTCGTCAGACATTCCTGCGAGAGACTCCGAATTCGGGTGAGGCTGGAGGGAGGAGAGCATTGCTTGAAGCACCACACTGTTGGCAAAGGCAGTCTTGGTTCAGCGGAGACCTCTGCAGCCAAGGCCAAAGCCTGTCTGAGGAGGTGATTCCAGAGGGTCAGCCCTGCAGTGCACTCGTTGCCTCCTTCAATACTCTTAGGACAAAGGTTTCTGATCACAACTGGGAAGAAATAGGAACATTTCTGGCCCTTGGAAACTGGACTGGAACCCCAGCTGTACCTCACTATCGCTGAATGCCAGGGCCTCTGAAAGCTGAAACGCTCATAGCAATAGAAATATGAGCCACAGACGCCCTTTAAATTTGCCAGTTGCCACATTCAAGAAGAACATAAAATTCATTGTAGAAAGATATGTTCTTTCAACCAATATTTAAGCTGGCATTAAAATGTTACAATGGAGCGTTGTGCATTGCTTGTACTAAGTGTGAAATGTGGCAGTACTTGGCTCCTATAGCACTTTTCAGTGCGGACTGGCCATGTTTGTAGTGCTCAGCAACCACATGTACTAAGTGGCTGCTGAATAGGACTGTGTGGCTCAGGGTCTCAAAAGCAGCCCTGAAACACAACCCACCCTTCCAGAGGTAGCATCTGAATCAGCTCCTCATCGTTTTGGGGTCACAGACTCCCTGAAGGAACTGATGAAAGCTACAATAAAGGCACATAAAACGTGCCTATAAAAGTTTGCATTGAGTGAAGAGGTAGGGTAGGGAAGGTATGAAAAAGGAATTAAGATGCATTATGTCCACGTTACCTTTGTCCCACAAGAAAGGTAAACACTATGTACCGCACACATGTGCAATAAACTAAAATAATAATAAAAAGGATGAGAGGAAAAAACAAAAAATAATTTTGCGTTAAACTTCAGACACCTAAAGCACATCTACGAAACACTGCCTCTTTACTCCAAAGACTCCAGTGAATTCTAGTTGTGAAGAACGTAGGTTTTCCTCTCACTCAACATCTATTACCCAATCTGCTTTTGGCAGTTCAGCTGCATTCTTCTACTTGCAACATTCCCCTTACACTGGATTTTATATTATCAACTTAAAACAATGTTCACTCAATGTCTCCTCAAAGCAGAGTCATGTGAGTCTAACGAAAAGGAAAGAAAAGGGCAATGCGGTGCGCATGATTTGTCTGGAAGCCTACAAAGCTGCCTCTCCTATGAGATCTTGGCTTCTACTAAGCAGACAGCAGCTCTAAAATCCTCCATAGCACTTTGCAGTTCAACCCACTGTCAGCCCATCCACTTGGATGAGAACCACATCAAGCAGTGATAAGAGCACAGAAAGTGGTTTGTCTGTTTTGGTTTTTGGTACCGGGGATTGAACTTGGACCTTACGCTTGCGAGGCAGGCGGTGGAACCACTGAGCTAAATCCCCGGCCCTGTCTGTTTTTAAAGAAGTATATAGAAATTGTGGTTTGGCAAAAATTTTGAGGTGCTCTCAAAAGTACAAAAAATTGAATTTTTAAGTCTTCAGTTTTTGTACTGCAATGTTAACAATACTAGAACTTTATAGCAAATCAGTTGTGATGTGCTATTTTATAAGAAGAGATTTCTTTCTCTTATTGGCTTTGTTGATTGTTCCTAATTTTATATAAGAACTGCTCCTAATCTTCCTGAAAACAATTGTGAAGTCTCTAATTAAATTGTTTTAAGTGGGGGATGCAAGGCTCCAAATCCTCAAGGAGCAACAGCATTTATGATATTAAGGACATCAGCAGGTCACTAGCCGACAAAGTTTCAAAGGGACGGTGTTACTGTCCTGTTTGGTTCATAATAAAAAGGAGAAATGGACATTGTGGCTTTAATTCCACAGGACTCAGGCATGTCTTATTGGTCTGTTCAATCCCAGATGTGGGGAATACAGATTTTAGGGAGGTTAAGGAGACACTGGCTGGGAAGTGAACCCTTCTACTTGGATAGCTTGTGCACATATTAAAAATGATGGCCCAAGTAACCCTACTGTTTCTGAAAAGCCAACTCTTTTAAATGTTTGGTATATTTATAGCTCTAGAAGACCTTCAGTGTGGCTACTGATCAAGGCCACTACTCTATGTAAGTTATAAAACCCAAATGCCACCTCTAAATAGGAAAAATGAAATGTGAAAATGTTTGGCTTTGAACTTTACTGAGTCACTCAGTGTCCGTGAGGGACAGTCTGTGAATGACACCTCCCCTCCAGGCCCTACATAAATATACAACACCCACACGTACCACAGTTGTCCTGGAGGACTACAAGAAGGACAAAAGTTTAATCTGATCCAAAAAAGCTAATAAAGTCTCATTCTGAAAATAACACCATTTATGACTTCAATTCTACTATAAGCACTTCTGTACTTTCCAATAATCTCATTTTAAGAAACTTCAGGGTCACTGCTACTAATTTTTTTTAGTAGGCCATAAAAAGAGAAAAAAGAAAAGCAGTGAAAGATTGTGAAAGGATCTGAAATAATGAACAGCATTATTGGAGTGGCATTGATTATTCAATATTTTCTTTTTTTAAGGCCTTAGGAAATGTACTGAGGTCTGAGAGCAAAACATTTACTTTATACTCTAGACATTTAATTCTTTGTAAAGACATTTTCATGGAAAATCGAGGTAATGTGACTTCCCTCATGCTAGGCAGGAGATAGAGGTTAGTTAGCATCTTCAAATGACAGCCAGCTTTGCACAGAATTACCTCACTGTGGGAGCCGTGATGCACCCAATGAAAAGAATTCTACACCAACTTAATGGATGACTGGCTTGGAACACAAAGATATGCTTCAAGAAGAAGGTGTTCAATTCAGTCAACTGAAAAGAAAGAGAAGAGATTAGTCTCCTGCTACATCACAGGCCAGTATTCCACACACAGATGTTCTACAGCTAGAAATTACCAGTTATGTCCTGAGCATTTTCAGAAAATACACAGGGTCTCCTGGGGCTGCTACTCAAACCAGTAACAGCCAGAACCACAGAAGTGCTGACCAAGCAAGGGTCTGGGAGAGGAGTTGGGGGTGGGAGGAACACAAAGGGCCTCAAAACATCAGCTATTTGTCATGGTTCCTGCTTCACATGATTATCATGTGACTCCTGTGTGAGCGGCTAGGACAGCCAGGAGAGAAAAGCTTGGAGCAGGAAGCGTGAAGCAGGTGCTGTGGAACACTTGTGCAGCCAGAGGCAGCTCTTCAAGTCGTGTATGAGGGGTTGATGGAAGGTTCACCCAGAGGCAGCAGCACTCTTCCCTGAGGGTGGCACTACAAGGAGTGCCTGGCAACAGCACAAAAGACTACAGCCAGGACATGGGTGCTTTCCGCTCACAGCCCAGTTCCACATCTCTACCAAGAGGCAGGGATGACACAATGGTCACTGTGCTTGGAGAACACATCACACGGTGTATTTCAATTAGACAGAGCATATATCGTTTTCCCATAGTGCTGACTGCAGGGACAGGGCTCATGGCCACAGGAAAAGTGTGCCCCATGGAGTGTGACCAGGGCTTCCAGAAGAACCATGCTATCTCTCCTCCACAAATGAATCATCCTTCCTTCTGAAAGAAAACTTAATCCTTGCACATTTGCCCTGATAAGACAAAGCTCGATCCTAATGTATTTACAGCTCCAGTTTTATAAATGGAGTTGTCCTTTGCTCTCATTGGGGACTCGTTCCAGGACACCCAGATACCAAAGTCCACCAAAGCTCAAGTCCTTTGTATAAAATTGGACAGTATGTTCATCTTCCCATATATGTAAAATCATCATCTCTAGATTACTAATAATGAATATGCTGTAAATAATTGTTATATTGTGTTGTTTATAGAGAGTAACAAGAAAAAGTCTGTACAAGTTCAATACAGACGCAGTATTTTCTTTCAAGTATGTTCAGTCTGCATTTGGGTGAATCCAGATACAGAAAGCACAGGTGTGCAGGGGTAATCATTCTGACTTCTGCAGACCATGTGATTATTACCTTTTCACTACACTTCTCTATACATGAACTCACTTACTTAGACAGGCATTAATATTTTCCATGTATGGACAAGGAAGATCATCAAATAGTTATCTGCTGTTTTTTCCTTTTGTTCAGAATATTTTGTATTTATGTATCTAAAATAAAATTTCTCATGATTCTTCAGGCAAAAGCTAGTTGTCCCTGGTGAGTCTCCAAGTTATGAAGCCACCTGGGGACAGAAGGCTCAGTAAAAAGGCTGTCTTTAGAAAGAGAGGTGTCTCAGAACCCACTGCCAGGACCCTGGCTACCCGCACAGCTTCAGTTAGGTAATGGTCCACCGGGTACCACAGCTTCTCTGCCCTCAGACAACACTCTGCGGGAACCACCCACTGAAGGATCCACTCCTGTGGGCAGCGCAGAGCGCAGATCTAGCTCTCAGAGCACTACCCAGTTGTGACAGCTGAGCTGGTACAATTCTGACCACCAAACACTGAATTAGGAACATAAGCAAAGCCTACTCATTGGTTCTTTAGTCTTGAGAATGAATAATCGATCACAAAAGCAATCCAGTGCCTAATTCACTGAGTGATGGATGCTACACACGACCTTTCTCAGGGAATCTAATCTGTCTCTAATTTGTAACTGAAAGATCCCTTTTTAAAAAATGTCTTCACGAGGAAACGAGATCTTAGGTGTAGCAAGAGCACCTGGCATAATTATTCTATACATTAGCTGCAGAATATTGTATCTTCTAGACTGCTGTGCCACACAAGCTAACACTAATCCTAAATTCCTAGAAGGCTTCTGTTTTTGTTTTTTCTCAGTTATGGGTATCTGCAAATACCTGCCAGATAATCATGAAAAGGTATATCCCGGCCACTCTCTGAAAAGAAGATTTGGGGTCAAACCATCTGACGTAGGTCCAGCTAGCAGGGGTGAACTGCAGAACGGCCCGTTTGATCTTCCCAGTGGTGGTATGAATGTCCCTGTAAGAAGACAACGGCTCCAGTGAAGATCCAAAAGGATAAGAAAAGAGGAGACAAATGAACAAAAACATGAAAAAACCCAAACAAACCCCCCAAACCCTCCATTGATTCTGCAGCAAATGCTCAGATTTCTTTCTACTTGATTAGTGGTGGACTAAGGGGATGAGGCAGGTGGCAGAGGAACACTGGATGGGAAATGGCACGGTAAGGGCCCTGTGCAGTGCTGCCGTCTTGGTCAGCGTGCCGCTGAGCTAGAGGACTTAACTTGGGAGCTGGTAACAAAAAACTAGACAAGTACTAAAGACAGCAAACAGCCTGCAGTCAGCCCAGGAAGAACGCGGATGTCAGCAGGGACACTTTCCCCACTATGTCTGTCCCCCGAGGGGGCTGTTATAACTTAGATCTAAAACATCCCCCAGTGTCTCACATTTGGAGGTAGGGCCTGGTTGGAAGAAGGAAGATGCTGGGGGTATGGCCTGGAAAGTTGTATTCTTGCTCCCTCCTCCTCCTTTCTTCATTTCTTGGTCACCAATTGGTGAACAGCTTTCCCTTGCCATGCCATTCTGCCACGCGGTTTCTACCCTGGAGCCAGCTACCCGTGGACTGAACCCACTGAGACTGAATCAAAATAAATGCCTTTTTCATCTCAGGGATGGGAAATGACTACTACAGATTTTGGGACCAGAAAAGTGGAGGCGTTGCTATGCCTATACCTGACCATGTGGTTCGAAAGCCTTTGGAACTGGTTTTCAGGAGGAGTTTGGACAAGCTTGGAGATAATGGCTAGAAAAGCCTTAGAGTACTTAAGCAAAAATGGATGAGAGATTCTGGTTGGAGCAGAAGACCAGAGTGCTACTAAGAAGGTGGACCTTAAACGCTAGGCTCAAGGAGATTTCAGTTACAAACAAAGACTCTAGTGGAAAGTGGACTAGAGGTCTGTAATCTCAGCACTCTGGGAGGCTGAGGCAGGAGGATCACAAGTTTGAACCCATGCAACTTAGCAAGATCCTACCTCAAAAGAAAAAAGGTGGAGGGGGGATGGAGGGTGCCAGGAATATAGTTCAACGTGAAGGTCCTGAATTCACTCCCCAGTACCACCAAAAAGAAAAAGATGGTGGTGGGTGAGGTGTTATGACTCTCTAAATAAACAAACTGAAAAAGAGAAAATCATAAATGATTTTCAGGGTGAATGCTTAAAATTAGGTTTATAATCACTTTTGAGTTTCAACTGCTAATGTGGAATTTATTCATCATCATTAAAGATGATACTCAAGGCTATGTGTGGTGGCACATGCCTCTGATACCAGCACTCAGGAGGCTGAGGCAGGAGGATTGTCATGAGCTCAAGGCCAGCCTGAGTACATAGCGAGATCCTGTCTCAAACAAAAAACCAAAGGACTGTACTCAAGATGATTCCTAGTAAAGCACTTAAGCGTACATTAGGTGATACCATTACAAATGTTGGAGGGGAGGACTTACTTGAAGCTTGCCCAGTGGTAGGTCCTCATCTCTAAAAACCGGCAGACGACCATGCCCAGCCAGATGCCACCACCATTGCAGAGCAGAATGTCTAAGATGACTTGGTCCCACCAGCACTCGGCGAAATTGGGCAGAAGATGCATGAAGAAAAGCTGAGGAGTATAGACAATGACAAAACTGGGATACCATGCAGAAAGATACTCTTTCTTTTGTATTTTATAGCATGCTGTTCCAGAAAAAGTTGTTTCATTTCTTTCCTAATGCATAGAAAAATAGTACCACAGCCTGTAATCTGATTCTTGTGTTTATATTGCAGAACATTTGCAAACTTTATCCAAATAGCACTGCTTTTTAAACACCGGGCTTTGTAGACAAGACAGCACCTCTTTTAAAACACATTACCAAGCAAATACCTTGGCCAATGATGACACAAGGATCCAGGAGGGAGAAAGGAGAAAAGTTTTCATGGCTGACAACAAAGTATTACCATCAATCCTGTCAGTTTAAGAATTTAAGTTCAGAAATATTCCAAAGATACGCAGGTAAAATCAGTGGTAAGCTGGGAAAGCCAAGGGTTAGCTCCGGGCGATGCGGCGGAGGAAAATGACAGTGGCACAGAGCGTCTCTCCCTCCGAGTCACAGTGGAGAGCAAAGGAAAACAAGACCATAGACCCCAAGGGGAAGCAGTGGTGCAGCCACACAAACAAACCACAAAGGAAGGGAGCCTGAGGCAAGCGTTACCGTGGTGACATAAATGGTACTGTGAGGACAAAGCAGATCCGTTCTGGGGACGACTGGAGTAGTGGTCTAGAAGGAAGACATGTTGGAGTGGGACACTAAGGACAGGAGAGGCTGATTTCAAGAGGCCGTTCATGACGAGAATGTTTCAGATGGGCCCACAGTAAGACCAAGGGTGGAAGGGAAACTGTTTTGTCCAAAACACAGGGTGTGGCCACAGTGTCCAGAGCAGCCAAGCTCTGCTGTGTGAAGGCCCAAATGGCTTCGGGAAGTAGACTGTGGATGGGGCCAAATTTTCTTCTTGAGGAATGATTAGTAACAATATAAGCCTGCACAAGAATGAGTTAGTTCTCCAAATTTCATTTTGCTAATAGTTTTTAAGAGTACACTCTCTTCCACTCAGAGAAACTTGATCACTGAGATATAGAGCTCTACGGCAAATCCGTTTTTCAGCCATATCTTTGGATACCCTTGGAATGGCTGGATACCTAATTCTACTTGTCTCAGACTGGAAACCACTGCACGGGGAAGCCAACTGTTTCTAAGTGGATCTCCTTATGACCACTTATTTGTCTCACTTGGGATTTTAACTTCCTTCTTGAGTTTGCTTTTATCTGTTTCACTTTAAGACTTGGTATTGGAATAGAGAATACTTCATTAAATAAATGAGAAGAGTTTTATTTTTTTAAACAAGGGTATAGAATATTCTCATGGGGCAGTGTAAACAGTTTTGAACCTGAGGTTGGCGAACAGACTGTAACCTGACAACTCTATTCTTCAGACACAGGAGATGTGCACACCGTGTAGCCCGGGTGGCCCCCAGCCCCGTCTTACCTCAGTTAACTCCCAAGTAATACTGATCGTCCAGCAGAGACCGTAACTCCGGATCAACAAGGCCTTCATGGCCCAGCCCCAGAAGTGCCCAAATGCAAATATGTCAAAGTGGCTGATGATCCTCTCCCAGGTGATGACATGGCAGTTCACGGCATACTCCTATTTCACAGAAAAGGGGACTTATTGATGGAACTCTAGAAACCAACCTGTTTCCAGGATTCAGACAGTGAACGAACATATATGACTTCAACAGATGAAATATGTCATGTTCAATTAAAAAGTTTTAAAAACAAGATTTTTGGAGTAAATGGATAAGTATTTTGCTCTGAATTGCAAACACAGGGTTAAAATGAAAAGCAGACTAATTTTACAAAGGTTTGACACATCTTAAAGAAGTGGCATTGCACAGACCAAGTCACTTGACCAGACAGCAGTAACAGAAACTTCAAGAATCTCAATAGGTTTGGAAATTCTAGAAATCATGCATTAAATAGGAAATGATAAATTTTTTTTAAGTTTAAAAAACTGAGTACCAGTGATAGTAAAAATACCACATATGAAAACTGCAGTGCTTTAGTTAAGTGGAAGTTTAAGGAAAACATAAAGCCTTAAATGCTTGTCCTAGAAAAGGGCTGAATCAGTCAACTTCAGAAATGAAAAGAAAAAGTAGAATAATCTCCCATCTCAAAATACATCAGATGCTACATTATTTAAATGCAAAAAATTCTAAAGCATTGAAGAATTTGGACTCTATTTTTAGTATCTTTTTGTTTTGAATACATTATTTAAGCAAAGCAGTTGTGGTTGTATGACAATATAACATTTCTCAGCAATCTCTACATTTCATATCCTTTTTCTCCCCGAACTAATCTGACAGGAAGTAGTAAGAGTTGGAAAATACCTATTATCAACTAAACAGAAAAACTCCTGTAAAATATATTATAAGGTATAAGTGGGAAATGTGGAGAGAGGAAAAAATTCACTAGGGATCAGTAAAGATTGGGCCCTGTGAGGAGAAGTCTGCCCCCAGCTGACAGGGAAACACGCTGAGGCTGAAGGGGTGATGGATGTGTTAGGCTGAGAAGAGGGACAAGATCCCACCAAAGCCAAATTTCATCTCTCTACCCTTCCTTTACTCTGGAACAGGCTGCTTAGGGCTAGAAAAGGAGCAGGTCTGTTTTCAGAAGAGGAATCACAAGTGGAGGCCTTTGTACGTCTATGCTTCAATTATAGTAGGGCATTTAAAAAATCATAAAGAGCAAAGTGCATACATTAGCATTAGAATTATTAGTGAGAGCCCTCTGAGGTCCTCCTGGTCCTGGGAAGGCCCTGGGGCACAGCAGTCTACAGTGGTCCCCTGGTCTCCTGGGAGACTGGTTCCAGGATACCCTGATGATGCTAAGATCCTAGGATGCTCCAGTCCCTTATACAAAAGTGTGGAATTCACACATAACATATAGTCTCCTATTGACTTTAAATCATCTCTAGACTATTGATAATACCTGATGTCTTGCAACTGCTATGTAAATAACTTTAGGGAGTAATTGTTTAGGGAATAACTGACAAGAAAAAAGTCTGCTTATGTTCAGTACAGGCCAAATTTTCTTTTCCCCAAATATTTTCAATCTGTGGTTGGCTGAATCCAGGGAATCCAAACCCATGGAGACAGAGGGCTGGCTGTTCTGCAAGCAGCTGGGAAGCCCCATGCAGGCATGGGCGTGGAACCAAGAGGAATGGACTTTGACCGAGGATGAAGCCAGGCCAGCACAAACAGACTGGGAAGTGGCCAGGGGCAGGTGTGTGCACGGCAGAGCAGTAAGTACAGACAGACCACTTTGGTCCTGCTTGCCCAACATGGAACCAAATATCAAGTCCTGTCCATTTTACCTCTCCAACCTTTTCTTTTCTCCCCCTGGCTGCCACTACTGTTTTGCTGAGACCTTTGCAATAGTTTTCTAAAACTGCGACATGTTTCTAGGGGTACAAAAAAGTATCAGATGATGCTACGCTAAGTACCTGGGTATTTACCTCCAGCTAAAAACTATAAAGATGTTAAACTGGTCTCCCTGGATCTGCCTTTGCTTCCTGCAATTTCTTCATTATAAACAGAACCGTCTTGAAAACCATCAGTCAGATCATCACGTGTGCATGTGTTAGCGTGTGTATACACATGTACGAGGGTCTGCGTGTGCTGGGGAAGGGGTGTGGTTAGGACCTCAACTACTGCACACTGCAGGCTTCCAGCCCTAGTTCTCTCACTCCTCTGTGGAGGAACTGGTGACCTTGGAGAAAGGGCTTCAATCTCTTTTGAGTCTTCTGCCTGGAAATTATTTGCCTACAGACAGACAGCACAGGTTCTCATCTGCTCCCTCACATGGATGGGTCTGCCTTGCGACAGAAGCTTGGCCATCTGACGGGCCAGGGGACGTCAAGTATGCCTAAACCTGGAGCGGGGTCTACTAGGAAGTCCAGGGAGCGAGGTCTAAAGCCATCTCAGCGTTTATTGGGAGAAATAAGCTGATATCCTTAGTTCTTCCTGTTACTAAACTGAACTGCAGATAAGGGTACTGACTCCCTAAAACATCATCGCAGATCATGTAACTCCCTTGGTTATAAACCTTCTATGGCCTTCGATTACATTTAGAATAACATCCACTCTGAGCATAACTGGCTTGGCCCTGGCAGCCTCCCCAGCCTCAGCCTTGCTCTCTTCCTGGCCTAGCATCTGCCAAACAAAGGCCTTGAACTCTCCCTGCTTTGCCTGGCTCTAGCTCCACCCACCCTTTAGCTGCCAGCCTGCACACCAGCTCTTCTGGAAGCCTCCACCAAGGTCACAGGGTAGATTCCAATCCTAAACGTCAATAGTACCCACTCCTTTTCCTTTATAGCACTGCAACCTCATGAGATAACTGCTTCCTTGATTCTCTGACACGCCCTTTTCATACTGTATTATTTTGAGAAAGAGGATACATATTTCAATGTATTGTAATGGATGATTCTTTAAGTATATTCTCTTTTTTTCCCTCCCAAAGCCATACCTGTAATTGATGCTAAGTCACATCTTAAAGCTGAAGCTGACTTCCTGAACAATCTTAATGTTATAAAGAGAGGCCAGCAGTCACCTTGTGTAGTGTGACACAGAGCAACACCCATGAAGCTGCCCCACTGTACGAACGGGACTGGGGTCTGGAGCCCCACCTAGTCTCTACCTCCAACTGCCAGTGCATAGGCAACGAAGGGCACAGGGGAACACACGCAGTGACACCCCGCGAATGCAAGCTGCAGAATCCAGATGCAAGAAACTACCAAATAAACAATGTGGTTTCTTCAACAAACAAATTTTTTTTTTTTGGTACCAGGGATCGAACTCAGGACCTTGTGCGTGCGAGGCAGGTGCAGTGCCACTGAGCTAAATCCCTGGCCGTTCAACAAATAAACTTTACAGAAAAACAAAATGTGTGGAGGGAAACTACTGATCAAAAGATTCAAGAGACCCCTCAAAGGCAACCTGTGGACCTTGCTGGCATCCTACTTTGAGCAAGTCAGCTGTAAAATGCACTTAGCAGGCAACTGGGGAAATGTGAACACTGACCTTATGCCGAAATGTGAAGCCCTTATGGTTTTTAAAAAAGAGAATCCATAATTTTAGATTTAATCTCTGAGAGCTATTCAAAAATAATCTAAGATGGGGGAAGAGGAGATGAAAAAGGTTGGGCATATGTCGATAGTTGTCAAAGCTGGGTGATAGGTACATGGGGACTGAGGATTCTTTCTACTCTTGCATATGCTTAAAATTTTTTAAAACATTGAAACTGTCCTAGGGTTCTACAGCCAACAATTATTCCTTCCAGTCTGCCTTAGTGTAGACCCCACACTCCGAGAGTCCAGGGTACGTGCTCGCCTGTGCCCCACTCGAACAGGTGCTGTCTGTAGTATCTCTACACAAAAGGCCGCTGCTGCAGACAGACACCTGCAGATGAGGTGTGCTCTCAGAGCTGTGCTCAGGCTTAGGACATATATTTTTACATAGAGTCAATATATTTTTATTTTGGGGCTGAGGACTGAGCCAAAGGCCTTGTGAAAACTAAGCACACACGCCACCACTGAGCTATATACCCTCAGCCCAGAATCTATATTTGAAAAAGCAGCAAACCATCTAGACAATAAGGCAAAAAATTTTTTTATACTACTGGGGAATTGAACCCACTTGCTTTGCACTGAGCTGCATCCTCAATCCTTCTTTAAATTTTGAGATAGGATCTCAGTTGCTAAATTGTCCAATCTGATCTCAAGCTTGGAATCCTCCTGCTTCAGCCTCCCAGAGTCCTCGGATTACAGGCAGCACGAACCATCACACTTGGTTAAAACTCTGGTTCTAACAGGATTTCAGTCATGTCCCCTACCTCAACTGAATTTATAATAGAAATTCTAAGGGAAAAAAGGAGTCTTCATTTCACTGGGCCAGAATCTATCAGGATTAGGAATGGATGGCAGGGTAAAGTGGAGAAACTAGATGGATGAACTCAGGAACGAGTGAATCACAGACTTTCTGTCTTGTATAAAAGAAATTTTCCCTTCCACAAATCCTATAAAAGAGGCCTTTCTTCACAGCCACCAATGAACAGGTCCTTAGAACTGTGCAAAACTGCTCTAAGCGGAAAATGAGGCGGGATGGCGAAGGCGGGGCTTTTCAGTCGCCATCCAGAACTCTGGAGGCTACAAACAGCCTCAAGCCTTGGTGTGGCAAGAAAAAATTAGCCAATACAGGAAGACGAGCTTTTAAAGGCCAGTTGCAGCTGTCTTGGAGCCGTAACTGTGACATTCAGGTGTCCTTGCATTGTCAAATTCCTAAGAATGCTAAATGGCAAGACTATTATTCCAGTAGGCTTCTTCCCATCAAACCTGATCAAGGGAGACACCAGCACACTCCCCGCATGTTGGTTCACTTTGCTCAGAAAGCTTAAAAAAGTTGTTTCGGAAAATACTGTATCGGGAGAATCACTGTAAGATCCCAGTCAGCATGGAAATACTTAGTGTAGAAAACTATATACTTGAAGCACAGCTGAAAAGAAACGAGCCAGTTTGGGGGCCAGTGAGGGCTTCAGTTTGTGGTCTGAACAGGCTTCACAGCACTTTAAGCTGCTTTTCCCTCCTCTGTAAGATGTGGTATGAATACCTAGCATGCACGCACCAGGCTTATACAGAATATGTATCAAGCACCTGGCAGTCTCAGTAACTGCTCTTACCCCTACTATCATTGTCATCATTGCTATAGATTGGGTCTGGAATATTCCCAAAGGGCCTTGTGGTAAAAGCTTGGTGAAGGGGAAATCTGTGTGTGGTGGGTTTGGTGGGAGGTTCCAGGGATTGGGGCCATGTCCTCTAAGGACTGTGGGATGCCAGTCTCATCCCCTCTGCTTGCCGGCTGATAAAAGGTGACCAATTTCCTCTGGCACAGGATCTCACCAAGATGTGCTCCCCCGCCACAGGCCCCAAAGCAACAGGCCCAACCAATCATCAATTAAACCTTCACAACTATGAACCAAAATAAATCTTTCCTGTTTATAAACTGTTATCTCAGGTCTTCTGTTACATCAATGGAAGGCTGACTAACAGAAACACCCTTCCAAGAAAGACCTGACCAGGGTCAACCATGGTGAAATGATCACTTCTCAGATCTTTTATTAAGTCCCTTCATGGTGATTCTTATTTGTCAAAGCAAATATTATATGTCTGTTACCCAAATGCCATTCTAAGATTTTTCTTCAACCTGTACCAAGTATTAGGTGTTAAAAACAAAACAGAATAGTACAGCATAAAATAGTGTGATTTGATTTTAGTCTTTGTCTCTGGTTCCTGGCACAGAGCTTTTTTTTTTTGGTACCGGGGATCAAACTCGGGTCCTTGTGCTTGCAAGGCAGGTGTGGTGGCACTGAGCTAAATCCCTGGCCCAACAGAGCTCTTTTAAAAGTCCTTGCCATTTCCTGAGTGGAAGGGTGCTGCCAGGGGCATCTTGTGCTCTATCTGGTCTTTAACCCTAATCCCTAGTCCCTTGGAATTTCCGTGTGACAAGCACATCCTCTCCTCTCATGAGGCAACTCCAGAATGGGGGCTGTCACCAGAAGACCAATCCCTACTCACAGGCTTAAAGCCTTCAGACCCACCCTCATCCTGAGTACTGTAGGAGGGGAGAGGACCTGGAGATGTTAGTAACTGATCACGTCCACGTGATGACCTCTCCGCCAAAGGCCCTGAACTGTGGCATCTGGAGAGCTTTGAGGAAGGTGACGTCCACATGGTGCACCCCAACTCCCTGGGGAGTATGGGAGCCTTCTGGGCCTCTTCCTGTGTATCTCATCATCTGGTTGCTCATCTGTGTTCTGTATCACATCATTTGTGATGATCTGGTAAACCTCAGTATTTCCCTGCCTGCTGTGAGCCATCGTAACAAATGAGTATTCTGGGAAAGTCCGGTTTGGGGCTGGCTGGTCAGAAAGACAAGTGGCCAGCTGGACTTGTTATTCAAATCTAAAATTTGGGTAGTCTTATTGGACTGAGCCCTAAATTTGTGGGATTTGACTCGGACTCCAGGTAGCATCAGGCTGAAATGAAACTCTCCATCCCTCAGCTGGTATTGGCACAGCTGGAGAATTAACTGGCACGGGAAACTCCCACACGTCTGGTCGTAGAGGTGTTCATGGTGAGTGATGTGGCAGGATGAAGGTGTCCTGCAAGAGCCTTAATGCACAGGCAGGGGCTTGGGAAGGTGATGGGTTCATGGGGCCTTTTCCGGGCTTACTGGAGGAGGCGGGGTCTGGTCGGAAGAGGTAGTCACCGGGGCCGTGGCCTGGGTTTCTCTCGATCCCAGGCTCCACCAAGATGCGAGCAGCCTCTCCTCCTGCGCTAGGCCCCTCAGCCATGCTGTCCTGCCTATAGCCAGCCAACTATGGAGTGAAACCTTTACAAGTGTGAACCAAAATAAACCTCTCCTCCTTTAATTTATAGGTGTTGGCTATTGTGTGTCTTGGCAAGAAAGGCACTAATAAGACAGTGAGTATAGGGAGAAAAGGCTGACTCTTCATACGTGAGTAGTCTCTTCAGTAAAAGTCAAAATAGTCTTAGCCAAGAATAAAAAATGTTAAGTGTGGTTTAATTAAAAATGAGTCATTTCAGTAGGCCCTTGTGGCACCAGGGCTGAAGGGGCAGGAGCAGAGGTGCAGAGGATAACGATGCTGAGACGGCAGCAGCCGAGTGGGGTGAGGCCTGTGTTGGTCAGGCCGGTGTGGGCTTCCTGCTGGGCCACATGGGTATCATCACTTGGTTTCTTTTTTAACCAGCGCTCAAAACATACATTATTATATTTATTTCCTAAAGGGGACAGGCTAGTGAATACTTCACCCAAAGTCCAACAGTGGACAAGTGACAGTGGCAGAATTTAGGCCCAAGCTGTCTGGTGACAATGCTCATTCCCTCCCCAGGATACACCTTTGTTTCATGAGATTTCATTTCCCAGGACTGCCTCGCTTCTGTAAAACCATGTAATTCAAAGTCTACATGGAGATCTAGTTTTTAGAGATCTATACAGGAAATACGGAGATGGAGAAGCTGAAATGTGAAGTCTACTACCTCCTACACCTGAGAGTCCCCTGTTTTCTCTGAGGCCACTGACGAGTACCTACCATGACATCCGCTTCCCGTGTGGCGTACCGAAGATTTGAGTCTAGCCAATACATTAGGGATTTAACCTGCTCGAAATTCAGGAAGAGGAGGAAGACCAGGAACAGGAAGTAGAGCACGCTGAGTCCTGAGAGAAACACAAACAGGCTCAAGTTTAGAGAGACGCACAACACACAGCAGACACCGGTGCTTACTGACACTACTTGCACAAATGCTGCCACACACAGCCTATTGAGGGCCCATCACAATCACCGGGTATTTTCTTGAGGGAAATCTGAGGGAGTCTGAGGCACAGTCCCAATTCAGCCTGAGGCGGTCAGTACAACTATTTCTGAGGAAATGACGCTGGAGCTGAGGCCTGAAGGACCTGGAGGCAGGTGCTGCAAAAGAGAAATGTCCAGGTCCAGACAAGTGGGTGCAGTGATAGTGGAGAGGGACGGGAGCAAGAGCTACTGAAGCGACAGGCAGGGCTTGGGGGCCACAGCAAAGATTCCCCACTTTCTCTCCAGGAAGCAAGTAAGATGGCCTAGGTGACACTTCAGGAAGCTGAGTGAGAAGACCAGAGGAGAGAGGAGGGCAAAGTGAGGCTGGGTGGGGCCACCCCAGGCTGGAGGCCTCTTCTGCATTCCAGGTTTGAGGTACCAGGGGGCCCAGGGCCACTTATTTGAGACTCACCCTCCATATTAGCCCTTGCAGGCCTTGTTTTATTGTCACATCGTATCATAATTGCTATCCTAATAACCACACCCTGTTGTCTAAAAAAGAAAAGCTAGTAACACATTTCAAGAATGCAGAAGCCTGTATATTACATTTCAGAAAGATGTGAAACAAACCCGAGCACTGTCATTTCTTTCCACCGAATCCTTGCAATTAAAATGTTGATGGGGGGCATCTCGACACTGAGACAAGTGACCTTGGATCACAGCCCCCATCCAAACATGGCTCAGCGCTAATCTCCACCGAGCTGCAGCGGAGGAGGGAATGTCCAGTGTCCGCAGTGGGAAGGAAATGCAGCATAGGCACACGCTGCAGCTCAGAGGCGTCCTGGGCCCTCCGATGGGACTGGCCAGTGTTCAGGCAGCTCCTGAGGTGCAGGGAGGGAGGAGTCAGTCCACCCACAGCCCTGCTCTCAGCAAGCTGGTGTGAGAACTGCCTTAGTTTTGCACTTTTCCATCAGCTGTCCTTATACATTTTCACCTTAAGTGAAACTACTCCTTTTTCAAATTAGGATCCCGTTGGAATTATTCTTGCAAGACAGAAAGAAATTGCCTGTGGTAAAGGTGGTGTTTGTTTGTGGTACTGGGGATTGAACCCAGAGCCTTTACCCTGAGTTATAGCCCCAGCCCTTTTTTATTTTTAATTTTGAGACAAAGTCTTGCTAAATTGCTCAGGCTTGGCTTAAACTTGTGCTCCTCCTGCCTCATCCTCTCAGAATGCAGGGATTACAGGTGTGCCAGGATGCAGAGGTTTTAAAAACTAGAGTTCTGGGTTGGGTTGTGAGGCTGTGAAGCCTTGGCAGCTATATGCAGAATTATGTAGATGTGGATGGAGTGTATGTGTGTGTGCTGGGGAAGGCTCTATTGAAATGGGAAAAACAGAAGCCAGAGCAGAGACTGATGGCCTCAAGGCTGACAGTGTAAGGCTTGCCCCTCCTGCTAAACCCATGAAGATTGCTGTGCCCAGAAGATGAACTGTGGAAACACAGCTGCCTATTTCCCTATGTCTTTTTGTTGTTGTTGTTGCCAGGGATCAAACTCAGGACCTTGCGCTTGGGAGGCAGGCAGTGGCACCACTGAGCTAAATCACCGGCTCCTAACTTCCCTATGTCTTAAAGATAAACTGTAAAAACAACATTACCTCCACCTCCCTACCCTCTGCTAAGTTCTGCTTCTGTAAAATTCTGCTTACTCCCCCGCCCTGGCTAAAGAACAGATAAATATGGGAACAAACTTAGAAACTCGGCTCAGACTCTGGAAGGTGACTTCCTCGGGGCCCCTAGCTAGTGAATAAACCTGCCTTTCCCTTCACTTCTCTGATTGTTGCTCTCTTCCTTGGTCTGCCTGCCCTCTGAGTGCCATTTCACTATCAGTCTCATCAGTTTATCAAAGAGCCCCATTAAAAGCTCTCAGATGAGAAATAAAAATGCTCATTACCTACAATGACCACTGAATAGGAAAAAAACTCAAGATGTGTCCAACTAGCTGAAAGTAACTTACAACTTCAAGCAGCACTAAGTACATGAGAGGCAAGCAGGATACAGCCAGGACTATGCTTTGTAAAATGTCAGCGAACCATGTCACTCCTTCCTGGATGTCCTTTCACCCAACTCGGGGTGAGCCTGGCCCACAGCCTTGTGCTCCCACCCCTCTCCAGCTCCGGGATTGCCCTCTTCCTCTTCCCTCCCAGGCCATGCTGGCTGGGGCACGCCACATTCTTTCTAGCTGTGTGGCTATTTTAGCAGCCTTTCCCTTCCCCTGGAATGTCCCCTCCCCCAAATCCCTTCTTCGCATTCAGGTTTTTAGATTAAGCGTAATTCCCTTGGGCCTCTCTTCATCACAAGTTAAAGTCACCTCACCCAGTTTTAGCCAACTTCCTGGCACTTAGGGACAAGTGATAATTTCTGATTACCAACTTCATAGTTTGTTCTCAGTGGCTGGCCTCCCTTCCCTTACTGGAAGGGCAGGGCCCTGTCAGCGTGGTTCTCCCTGGTAGCCTCTGGGCCTGAGCAGTGCCTGTCACAGCCTGTTAGTGAACAGCTGAGTTACCTATGACCTCTGGAAGCTGAATGCAAAACAGGCAAACTTTGACAAAATATCCATTAGTCTTTTTTACATTTGCACACAAGATTACATTTTCCAAACATAAAATAATTCATTTAGTCTTATTTAGGCAAGACAAAGCCAAATAAAGTTTGCAAGATTTATTCTAAGTCTACCCAGATGATCTGGACTTTCAGTGCCACCAAATCAAGTAAAAATAAGACGCCCAGCATGTATATGCTTATCAACAAACTTTAGTTCAAATGAGAGCTCTTTGTCAAAAGACCTCCTATTTTCAAGTTCTTTCCCATTCCCAAGGTTGAAGACATGGGGTTGCTGGGTTTTTGTTCCCTCCTGGATGGCGAGAGACAGATGTGTTCACAGGATGCCCCTGAGGCTTCGTGATGCCAACCAGCAATACCGGCTTAAAGCCAATCCTGAGCACATGAAGAGACATCAGGAGGGGCAGGTGGAGGGGAATTTAAGCCATCTTCAGTACTTTACGCTAAAGAAGTTTAGTAGAGGAAATTACGTTAGGCACACCAAAAAGTAAAAAGCTAAAAAAGTTCATGGCAGAGCATAAGTAAAACTGCTACAATTTCCAAAACAATTTTTGAAAAATAGAATACTTTTTTACATTTACTAATAGAACTCACCAAAAACCATTCGCCATATGGCTGGATGAGGTCGGGTAAATGGACCTGTTGACAGAAAGCAAAGTTAGAATGAACTGGTTTGAAAAGGGAGAAAAAAACTAGACAGGACAGAACATCCACATATAGATAATAAGAAACAGCTCTCCATTGTTTCATCGTGGGCTACTCAACACTTGGAGGTCAAAGTGGAGGCTGAACTCTTTACCCACATTGCAACAACTGGCACTGCATCATCACAGGCACTGTCTCCACAACCCAGAGTCCTAAACTTTATCTGCAGAAGTGGGAAAATCACTTGCCATGGAAACAATGTTGTAGTGGTTGGTGAGTAGTCACCATACTGACCTTTGTTCCGTTTGTTTCTTTGGGGTGTGCGCGCGTGTAAAATACATATTGTAACTTCACAAGTGAAATCCCCCATGTGTCCCAGGGCCAGGCAAAGCGATTAGGACAGCACAAGTGTGGTCGTGCATGCCTGTGTGTCCGTGTGTGAGTGGGGGAGCTGGACAGAGGCGCACACCTGTAATTCCAGCCCTCTGGCAGGCAGAGGCAGGAAGAGCACAGGTTTGAGTTCAGCCTTGACAACTTCGCAAGACCCTGACGGATGTAGCGCCATGCAAGACTCCAGGAAGAGTGGGGCCAGTGAGTGGGAAAGCCAGGAGCTATGGCGTGAGGGAATGAGAGCAAACATTGTGCCTTGAGACGAGTGAGATGCGGAGTACACTGAAAACAAACCCTGTGAGCAGCACAGCACAGTGGCTTCTGATTCCAACACATGGCAACAAAACACCTGGAACACGGCAGACAAACACGGCGGCCAGTTCAGATAGATTCCCCACAACGGAAGCAGGTCATGGGGAGAAAGCTTACCCAGACACAAGTGATGCAGGAAAACTTCCTCTTCTATGGAAGGAGAGGAGGCGGGGTAGAAGAGGAAGGGGAAGCAAGCAAGCTAGCTAGCTGGTTTCCTGAGCCTTGACGTACTAAATCAATTTACCACTCGGCAGGTCACGACTCATAGAGAAAAGCATTGCCGGGGTGGGCAAGGATCCCATCTAGGGCTCCCAGGCTTTCTGAACAGCCTTCCTGCACCTGAATCTCATATGCCCAGAGGAGAAACCGGGGCATCTTCCTGGTATTGTATAGCAAGGGCTGGGCCTAAGGTTGTGCCCGTGTGGATTGGCACTCAGCTGGGACAGGCCAAGGAGGTATGCCGGGCTCGCCTCGAAGGGCAGTGTGTTCCTCCTGGGATCCCCTGGGAACCATGGCAGCGACAGTTCCATCCATTAAGAGGTCACTGCAGAAGTGATAGTAGGCAGTGTAGCTAATGCTGGCTGGAGTTTCCTCCTTAGCCCAGTTCTGGGCGTAGTGCCTCTCCCTGGAAGTGCGGCCTGGTCACCAAGCCGTCCTACCTCTGTAAGCCACCTATCCATGTTCTTTTCTTTCCTTTTTTTCCTTCTTCCTTTCTCTCTTTTTTTCTTTTTCTTTTTTTTTTTTTTTTTGAGACGGTCTTACTATATAGTTCAGGCTGGCTTTTAACTCACTATGTACCCCAGGACGGCATCCAACTATCCAACTCATGATATCCTGTCTCAGCCTCCCAAGTTCTGAGATTACAGGTATGTGCCATTTTAACTACTTTCTTTTGATGAATCAAGTTTATCTCATGAAAATCAGTTCTGAGGGGCGCCAGCTACCCACATCTCTTCCGTTCCTGAGTTGAGCCAGTGACTGACAGCTCAGAGCGAGAGCCCGGTCCCTGCTTTCTCCAAATGCATCTGGGGCCTATATTTCAGATATCGGGAAGGGTGAGGTGTGGTCAGAGAGGGACTTATCCAAAAGCATGTCCAAATCTTCCATTTCTAAGCTCTGACAGGGAGGGCTCGGAGGAGGACACTTGTAGTTCTTTTTAATCAGCTGCTTCCTTCTCGGAAAGTTACAGGGAAGCACATAAATCAGAGTCCGTTTCCAGGTAATGAACAGGTCCATCAGAAGTTGCTGGGGAACTGCTGGCTGACACTGCCGTCTTCAATGCAATCTCCTCTTGCGAATGCTCTTCTTTGCTGATGTTAGCTGATGGCTGTTGACTCGTTGCCACGAATGGCTTCTGTGTGATGGTGGCTGCCTGGCTTGCAATACCATTAAATTTACCTCCTGCACATCACATGTGACCACAGCTTTCTCTATGGTTTCTCTTAGGTTCAACTCTAAAATGTTACGACCTATGATTTGGCTTGCATCAGAACTCCGGGCCCAATCAACATTTATAGTTGCCAGAATGGAGTCACTGTCAAGAGCAGCGGTGATGAAGTCACCGGAGCACGAGTGTGCACACCAGGCTGAGGACTGAGACGCCCCTCACCAGTCACCTCCTGGCCCCTTGCAGGTGAGGACGGTGCTGTTGCTCCCACTGTGCAGATGGGGACACTGAGGCCTGAGTCACCCGCCCAGGGTCACACAGCTCCCAGTGTCCCCCCACCTCGCTCAGGGTCTTTGCTGTCAGCGTGCGGGGGGGGGGGGGCGCGTAGGAGCTCCTGTGCATCTCCTGCAGCCTCCACAGAGCTGGGTCCCTCGGCGGGGCAGCAGAGGGGGAGGCCCAGGGCTGGAGCTGGACTGGCTCCCCGGCCAGCAGTGCAAAGGGTCAGACAGGAGCAGGGCTGCTAAGGCTGAGGCCACTGCAGGGCAGGGGTGGGGAGGGCCTCACATGGATCCTAATGGGGATCAGGATGGATTGGGGGAGCGAGGCAGGGAAGAGCAGGGAAAGGGCAGGAGGGCCTCCAGGGGTGTAAGCCCACCACTGCCCTGGGGTCTTTGCCTACAAAAGGCAAGAGAAGGAATACAGGCGGCCCTTTCAGGAGGTAATGAGAAAACCCGATCCAGGCTTTATTTCACTCATCAAATCTGCCTCACTCAGTTACGAGGTTTGTGACAACTGTCCTCTGCCTTCTGGAAAGAAGACCTAGTTTTACTCTATTTTTTATGAGACAGGGCCATGCACTGTAGCTCAGGCTGACCTTGAACTCACTATGTAGTCCAGACTGGCCTCAAACTCAAACTCCAAACTCGTAGCAAGCCTCCTGCCTAAGCCTCCTGAGTATCTAGGATTACAAGTGTGCAACCCCACACCTGGCTATAGCCTTGAAACTTTTAAATGTAGTATTTTAAGTGAATTCTAATGGAAATACTCACTAAAAATACCATCTTTGCCAAAGACAGTTGGTAGTGGTTAAGGAAAAAAGTGAAGGATGAAGCTGGCCAGTTTTCTGTACTGTGAACCCTGATACCTTCCATGTCCCCTCTCCCTCCTTCCCTTCCTCCCTCTACCCGACTGCCCTTTAGGTTTCCAGATTCGCAGGAGGGCACCCCCTCCTGGTGAGCTTCTAATGGGGACCTTGGGCTTTGGGATGGATCAAAGCCATGTGAGAAAGTAGACCTCGGGTTAGAGCACTCCTTTTCTGGTTACGCAGGAGAAATGAGGAAGGCTGTGAGCAGCGACACAGAAACCAATGCTGCTTCTCTTCTGGGTTGGAGTTTTACGAGGCATATTTAAAAACAGCATGTTTTATTTTCTTTATCAACTCTTCCATCTAGGAGCCATAATTCTGAATCAGACATTAAGAGCAAGCTTGATTTCCAAAGAAATAGACAGAAGGTCTTTGTCAGGAGGGGAGCTGGCATTTAAAACACTACCTCGGAAACTGTCAAATAAGATCACCGCTTGACTCACCAGAAACAGTCACAGCTGAGTAATTAGTGAAGGGACAGAACCTTAGGAAAGTGTAATTCTTTGAAGAAAGCCCAGAAGTCGGCTAACAGCAACACATTTCATCTCCTCAGGTCAGAGGCCCCCTGAGAATCCCTCTTAGCAGCTGCTTCTCTTGATAATTATTAGTGTTTAAATTCTCCTAGGAAAACCTAGAATGAAATTCTCTCCAAGCAAATTTCAAACCTAAGGCATAATTACCCTGTCCCCCGGCCATACTGGGGATTGAGCCCAGGACCTTTGCACTGAGCTACATCCCCGGTCCTCCTCCTCCTTTTTGAGACAAGGTCTTGCTACACTGCCCAGGCTAGGCATAAATTTACCATCGTCCTGCCTCAGGCTCCCAGAGTGCTGAGATACAGGCGTGTGCCACCAAACTCAGCTCAGAATTACTTTTAAAAGAACAATGTACGGAAGCAGAAGATAACAGAATGGGAAGGGGGAGAAGGATTATTTTCTTTTACTTTAAAAGATGGTGGATCTTCTGGATCATTGGCAACTGTCAAGAAAACATGATTAACTTGATCTTAGCTCAAAGAAGTCAAAAGAGGTAGAGGATGCACAGAATGATAACGCAGGAAAATCAAGAAATACAGGTATTTCACTCTGCTCGGGGCATCTTAAAGAAGTACTGAAGCTGGGTGTGGTGGTGCAGGCCTGTGATCCCTGCAGTGCCCATTGCCCAGCACCGTATGTCCAGGCCGAGGCCCCTGGAGCAGAGAAGCCCAGGCCAGGACCACCTGCTGATGAATGCTGAAGAGAAGGAAGGGGAGGCTGGGTCTCTAAATACCCCTGAGCTGCTGAAATGGCCAGGCTTGGAGCCACCCCATCTCTGTTTGCTGAAGACAGTTTCACGTGGCTTTTCTATTACTTGGAGCCAAAAGCATCCTGAGTGTTCTATCACTCTATAGAGAGAGGCAAGGACCTTCTTTGTTATTTAGACTCTAAAAAGAACCACAGGGTCCCCTCCTGTGGGAATTGATCAACACTACCACATAGACGGCATATGTGAAGTCACACATATGAGCTGAGAGACACGTGGTCACAATTAAATTTAGGCCTTTACACAAACACACAGGGCAGCCTTTACTAGGTCAAGGATAAATGCCTTTGAAGTTGCCAACACAGACTCATTCTGGGCATGCCATCCATTCTGAAGGAAAAGGCAGGCTTTGGGCTGTTTTCCCCATTCATTTTCATTACTTAACTTGAGCCTATTTGCCAAGAGTAGAGGGAAAGGGAAATAAGGTAACAAGACTAGAGCAAGAAGCAGCATGTGTATTCCACTTGGAGAACCGGCCATTCAGCATCATGGCTCTTGGAATGGCCAGAAGTCTGGCTACACAGCCACGTAGCTCAGGAGCACTGTTCCCAGTGGCCCTGCCAGCAACCCAGCACCTCCATGCTCCCTCCCAAAGCTATTCCTAATGTAAAAACAGTCAATAACATTTATGTAGGAACTTGTACTCTGACTAACTGCATTAGGCATTTTACTGTCTCTGGGACAAAATACTGGACACTCACAACTCAAAGAAGCAATGGGTTCAGTCCATGGCTTCCTGGCTCCAAGGGAGAAATGGCATGGTGGGAGGGCATGGTGGAGGAAGCTGCTCAACTCATGGCAGCCAGGAAGAAGAGAGGGGAAGAGCTGGGAACAAGAATATACCCTTCCAGGTCACACGGTGTGACCCACCGCCAACCAGGCCTCAGCTCTGCAGCACACTTAGCTACTGAACCATCAAAAGATAAATCCCCAGATGAGTATAGTGCCTCATAATCATCCAATTACCTTCCAAATATGAGACATTTGGGGGACATTTTAGATCTAAACTATAATACTAATCTTAAGTGGATCTTTAGAAAATGAACAAGGTAAACATAATTTGTATGCTATGTACATTTGTTTTTTCTGGGGGATGTGAGGGGTTGAGACAGGGTCTCCCTATGTAGTTCAGGCTGGCCCTGAGTCCACTATAGTAGCCCAGGATGGCCTCAAACCCACAGCAATCTTCCTGTTTCAGCCTCCCAAATCATGCCAGGTGCTATGTATGTTTGGCATCAAGAAAATCCCTCTAAGTCCTCCCTGCCTTGGTGCTAAAGTTTGAATAGTTTGTCCCCTTGAAATTGATGTTGGAATATGACTGCCTCTGTGGTGGTGGCAGGGCTATAAGAGATGTTTGGGGAGGCACCTCGAGACCAGAATGTTAAGTGAAATGAATCAGACACACACAAGCTTAAATACTGTGTGGCTTCTCTTATATGGGAAATCCAGAGTATAAATAAAGAGAAAAAGAAAAGGTAGACAACAAGAATCAGGGAGATAGAACTTTTGCAAAAGGGAAGGGGACCAAGGGGGGGGTGGGGGGGGAGGGAGGGGCGGTACAGGGAAGAGGACAGAAAAAGAATGAAGATGTGTTATGTACATGTACCAACTCCCCGCAACAAATGTAACTGTTATGTACTGCCAAGACAAACTGATTAAAAACATTACGTAAGGGGGAGGGTCACGGAGGGGAGGAGAAAGGGCTATCAAAAAAATGAAGATGGGCCCGGGATTTAGCTCAGTGGTTCTGCTGCCTGCCTCGAAAGCGCAAGGACCCAAGTTTGGTCCCCAGTACCAAAAAAAAACCAAACAAACAAACAAAAAAAATTAAGATGTTTTCTGTACATGCACCAACTCCACACGATCAACATAATCATTATGTACAACATACACTAATTAAAATAATACTAAAAAAAGAGGTGTCTGGGTCATTAAGGCAGCTCTCGAGGGACTGCTTTCTTATCACAGGAATGAGGGAGCTTTTGCTCTCCCAGGACTGGACTGGTTACCTCGAGAGTGGACTGTTACAAAACAAAGTGGGGCCGCCTCTGCCATTCTGTGCTCTCTGCACGTGCCCTTCTGACTTTTACATCATACAGCAGCACCGGGCCCTCACAGACGTGACCACCCCATCTTGGACTTCTGGCCTCCAGAACTATAACCTCCCATCTCGCTCTCTCTCTCTCTCTCTTTTTTGTTTTTTCGTGCTGGGGACTGAACTCAGGACCTTGCACTTGCGAGGCAGGCAGCAGAACCACTGAGCTAAATCCCTGCCACATCTCTTTTCTTTATAACTTATGCAGTCTCAGGAGTTTGGTCACAGCAACACAAAATGGACTAAGACACCTGAATAATGTCCCAACTCCTACCATATAGGATAGTGCATTGCCATTTACCTTTTTCTATAGCTCTTTAAACTTTATTTTTGACATGTTTTGCCCACTGATGAGTGGGCAGAAGGGAAAGGATAAGGCAGAAATAGAGGGGAAAAAACAGAAAGTGGGAAAGCATAGATCAGGTTTGCTAGCTTCCACCAATCACAGACCACATCTGAGTAACAGAGGAACATGGACCCAGCTGTCCCCGTCTTCTGCAGCATTCAAAGCACCCTAGGTAGGGCCAGGGGTTTAGCTCAGTGGTTCTGCCGCCTGCCTCGTAAGCGCAAGGACCTGAGTTCGATCCCCGGTACCAAAAAAAGAAACAAAGCACCCTAGATCCAGGTCAGTAGGACCTCACTCTAGAAAAAAAGCAAAGCCAACAGCAGCCAAAAGGAAGGAAACAGAGAGAGAAACATATTACATAGGAAGACACAGAGGTAAAACATCTCATAGTGCACACAAAATGAGATAGGACCACAGCAACCCTGAAGAAGGAAAATGCAGAGCAGGGCCCTAACACCAGGCTGACATGAATGGCCAGGTGACCTCAGTGGATGACTGGCAGCCACGGGTTTCAGCTTTCTCATCTGTAAACTGAGCAGGCTGAACAAGATGAGCTCTGTGAGCCCCTCCTTGTCCCTCTTTGTCTTGTCCCTCTTTGTATGTGTCATAGAGCCCACATGGCTGGGACAAGCACAGCACAAAAAGCATAAGGCAAATGCACAGTTTCATTGTCCCAAGATCAAAATTAAAGTACAATGAGAGATTAAACAGGGTAAGAAAGCTTTGAAGATTAGAGAATTTCATCAGGCAATGGAGGAAAAATCAGCAGAAATCACACAAACCGTTACTTCAGAGAGATTTAATCTCCTAACCTTCAGTGCCTTTCATAGCTTGAGAAAAATTATTTGCAAATGAAGCCCCTCAGCTTCTGCTGAAGCTTCACTGAAGGGATGGCTGTAAAATCAGGGCTATTGAGGGAATCTTCATTTAGAATCCATAAACTTCCAAACTGGATCCAGACCCAGAAAGAGCAAATTTACAAAGAAGAAAAAAAACCTTCAGAAGAAGTAACCATCGAGAAGTAAGCAACAGATAACACAGCCAAGGAAATCAAAGACCGAAAGAACAGACTTGATACCTCCAGATTCGTACTGATCTGTTTCCCGAACATTTTTGAGTGGTCTGTGTTCTGATGGCTTGATGGGAGCAAGAGACTCACAGGCTGGGTGACAGAAGAAACGTGAAAACAGTAGGAATACAGGAGCAAACCAGTAATGAAGTGATACAGGCAGAAAGAAACAGCAGGTCTTCCCAGGACACAGAGAGCAGACTGGCCGAGGGAACTCACCAACACCTGAATAGTAACCTGCTCACGTTTTTGAGTCTAGAAGTGAAAGACTTCTACAATAAAAATTACATCACTCTGAAAAAGGAGACAAGAAGACATAAGAACGTGGAAAGTTATCCCATGTTCCTATATAGGCAGAATCAATATAATCAAAATGGCTCTACTTCCAAAACTGATAGATTTGGTGCAATTCCAATTAAAATACCAAAAGCATTCCTCACAGATCTGGAGAAAACAATCCAAAAATTCATATGGAACCAGAAGAGACCCAGAAGAGCAAAAGCAATTCTGGGTAACAGTAGCAAAGTGGGAGGCATCACAAGTTCAGATCTGAAGTTATATTACAAAGCTATAGTGATAAAAACAGCATGATACTGGCACAAAAACAGAAACATGGATTGATGCAAAAAAACAGAGGAAGCAGAAGCAACCCCAGGTGCATTCAACTATTTGATCTTCAACAAAAGGGCTAAAAACATACAGTGGAGAAAAGACAGCTTCTTTAACAAATACTGTTGGGAACATTGGATACCCACATACAGAAGACTGAGTCTAGACTCACATATCTCATCAGGTACCAAACTAAAATCAAAATGGATCAAAGACCTACAGAAACAATCTGCTGGAAGATAAAATAGGTAAAACTCTTGAAGACACAGGCATAGACAAGAACTGTCTGAACAGGACCCCAATGACACAAGAAATACTATAAGAGAACCAACAAATGGCATTGTATCAAATTAAAAAGTACCCACACACCAAAGGAAACAGAGTGAAGAGATAACCCACAGAATGGGAAAAAAACTTTGCCAGCTATTCACTGGACAGAGGATGAACATCTAGACTAGACAACGAAGTAAAAAATATTAGACTCCCCAAAATAAAATACCAGTAAAAACATGGGCAACTGAAATGAATAGACACTTCTCAGAAGAAGCACAGATAGTAAACAAATACACAAAAAAATGTGCAGTATCATTGGCCATTAGAGAAATGTAAATTAAAACAACACTGAGATAGCATCTCATTCTAGAAAAAAATGGCTATCATCAAGAAACCAAGTAGTAACAAGTGCTGGCGAGGCTGCAAGAGAAAAAGGAGCCCTGCTACATTGCTGGTGGGAATATAAACTAGTTTAACCACTATGGAGATCAGTATGGAGATTCCTCAGAAAACTAAAGCCAGAAATTTCACTAGACCTAGCTACTCCTCCTCTAGGAAGCTTCTCAAAAGAGCTAAAGACATCATATTACAAAATGCATACCCATTTTTATAGCAGCACAATTTTAAGTGCTGAAATCTTGAAAACCGTGTACATGCCCATCAACAGATGAATGAAGACAATGAGGATTTATATACAATGAAGTACCACTTTGCCATAAAGAGAGATAAACTTGAGGCATTTGTAGGTAAATGGATGTTTGAGACCACAGTATTACATGAAATATATCGACATGTAAGTTTAAATATTACATGGTTTCTCTTACATGAGACAAGTAAAGAGAAAAATAAAAGATAATAGGAAGCAGTGAGACCTTTTTTTAAATGGGAAGGGGAACAAGAGTTGGAAGGAGCAGAGAGGGATGGGAGAGGAAGGGGACATAAAAGAATTAAGATGTGTGTGTACACGTGCCAACTCCCCACGGTAAATGTAATCTTTATGTACTGCAAACACATAGTAATAAAAAATAAATAAATACAATAAAATAATAAACCTGCCCTTGAGGCTTTGGAGGCCATTAGCCTTGACCTGGCCTCTGACCTGAGATGGCATTCACCAGCTCCTCCCCTGGACCTGTACTCTTACACTACCGCCAATGGTGTAAGACTTAGGGCTGGGGGAGCCCCTCACAGGTGGCCATGGAAGCTATGCTTCAACACAGTGACCCTGTAGGAGAGGAGGGCCAGCACAGTGCCCAAGCTTTCCTTCGAAACCCACAATTCTAAAATACTGTGTGTTAGATATGGGAGGGAAAAGAAAGCTGGCAAATTGCAGAGAAGCTTTCGACAGTGAGGATATACTTAGTAAATTCTACAGCAAGCTCAATAATGCACATCTTGTCTCCATATCCCAGTAATTGTGCATTACCAGAAACATCGATCATCATGGAAAAGCCAAGCCCATATCTGTCATATCTGCATCAGGGATACAGACTTTCACACAGTGAAAGGTTTTCATTAAAAGTAAAATTTAAAAGCTTGAGTGGCTGGAAAGTTACACTCAGCTCCCCAAAAACCTGGCCATCTAGAACAATTCATTCTTTTAGAAACTCAGGCTGGCTCAATTACTATGCTACAAGCAAAAACCACTGTGTTCTCATAAACATAGTGCTACATAAAAGAAGCAAAACTGCAGAACAAAATTCCCCTGCCACCATCTTGGGAAACCTTAAGGTCTTGCCCTGAGACATTTCCAGGTGGCCTTCAGTGACAGGCATAATGAGCTTCCTCTATTACACATTACAGTCTACTGGAAAGCATAGGACATAAGAAAAAAAATACATCTTTAAGCATAAACAGGCCCATGGAGCATAATCCATTAAAAAATTAGAATAACTCAAAACTATTAGAGGTATAAGAAAATAAAATATAAGATACAGGAGTGAGCATTTAGAAATTGCTTCAGACAGCAAGTGTAGAATAGTCTATAGAGCAGGCATAGAAAGGGAGTGAGAAAAAATAAAGCAAATTTATAAGTGACAACTTAGAGAAAAGGCATGAATCAACTGGAAACAAGGGAATATCAAATTTGTTTTTTAAACAAAGGCTTGGCTTCATTCTCTCTGTAATCATGACCAGAGGTGGGGGTTAAAATTCACAATACTAATTATGTTTTCCTCATGATAAAAATTAATATCCCAAATGCATAATCAGCAAAGTAAATTGTGGTGAAAGATCATCTGGTACAACAAATTACTCATTACAGCACCGACCCCACTGTTAGCTAAAAAGAGCAACTCAACATGAACTGAGCATTGTCTAACTCAACTGACAATAAAAACAGCAACAAAAAGAACAGGTGACATCTGTTGTGAGCTTAGTCGGTCAGTCATTGTTCACAGCAAGCTACACTTTGGTTGTGACTGGTTCTCCAAGGGCTCAGGCACTGGGAGCTTGGTCCCCAGTGTGGTGACATGAGGAGGTGGTAGAACCATTAAGAAGTGAGGCCTTGGGGGAGGTCACTGTGTGCAATGCCCTCAACAACAATCAGTATACTTCTTTTGGGAGCCTGGTTTGTTCTCACCACAGGATTATTACAGAAGAACCAATCTGGCCCATCCCGTCTCTGGCTTCCTGTCCCACCATGTGATCTCTCCCACTGGCCTGCATCCTCACCATGACGCCACCCATCACACAGTGCCACCATCCATGATGTGAAGCCAAAGGTGCCCTTGACAGCACCATGCTGTTTGGACTTTCAGCTTCCAAAACTACTAGGGACACAGGTTTCTTTTTGTTATAAAGCACATATCCTCAGGTGTTTTGTGATAGCAAAGGACAACAAACTAATACATAGTGTTTATCATGTACTAGTTCAGCTAACCCTCACAATACCTCCTGACATCTCCATTTCAGGGCAAAGAAGTGCAGAATAGGCAGCCATCCTCCAGAGCCTGTGCCCTGGCTACTACACAAAACCGAAGATTATTTTTTATAGCATCTTCTAGTTTCACCTTCTCGACAACTTGCATCTCAAAAAAGTCAGAAATACATGATGCACAGCAGAAATACACTAATGCATGACATCACTTACCATTGGGGAAAGCTAACACACTGATGATAAGAAAGAAGAAAACAACAGAGAGGATGCCTCTCCAGATGTTGTCTTCTGGAACAGAATCATCCCTGGAAAGAGAAAAATAACATTGAGAATTCATTTTCAAATCTAAACAGTAAACTTAAAAGGAGTACTGCTTCCCTGCTCTAAAACCTGGGAGACTGTTAACTTTATTTTGTTGCAAAAATCATCACGCACTTTATTTACTACTCATTAACTATAATCATAAATCTCACAAAGTTCAGTTCTCACAAGAAAAATTATTTGGTGGGTGTGGCTCCCAGTATGGTGTATGTGTGCATAAGGCCCGGGGTTCAATCGTTAGCACAAAAACAAAGAAAAAAAAAAAAAGAAAAGCAACCTTACATGCCAACAATATTCTACTCAAACAAGCATTTAAGAATAACTGCTCTTTAAAACAAAACCAAAATCCCAGGATGTCAAAACATAAAGTTTATTTTTGAAAAACAGCTTTGGTTTTAAGAATAACTAAAGATGACCTTCACAATACAGGATATGGCAAAGAAATTTTTCAGAAATCAGAGAGGAAGCTTAAGATCGTAAAGAGGGCAGTGCAATGAGATCACACAATCTATTCTTAAAAATGGGCAGGAAAGTGCTGGGTAATAAGAAAGCACCAGCAAGAAAGAGTTAGGGGCTGGGGATTTAGCTCAGTGATTCCGCCACCTGCCTCACAAGCACAGGGACCCAAGTTCGATCCCCAGTACCAAAAAAAAAAAAAAAGTTAAAAAAAAATCAGGAGGAAAAATACAAGATTTAAAATCAAACCACAAACCAAAAACCTGTAAAGAAAGGAGATGAGCATCTTTACTCTCATGTCTGGTCATTCATCTTTCTTCTTTTCCTTTCTTCTCCTTCATTCCTTTCCTCCCCCCCTCCCCCCATCTCTTTCTCTCTCCCTCCTCTGTACTAGGGATTGAACCCAAGGCCTCACACATGCAGGGGAAGTGCTCTACCACTCCTGAAGCATTTTTAGGCCCCAAGAGCAAAACCTACAAGAAAGACTGGAATAATTTCAAACTCTCAGAGGCATAAGAGAAATAAGACACAGCTTCAAAGCTTTTATTTTCATTTTGAGATAGAACCTCACTAAGTTGCTCAGACTGGCCTCGTACTTGGAATCTTTCTGCCTTAGCCTCCCAAGCAGGTGGGATTACAGGTATGTACTTCCTCAACCTCCCGAGTGCTAGGATTATAGGTGTGTGCCACCATGCCTGGCCTGAGCCATTTCTAATATATTACTGTATTTACTGTCCCCATGCCCCCAAGAACTGAACTGAATCCTTTTGTTGGCTTATGTGTTATCAATTTCCCCTGTAGGAAGCAAACCTCCGAAGCAGGGAATTACTTGGTTATATCCTCAAAGTTGAGCACAAAGCACTCCGTAGATATTTGTGGACTGACTGCTGATTGTTGAGAATAATTATTGTGTAAAACCAAGTAAACTTTCCCAAATGGAAGTGTTCTTAACATTGACAGTAGGGAAGAATTAGGTTTTGACAATGTACACACACAAAAAAAAGAGTCTAGGAGCACATCTGGGCTCAAGAAAAGCAAGCACAAGAGGGAAAACAGACATAAGACATTAAGGAGAAAATTTTCTGAATTACTAATAATTTTTGAGATGCTTGGGAGAAGGAAGTTCAGTATTTCAGTTTTTAAAAATGCAGAATGAGGGCCAGGGATTTAGCTCAGTGGTTTTGCCACCTGCTGCACAAGTGCAAGGACCCGAGTTCAATCCCCGGTACCAAAAAAAAAAAAAAAAAGCAGAATGAATAGCAAGAAAATATGATATGAAACAGACTGGAAAGAGATAATGAGGTTAACAACAGTAAGTTAAAAATGATAAAAGAAGTTGAGTTTATTGAGGAAAGGACTCTAGTGATAAGTTTTCAAAAGACAAATATTAAGATTAAGCAGGGAGGGCCAGGGATTTAGCTCAGTGGTTCCGCCTCCTGCCTCGCAAGAGAAAGGTCCTGAGTTTGATCCCCCACACAAAAAAAAAAAAAAAAAAAATTAAGCATTACTGAAGGAAAAGTAAGACAGTTTAAAAAACAGTGGAAGAAAACCAAGTTTGAGGTTCAGGGAGGACCCAGTCTGGACTCCATAGCAAGACCCTCTCTCAACCAACCCAAAAAACAAAACAAAACAAAACAAAGCCACAAAGTAATCCATGTTTGTATAAAAAAGGCAAATCTAAACTGGGCACCATGAGTGGTACAAGCCCCTAATTCCAGTACTCCAGAGGCTGAGGGAGGAGGATCACTATGAGTTCAAGGGCAGACTGGACTACATAGCAAGACCCTGTCTCAAAAAATAAAAACCAAAACCAATTTGGAGCCTAGCCTGGATACTTTAGTGACTTAAGAAGATTCTGTCTCAAGATAAAACATTAAAAAAAAAAAGAAGTAGAACAGAGAGAGAAAAGGAAAGAAGGAAGGAAGGAAGGAAGGAAGGAAGGAAGGAAGGAAGGAAGGAAGGAAGGAAGGAAGGATGAGCATGTGAGCTGGATATAGCTCAGTACAAAGGTCCTGGATTCAACCCCTAGTACTAAGGGCAGGAATCTAGGTCAAGCAAATCTAGATCATCAAAATATATAATAAAGAGGTGTGAAAATAACTACCTTATAAAGAACTAAGTCCAAGGATACTGGCTTATAAACAGAAGTGGGTTTAGATATAAGGTTCTATTTAGGCAGCTAAGTTTCTGCATCCAAGTTAAATAATTTCCAGTTATAACAGGATTGAACATGGATTCTAAAGATCATTTCTTAGATCATCATATGCCCATAAAATAGCACTAGCAAACAAACACTATTAACCTCATAGGTCAGATTTCAAAACCAAACTACAGAATCAGACTTTGTCTTCAATTTTATTTTAATGTGCACCCTAATGAACTGCTCATCAGCCCAGAGGTCATGGACATGTCCCTAAAAGCGCCAGCCTGACCGTTACCAGGGGACCTATGATGCCCTTCGGCCTAAGCAGGGAAGCTCCACATCCAATGCCCAGGACATTAGCTTTGAAGAATGGCTGCACAGGCCAGGAACATAATGTCTTCACTCAGACCAGCATCACATTACTGGTACCACTAGTGATGATGACAATAACAACAGCTCCTATATATCAGAATCTACTATGTACCAGGCACATAAAAGGAAGTCAATCAACGTTATCTTTGTCACAACCAACTGCTAAATGGGGTATCATCACCATTTTAAAAATGAAGTAATAGCCCAGATGGGTTGAGTAAGATGCTCAAGTCTGTACATGTTAAGAATTTGCAGAGCTGGCATTTCAAAACCAGGTCTACTAGATCCTGAAGATGATGATCTTTCCTCAGTGCTAAACTGCCAAGTGAAAAGATTACCTGTCATTTGAACTCAGCCTGAGTCATGTCAGGGGCAAAGGATTGGTAGGGAGAGATTTTGACAGGACACAACACTTAAGTTGCAAACCAAAAGCAAGACTAAAATAAATAACCATTGTGTGGGAACAGGAGGATTCCATAATGCATACTTTACACCAAAATATATTCTGGATGACTGGAAGAATCAAACATCAACAAAAATATAAGAATCAATGGGAGATTAGATCAAAGTCAACAACCTCCTAGTGGAGAAAAACTTTCTGAAGTATGGTACAAAACCCAGAAGTTGTAAGGAGAGAAACATTCATCTACATGACAGAAAAGAACAGCAAATTAACCGAAAGAAAAGTGATTAACTCAGAAACAATTTGCACCTCACATCAAAGGATACAAAGTGACTGACTATTCACAGGGTGGGAAATCAAATGAGAAGATGGTCACCCTCACTCAGGGAAAGGACAAATTAAAATAACATCAAGAAACTTTCTTTTTATCTCCCTTATTTATAAAGGTAAATTGTAAACTGATGTATGTTTTCAAGTGGTTTGATTAGAGGTAATTTACAAAGGTAAATTTACAAAGCCCATTGTGGTCTAGTTTCAGGAAAGGAAAATGGGTGATAAAACAACTCTAAAAGTCTAACAAAAAAACTATCAACTATGAACATGAGGTCTTTTGATTAACTGAAAATATATAGTATAAGAAGATCAAACTTCTGCAGTTAAAGATTAGGGAATAGGTGGGTAATTTGAAGAAGAAATCTGAGTCCTCTCCAAAGACTCAAATTTAATGACCAAGCTGGTGAGGACATGAATAAAAATGGATACCCTTACACATTGGTGGTGGTAGTATAAATTCAAAGCTCTTTTATGGAGGGCAATTTAACAATATATTATAGTTATAAATGTATACACCCAACGATTTAGCAATTATGCTTCAGCATAAATGACACAGCACAACAACACAGGTACCATCTTGTTCATTGTGAAACTGTACATAGTCACGAAAGACTAGAAACAAGCTAAACACTTATCAAAAGACTGATTAAACTATGGCCTAGTCTCACAGTGGAAAACTAGGCTGCTATAAAAAAAGAATGAAATTTAATTGTTTCAGAATAATTTCAGATAGTATGAAATATATAAAACTGCACAAGAGTAGGTATAATAAGCAACCATTTGTGCATATATAGGTATGGGAATATGTTATAATTCATGCATAGAACATCTCTGGAAATCTACCCAAGGAATGATGACATTGATTTTCTTCAAAGAGGAAAAATGAGGAGACTGTTCACTGCATATCCTTTGAAATAACTGAGATTTCAAGCAATAACTGGGATTTCAAGAACACACCATTCTTTTAAAAAATTAAATTCTTAATTGAATAGCTATAGTAAACCAGATGAGTCTCTACTTAAAATTACCTACTAGTCAAAACACTTGAAAACATACATTCAACACTAAATTTATAAGAACTAGAGATCAGTAATAACCAAGTATATAAAACCAATGAAACTACAATTTTGTAAACTAAAGCCATTTTATTCGAAAGAATCAAATGGATGGCCTAGTTTCAGGATGGAAAAGGGTGATGAAACAGCTCTAGAAAGTCGAACAAAAAAAAGCATCAACTATGGACAACAAGGTCTTTCGATTAACTGAAAATATGTAGTACAGGAAGATGAAACTTCTGCAGTTAAAGATTAGGAAGTGGGTAGATGAATTTAGGAAGAAATTTTGAACCAAGACATATTACATAAAGGTGCAAATTTCCAATGATGAATGTCATTATATTGTATGCCTAAAATGTACCAAGAAAATTAATTAAAAAACAAAAAAGAAACCTGAGTTCTAGCCAACAGGAGGCCCTACCTTCACACTCTTGTCTGAGTTTTGGCTGTAGAGAGGTTACGCCTATAGCACCCAGCACAGCCCTCACCAGTGGTTGCATGATGAGGCTGTCAACGTCCTCACTGGCCTCATGGGAGTGGAGCCTACAGGGCCATTCAGTAAGCTCTGCTATAGCCCATCTTTCCTAAACTCCAAATACAGTAATCCAGAAGTTTAACCATACACTGAGGTATACAGTCATTTTCCACGGTCATAAAAAGGAATGTAGATACAAGGGGCTGCACTAATGACTCTAGAAGCCTCACACTTGGGGGACAAGGACTGTTAACTATGGACATTCACTGTATCCTGTCCCTCCTGGGCTCCTTTGCATGTGAGCTCACTTGATCTTCCTAACTCCCTAACGTGGGAAATGGTCCTCATGGGCACTTCACTGGTGAGGTCTGAATCCAAAGCGCCAAGTTCTCTTCCATGCAGGGAGCCCCCAGTGGCCAGGAGTGGAGGCTTGGGCCACAAGCCAGCTGTGTGGCCTGGGCAGATTTCTTAACTTCTCTATGCCAGTTTCCTTAGTGAACAGAGGTGAAGAATAATTCCACCTTGCAGGGTGATGGTGAGGATTAAATAACTTACACCCTTGCAGTTGGAGCCTTGGACAAGTGTCTTATTACTACCAGTTCCCAATGCCTGCTCATTCATTCATTCATTCCTTCTAGTTAGTGCCTCCCACCGGGTAGGGACTATGTTGGTTGGGCTGAGATGAGCAGACATGCCCTATTTGGGGGAGGATCATAAAGAAAAAAGACAATGAGACACAAAATAAGTTATTACTTTAGGACAGCTTTGCCCCAGAGGAAATGTTTTTGATGGAAAGGAATGTAACCTAACCTCCAAATACAGCCCCAGTTGGTGGGTGGATATGAAACTAGCTCCTTCCATGGAGCCGCCACAAGGGGCAAATGTGGTTCCCACTTCTCAGGGGAGATGGAGAATTGTGGTCCAGATTGCAGAGTCCTCATCAGGATTCTCACTCCACTCAGACATTTTACTTCATGGCAACAAAAAATAAAGTGAATTTAAGTTTGCCTGTGACATGTGCCAGCTCCTGGACTCCTTTCTGGGTCTGTAGCAGCTAACAGCCCAACAAACACCTTGGTCTGCAGCTTTCCAAAGAAGCTGCACAGCAGGGATGTTCTCCAGGGGAAGCTGGGCAGGTGCTCCCTTTGGTGGAAGGAGACGAACATGAAGCTCTTGATTACCCTGCCTGTGGTCACACACAAGCAGCGGTGAGTACAAGTCAGTGCCAGGGATTCTAGAATGCTGGTTCTAGGTCAAAGACACATTCACCAATAATGCTACAAACACACAGGCTGAAGGAGGCAAAGTCCTCTTCCTTCTCTGCTAAGCTTAGGGGGTGCTCTTGATAAGTGCCAGGGCAGCACTGACCACAATGAAAACACCCAAGGTGCAGCTGAAAATGACCCCCAAAATAAGCCCCACAGGGTTCAGGTCTCACCTCTTCCACTGAGGTAACTTCGGTGCCCAGCACCATGACCAGCACATGCAGGCATCCTGAGAGAACCAAGAATGTGTCAGGTGCTATGGCAGATAAAGTACTCAAGTAACCTGAGGGGCAATCATAGCCTGGCCCAGAGTCCACTGGCAGCTTCCTGTTCCCTTGCAGAGGACAGCTTCAGAGGCCTACTGAGACCATCTGCCAATATTTAAAAGCCCAAATCAGTTTTTAAACACCCTAACTCCTGTGGAGCACTGCTTAACTGGTATGGGGAGCTACCCAAAGAGGGGATGTCCTAAAGGCAAGAAAAGCATAAGGAAAGCCCCAAGCTTAAGAAAATACACATAGAACTTTCAGACTCAAGATTCTGCGTCCATTCAGACTCTATGAGTTTGGTATCTAATGTCTGACTACAGACAGCAGATGCGGAGACTTCAGGGAAATTAATCTGCATGCAATCTTGGGCGGAGGCTTTCTCCCTAAGGCCAGGCAGCCAGCTTGCATCATGACTAAGACTTCTCTGTGAGTTGTCCCTGTCCCTTCTCATCTTCTTTCTCCTTCATTACCTTTAATGAGTCCTTGAAACAGAAAGATGTGGCCATACTAGGAGACTAGTCACTGTTAAGGTTCCTCTCTCTCAGTGGAAAATGTAATCCTGAGTTACAAGGTAGACCAATGTCAACTGGCTCTGATATTATCTTTAATACCGCATTCGATCTGTTTTAAAGTAAGTTACGATCTTGGTCAAAAACTATTGCTGAGATAGTAATAAAGGAGAAAAATGGTACTTCGGTTGAGGTTTTATTGGATACATGATTTCTTGTGTTCTATTAATTTAGCATTTTCCTGGATGCCTATCCAGGGATGAGTAAGACATTTGGGCTCAAGTAATTGACATAGAAACAAATAACACAAGATACAATAATAAAAGGGATAGGGAAGTATATGAGAAGTATATAATTCTTCCTCTATGCTTCGTGGGACATAAAAAAAATGGCCAGGAAAGAAGCCATACAGGTGGGTTGTGAAGGGCACCATAGGCTTGCAGTGGGCACAGGGTGCTTCCCAGGGAGACAGACAGCGGCACTGGGTGTAGGGCCAGGGAGCTGACTGCCTGTGGGGTGTGCTATGTGCTGGCAGCATGGGATGAAGCTGCAGATGTAGACATAACCTATAAGGAAAGACCTCAGAATGTGGCCTGTACCTTCCTACAAGGGGGCCGGCGACCAGAGACGGGAATCACAATTTTGTCTTAGCAGATGCTAAGGGCACCTGTGGAGGATGAACTGCAGGAAGGTGGGGAGGTGATGTCAAGGCCTGGAGCATGTTAGTCCAAAGGCCTGGGGATGGACAGAGAACCGTTCTACCAGCCGTAAGACCCAATGGGACCTGCTGAAGATAAGCCAGATGGTGAACCCCAGGACGGCTGAGTACTGGGCTAGACACAGGGACTACTGACCAGGCGGAATGGACTGGTTCTGGTTTCTGGATTAGCTGAGATTGAAAAGCTGCTAACTTCCTTTCAGAAATCTGAAGCAACAGGATATCACAAGACAAACTGTATTATGTTTGGTAACAGAATTATAGCTGGTATGCTAAACACAATTATTCAAAACAGACCAACTTCAATTAAGGCTGTTCACTAAAAAGGAGTTTGAGAGGAAGCAACTCCTAGCTATTTAATTGCTTGAGGGTAAGATACCATCTGCCAAAGAAATATTCCAGTCACCCAAGTGCTTATTCACTACACATGACCCCAAAAGAATATATTGGACATTTATCCCTTTAAAAGGTTTATAATCTTATTAGGGACATAACACATCAGGAGTAAGTATAAGATAAAAATATAGTTATTTATTTAAATCCAATTTAAAAATATGATTCAAATAGTAACTGGGAAAGAGAAACGGCAAAGATCAATGTTAAGTGGTCCCCAAATACAACCTAATACAGTGTTCCATGCTCAACTACTCCAAGGCTGGTTTAATCCCAGTACACGTGGCTATAGACGATCAATTAGTATTGCTAGTGTTAGGGAACAAGGACATCCAGGGCTTCTGTTGTTGGGAGAAAGATTATGATGTACACAAGGAAATAGGACCAAGACAATTGAATTGGCAGTCTCAGGAGATGATTTCTAATAGATATTTATATCGTTGAAAGGGAAAAAACATGGAAGGCTGGCAAGGACCCATAAGAGAACCTCACAGAAGGTCAGAAATTTGACCCAGCGTTCAAAGGATAAACTGGCATTAAAAAGTCAGTAACAGAAATGAAGTAAAAGCCAATAGCAACAAATAAATAAAAATACAATAAAACAAGCATCCATCCATTTCTCTGCCCTTGCCTGTCTCCTCAGTTCCATACCCAAGAGAAAACCCGCCTAGACAAATTGATAACCACTCGCTATAGCGATCTGCCAGAAGGCTTTCTCCCCCAAGCAAGGATAGCTTTCTGTTGGACAAGAGCTAACACAGGTGGATGTCACAGTTTAATGGCAGAAGCCTCTTCAAGACAGGTGGGCTTCCATGAATGCGATTCAGTAGATTTTGATGTTTTCAAATGTAAAGCTCAAGTTTTTGCAATTAAATTCATTCAGTACTTCTAAGTTTACCCACCTCCAAAAGCAGAGTAAATATGAGGGCACTCAGTAATTATTACACTCTGACCTGGAGACAAAAGTTGTTTTCCTGCCCTGCTTTGGCTGAACAAATTTATAAGTGTATGCCTATGCATGTAATGTGTTAAAAAAATTACTTATTCTAGAATGTGGTAAAATAAGATTTTTCAAATCTTAGGAAATGACCAGGTACCACCTGATACTTTCAATGGTGCTGACAGGAAAGGGAGGTATAAGGTAACTATCTGTATCAGTCAGCTTCACATCAGAATAATGAAATACCTGACACAGGCTACTCATGAAGAAAAGGTTCATTTAGCTCACAGTTTGGGGGGTTGTGCCACTTTCTTCACTGTCAACCTCACTGGATTAAACTCTTGAAATGTGACTGGGTGGGAGTCATGGGGTGCCATACTCATCTGTGAGTTCACTGATAATCATAGCTGAACTGTGCTGTTAGGAGTGGGGCCCAGTTGGAGAAGGTGGGGTGTTTTTGGAGGATATCTCTTACTGATGGTCTTCTCCTATGTACACTTACGCTCTCTTCCCAGCCACCGTGTTCCAACATGCTCCTCGACCCTGATGTTTCTGCTTTGGAGCCAAACCTCTGAAACTATGAGTCAAATTAAATTTCTCCTCCTTTAAGTTACGGGTGTTGGGTATTTTGTTTTAGAAACAGGAAAGCTGGCTAATATGGGAGTTGAAAGTTCAGGGCTGGGGATTTAGCTCAGTGGTTTCGTCGCCTGCTGCGCAAGCACAAGGACCCGAGTTCGATCCCAGGTACCAAAAAAAGAAAAAAAAAAGAAAGTTCAAATGGCATAACGAAGGCTCTATGGAGCGGGCTGCTTTGTCATGTCATGGACAGTACTGGTAGGAGTTTGTGTAACTACATCTCAAACCAGGGACAGAGAGAACAGGAGAGAGCTGGCATGGTTCATATATAACAAAACTCTGGTGAAGTTTTGGAGGACTGCATAAGAGCTACAGTGCAAGAGCATGCCCACAGTGACTGAAGAATCTCCCTCTAGGACCCTCTTCTTACAGATTCCAAACACAACTCACACCCAGGTACAAGGATCCAATCCTTCGCAATCCTAAATTCTTGCTGAGTCTCTGCAGCATGTGACCTTACCCAGGTACGTAGTGTCTCTCACACACTGGTAATAGGACACCTCAAAAGTATTCTCCTGGTCTCTTAGACAACTGGTCTTTGCAAAATAAACTTTAAGGCAAAATTTTAAAGTTTTACTGAAAGAATTGAGCTGAAAGATTATCTAAAAATCTTGATAAAATAAGATACTACAGATAATCACTACAAGAGAGCATAGACTGAATCATTCTCATTTAAGAAGTCACTACTTGGGGGCTGGGGATTTAGCTCAGTGGTTTCACCGCCTGCTGCGCAAGCGCAAAGACCCAAGTTTGATCCCCAGTACCAAAAAAAAAAAAAAAAGTCACTACTTTCAATTTTTATGAAGATAGCACTATTGTTACAATGTCCCACTTAAAAGTGTCACAAATCGTTAGAAGATACAGTAACTACTAATTTTATTGATGGTGCTTAATATTTTTTATAAGGTGAGACTTACTAATTTGTTTTTCATTATGTGATTTGTCTCTATGAAATCAGCGAAGAAATAAAACTGTTAATAATTTTTAGAAAAGGACATAGCCTCAGGTTCAGATTATGGTTTTTCTATTACTTTTGACGAGCTGTTAAAATTCAGATTAATTTTCACACTTTCATTGCTGCAATTTATCAACTGCCTTGGGAGAATATGGCATGAAAGAGAAATTTCAGAAAAATGTGACTTTCTGTATTAAAAGAGAATGAAAGACATATTAATGGGCCTACAATATTAAAGAGAAAAGTTGAAATAAACTGCTCATTTCTGCTTCTCAAGATTTTAATTACTGTACTTTTCTCATTTACAAAGAAATCTCATTCATCCCATTGTTGTGAAGCCACGTATGGGATGAAATTAAATGGAGGTTAATGTGAAAAAAGTATGGATATTATACAATCTCCATTTTCCCAATGCCTTTCTCCTTTTTCTCAAAAAGCTACCTATATCCTCATTCAGTAACAAATATAATTTGGAAGGTATGACCATTCAATGAAATCACATAATAACTAATGTTTATTAAATACTTAGTATTTGCCATGTGTTGAGCTAAATACAAATGATCCAAAAAGCTGAACTTAATTCTCTTAATTAACTGTCTTAATGACAGACAATCCTATGAGATGTTATTATTTTTGTTTTACATACAGCTAGGGAAAGAGTCGAAAGGATTATGGAAGTAAGGAGTAAGTGTGATGTGGGAGGTTATTGGTTTCATAAATATCTGAAAAATTGCAGTAATGCCCCAGGAAGGCACCACTGGCACTTGTCTTGTGTGTGAGGGGACAATTTAGTCTTTGTTGTACAATGTTGTCCTTTGTGTTACAACACATTTAGTACCCTTTATCCTCCCTTCTACTAAACACTCAAGTTTCCTCAATACCTGTGACCACCCAATATACCCCTACACATCCTCCCTTGACCCTAAGCACCACTGAGCACTGAATAAAACTCAGAAGAGAACTGACATTAACGGGGCTTCCTATACCAGATATACCACTCAGTGATCACACATACTCAGTCTTCATGACTTCATAGGGGGTGAATACATACTTTCTTCTCATCTTATGGGTGTAGACTCTGACCCTCAGAACAAGGCTAAGCAGTTTAACCAAAAACACTGCCAGTTTTGAAACCAACAGTCTGGCTTCAAAATGATACTCCCTAGGGTTGATCTTTTATAACGGTGTGGTAGGTACAATTTTCCCTCCTTTTAAGAGCTTCAGAAAATATAAACTTTTAAATCAGAACCACCGTGTGTGTGTGTGTTTGTGTGTGTGTGCGTGTGTGTTATTACGAACCAGGGATCAATTAATTCCCTGGCTAGGTTGAGGGGCCACAGGCTCCGCGGTAGTCACATGGTGTGTGTGTTCCAGAGTTGGGCTGGGCAGCTCCTGTGAACATATATAGATCTGACGTGCTTTGAGTGCACGAGTGTGTATATTTTGAGGAAGATAAAGAGTTGTTATGTAGTGTGAGGTTTGCGTGTTTTAACACATACAGCATTTACAAGGCACCGGACACCATTATAACTGCCTGGCAGGAGCTCGTTCCGGCTTGCACGTTAGAGGATGAACCAGCAGGCTGTGTACAGCGCGATGTGTGGTGGGGCTGGTTCCTGTGTACAAGGTGCACAGGAGGTGATGGGAAGGACCAGCTGTGAGGGGAGTGTGTGTTTTCGTATAGGCTGTAGCATTCCAGGCCGGAGGAAGGGTTATGCTGGACGATTCGTGTGCAATACCTACAGGAGGCGCTGCACGGGAAAGACCTAGTGGTGCACCCCACAGGGGCGTGTGTGGAGTTCCATGGGAAGGGACCTAAGTTGTGTTCCGGGCCTGGGTATGGTGCGTCTAAGCTCTGTGAATAGGGGTATTTTATGTGTGTAGTGGCGTGCGCTGCAAGTGGTGCACATGAGATGATTCACGCGGTGTGCTGGGAACGGACGGGACTGGAGGGGCTGCAGAGGAGGGCGCTGTGTAGTGATGCGCATGGAGCGATGCTGAAGGCGGTGTGTGCGCCCGCGGGGAGGGGTAGTGCTGGGTGACCTGCGAGTGATTCGGGGGTACCCGGGGGCGCGGGATAGGACAGGTGATAATTAGAGGTAGGGCGTGGGGGGCTGGGGCGGAGGCTGGGCGTCCTGGGGAACCCCGGCGGGTGCAGAGCCGCGTGGGCGGCGGGTCTGCGGGTGTGTGGGGGGGGGGCAGCCAGCCTGCTCCCCGCCACCGCCTCACCTGGTGAAGGCGAAGTACATGAGGCTGACGATGGTGAAGCTCAGCAGGGTGATGGTGTGCGGCCGGTAGAAGAAGTCGATGGTGATGTCCTCCACTTGCTGCTCGTTGATCATCCGGAAATGCATCTTGTAGTTCACATCATCCTTGCTCAGGGTCCGGCTCCCCACGCAGGCCGCCATGGCCCGCCTCCCCGTGCTGCCGCGGAGCTGCGGCCCCGGCCCGAGAAGGCTGGGACCGCTGGGGAGACAGGCCGGGGCAAACACGAGTCCAGGCAGCTGGGCCGGCTCTGGCGCCCGGCGGAGACCGGGAGGGCCGGGAGGGCCGGGAGGGCCGGGAGGGCGGGGTCGCGACGTCACCACAGCCGCCCGGGTTGTGGGGGATGCCGGCGGGGTCTCGGCGGGATTGTGGGCACAGTCATCGTGGGCACTCCGCTAGCCTCCACAGCCGCGTGACCTGGGGCTCGAAGAGGGACAGGGTTGAGAGTGGGGCCGCTGTGACCCTCGGCTGGCTTCGTCCCAGGCGCGCAGCCCGCCGTGGTCCCCCCGCGCGACCGCAGGATGGTCTCGCCCACTCGAAGCGCCCCACGTGGGCTAGGAGCCCGGCGCGGAGCCCGGCGGGAGGGAGGACTGGCGTTTGGGGCTAGGAGCCCCTGAGGTCGCGGGAGCTGGGTGCGCGGGCTTCGCCACAGGTAAAGCGCGGGCGTGGCCTGGGCGGGCTCGGGTTCCCAGCGGCCCGGGCCTCGCGGCCTTCGGGGCCTGGCGGCCCATCGACAGGGCTTGGGTTTGTTTCGTGTGTTTCGTTCCTCGAGGGGACCAAACGCGGCCATGCTTGTTTGTTAGCGGCTCTGGAAGGACGCAGAAAGAAGCCCGGCGTGTCAACTGGCTTCCTGCGGAAGTTCCCCTGGGGAAACTGGCAGGACTGGTTCCGAAGGCGCCGGGGCCGACCACACAGAGAAGAGCCCTTTATTACGGAGCCCGCCTTCATCCCCCTTAGCTTCTGAATTGACTTACAGTTACCGAGGTAGCTATCTTGAAGCCTGAAGGACAGTTGTTTCCATGTTTGTTTCCGTTCCTGACGAAGTACTAGACACACCGTTGAGAATACCATACGATATTTTAATGCACTGAAGAGTTTTGTTTTGTTTTGTTTGCCTGGGGGGCAGTACTTGGGATTGAACCCACGGCCTTCATACTGAGTTACACCCTCAGCCCCTTTTTGAGTCAGGGTCTCTTCAAGTTGCTGAGTTGTCCAGTCTGGGCTGGAATTTGCCATCTTCCTGCCTCAGCCTCCCAGAATGTTGGGTTTATGGGTGAGTTCCACCACCCACACCCAGTTTAATCTACCTCCTTATCCACTTTTGAATACTGATTCAGGAGAGACTAAAGAGTGAATTTGGGGTTTCAGGATTTTCCTTTGAAGTAGGACTAAATGTGTAGACAAACTTGGAAGTCCAAAAAAGTTGATAGGGACCTGAAAGTCATGTTTTGCACGCTTAACCTTTTCAAAAAATATTTTGGAGCAGAGGGGTGTAGTTCAGTGTTAGAGCTCGTGGCACCGAGTTTGATCTCTCACACCACAAAAATGGCATTATTTGAAGAACGGTTAGTGAGCCTTTCCCGTGGGCCACACGTGGTGGTGGGCCACACGTGGTGGTAGACCACACGAGACTCTTGGCAGGAGGGCATAACCGACATCTTCCGGCTGTCACTTGGGTGCCTAGTAGGCTTGAGGGAAAACCTGACTTGTTTCCTACTAAAATTTAACAGAAGTCACTATTCCACAAGTTTATTGTGAGTATTTCCTTCCAAAGATCACCTTAGAATGAAAGTGAGATTTTCACTTTTATAAAATCGCTTTCAGCAAACTTAACAAAGCTACAAATCTCCAAGAATGTCAATCCTCAAGTATTTAATTTAATTCAGGAGATAAAACAAGCTGAGTTCCAGTATAGAGTAAAACAAAGCAGGAAGTTGTATGCAGTGGTTAATTCACAGAATTAATTGTATTTTTCTGTCTAGTTAGTAATAATAATGACATATATATTGAGCATTTATTAAATGCTTCATTCTATGTTTCATATGGATTAGTTTGTTTAACATAGGTTATAGACATCAAATTTACCATTCTAATTAGCTAGCAAAAATATACAATTCTTCCATATTTCTGGAGGTTGAAATAACAATGCCAGTTTGTTAAAAACAACTACTTTTTCAGTAAACATACACATTTATGCATTGCTGGCTGCTTATTTGTTTCTGTCACTTTGCTATTTTGACCTTTTCTTTGAAGGAACTCTTTCCTACAGTGAAACACAATTTGACAAAATTAGTTTTGTTCATTTTTCTTTTGAAAAACAGCTTTATATGTGGAATAATCAACAGTGTTCAGCTCTAAGGACCAAACAAGAAACAGCCTTCACTGTTCTACTATATTACTGTGATAATTCATTTAAGACAGAGTGGATTTCCTCTATTTTGTGACTAATTTATATGCATATAATTCATTTGGATAACTCAATATTACTTTGATCAGCAATGTACTTCTTAAATGTCCTTCAAACCAAATTCCAAGAACATTTAATTTGCATCATTGTATTTTCCATAAATGATTAATTAAATTAACAGATGATTTGGATTAGTTGTAATTTGAACATTTATAGATTGTTTTAAAGGTTTTTTTCACCAGTAATTTTGCTTTTTGTTTTTAAATTGTAAAGCATAGCCTTATTTTTCCAGTTCAGAAGTTCTTGTCTTTTGGTTTATAAGACTGCCTTGCTTGTGGCTTTTTCTGTGTATAAGAAACATTTCATTGCTTTTGTCATCTAAATTTACTTAAACATTTTCATTTAGAAAAAATAATTTCCAATTTATCTTTTTGTTATGTGAACACTGTTTTGAACATGTAAGTCAGTTGAATTTCTTTTGATGGTTGTACTTTTTCTTTGTAGGCTACTTTAAGAAAAATGGCCCTATCAGCCCAACAGATATCCAAATGGTTCAACTCAGTTAAATTGAGGAGCTTCATTAATGCTGCACAACTCACAAAACAATTTCCCAGACCAGGAAGAACATTGTTAAATGGCTTTTCTGCCCAGCCTCAGCTGTCGTCTGACAATTGCTTTCTCCAGTGGGGATATAAGACTTACAGATCTTCCTCCTTAAGGAATAGTTCCCAGTCTACCAACTCAAGTAGGCAAGAGAGTAATTCTGCCCAGAGCACTCTGCTTCCTGTGGTGAATGAGCAGTCAGAGATCACACAGGAGCTACCCAGCTTTGATTCTGAGCTATCTCTAGAAGGTAATTATGAGTTTTCAGCAAAGTCCCTCTTTCTCCTCTTTGGTAGTTTGAACAAACTACTTGTTTACATTCTGTTAGCCCATTTCAGGTCATATTTTGTAACAGGCAAGAAAAGGAACAATGCTAGTTTCATTTATTTACTTCTATCATAACTTTATTTTACTGACTGCGACATTTGTGGGTTAATATATATGATTGTTTTATAGCTATATATAACACTTGCTTCCTAAATAGGTAATTATGTAGATCATTTAAATTTCTTCTTTTATTAATTAGACTTATTAGAGTATAATGGAGATCAAGTAAAATCTGTCTTTTGGGATCTACACTTCTGTGAATTTTTACCTGTACATATAGTTGTGTAACAACCAATGCAATCAACAAATGGAACAGTTACATCACCCCCAAAAGTTCCTTTGTCTTGGTTTTTAGTCCTCTCCTTCCTTTAGTATTGGACCACAAATAGTATAACATTTGGCTAAGCATAATATGAATGAATGAGAGAGAGAGAGAGAGAGAGAGAGAGAGAGAGCGAGAGAGCAAGCTAGTTAACTGGAAGGAGAGGCAGGATGAAAGGCTGACTGAAAAATGAAGGGTAGGTAGTGATTAGAGGGAAAAAAAAAAAAAACCCAGCAAAAGATCACAGTCCAGTTTCTTAAGTTACAATTCCAAGGATCTTCTATACTATATTTTAATAAGAAATAAACCTTAGAATCAAGGCTGTACTAGAGAGTAGTCCCTTAGCAAAGTACTGCAGGCAGACTTTTTGTAAAGGCAGTTGAGAAAAACTTAGAAGGGTGTTGGTTCAAAACAAAGCATTTTCAGGATGTCATGACTTTAACCTTGCAATTCAGGCTGTTGAAATAATGTACTTCTGGCAAAGTTCACACCCTACGGTAGATTCAGTCACTCATAATGTGCTTGAAGGAACAGGGTATGGTGGTGCACACCTGTATTCCCAGCACTTTGGGAAGATTAGGCAGGAGGATTCCAAATTTGAGCTCAGCTTGGGCAATTTAGCAAGACCCTATCTCAAAATAAAAAATTTTTAAAAGGGCTAGGGATGTAACTGGTCAAAGATCCAAGATTGAATCCTAAATACCAAGAGAAAAAATGTGCTTGAAGAGCAGTTGATCTTACCTGCTGATGAAAAATGAAAAGAGTTCTGTGCCTTGAAACTTACCAGCAAACTTCTTTTCTTGGAGAACGATAGTTGGTCTTTCTTCATAGTCTTAATCTTACCTCTTAGAAGATGGAATTTTTTTGTGTTTCTTGAACATTTAATTTTGAAATGATCCCAGGCTTTAACTAGTGAAAGACACAAAGAGGCTGGTCTTTTTAGAAACAGTTTTCAGTGTACCATAGAGAGCTAACTTGCTTCTCTTTTTCCACATGGCTGACCTCAAAAGATCTGGACGATTTGCCTCCATTGTCTCCATTGCAGCAAGTTTCTGAGGAGGAAGCTATTCAGATTATTGCAGACCCTCTGTTACCCCCTGCTTCATTCACACTTCGAGACTATGTAGATCATTCTGAGACTCTGCAGAAGTTAGTGCTTCTGGGTAAGTTTGACCTATGAGTACTTCTTGAGCACACTTTTTTTTTTTGCCCTACTTTTAAAATTAACATTTTAGTCTTTGTCAAAGTAGTCTACTCTCATGAGCAAAAGTAACAATGTGAAAAGGCCATATTCCCTGCTTCATTTTTCATGTCTGTGCATCCCATTCCCCAGATGATTCAACTTTTCCCACTCTTTCAATTTGTACTTAATCTCCACATTTTCAAAGCAATTATTTATTGTGCTGTTGCTTCATCAGTGTTAGACATCAGTTGATTGCTAATATATATGCATCAACTTTTCCCAATTCTCTTCAGTTTGCCCAATAGTTATAATTTTTAGAGAAATCATTAATCAGTGATTATATTCTGAGTTTAATATCACTAGTATTCTTTTTTTTTTGTCACTAGTATTCTTAACCAAAAGTATACTATTAATTTTCTTCCTGTACAACTATTTGTTTTCCTGGCATTAATAATTGCTTTGTTTTTCATTTGATTAGTTTTTTTTATGTCGAGGGTTGAATTTTCCCATACCTTCCAGGGACCTCTCAGGACAGTTTTTCAGTCCACCCAATCAAATAATGTGTTATTCTGTTTCTCCATAGTGCGCTGTTCCCATTTGCCATGCTACCCCCTGACCTCTCTCTCCTGAAGCCCACTGTCCTGATTTAGATAATTTCTCTCTAGACTTGCTCCATAACTATCTAAGCTTATTGTCTAGTAGGTTGTACTTGTATTATAAACAGCTAAGTTAGGTAAAATGTTATAGGCAGTCAGACAGAGCTAGGCCCTCAAGGGAGTCAGTGCAGAAGAGGAAAACACGTTACAACTGTGGCTGGAGTTTCATCTGTTGAGGGACAGGCCTCAAGATGGAGATAGTGTGACCAGGCCTGCATGCCTCCCCAAGGGATGAGCAATGAACTGGGGATAGTTTCACCCCAGTGGGTGGACAGAACCCCCTGGTTGTCTCTTCCTAAAAAGGTCCTCGTTCTTTCCATGCACGCGTGCTATGTGACCTGCTTCCCCATTGAATTCATATTACCTAAGCAGCTAGATTTGCAACCTTATTGGTTGATCATAGTTTTGTTCCATGTTGTACCCATCTCGAGATTTTGCACCTACCTTGTGATTTTGATATATAAAACTTCCTCTATCCAGTGGGATCCTCGGCAACCCATTTTTCAGGTCCCCTCCTGTCTCTCAGGAGCCACATCTGTCTTCCTCAATAAATATTTGCTACTCTTAACCTCTGTTGTTCCTTAAAATTCATTCTTTGGTTTTGAGGAACACAAACTCGGCATATCTGATATCTGGCAAGTTGAGAGTTACATTTATTTCCCCTATATCACTTGGAGCTGTATAGTTAAAAGGCAACCAGTGGATCTCACTGCACACTTCGATTTAGTTGTCTTACTTATAATTTAGCACCTTATTGCAAACTTCTGCTTTTCTCATTACCTCTGAGTGGTACTTCTCTTACTCGATTTTCCCAAACAATGAACCTCTTTTCTCCTGGGGGTTTGAGAGGAACAGAAGGGTAAGGGATTTGGGGGGTGGTATGGGTTGGGGGATCGTGAGTTCTCCATAAAAAGGTCACAAACTGGCCCCTGTTTTTAGCCTATAACTCAACTCTTTTAGGTCTCTGTGGACTCCCATTTTGAGTTTTGTGGTACAGGTTGAGTATCTCTTATCCAAAATGCTCGGGTCCAGAAGTGTTTCAGATTTTGAGTTTTTCAGATTTTAGAATATTTGTATAGACTACAATTTGAACATCCCTTAATCTGAAAATTCAAAATCTGAAACTTGGAGCATTTCAGCTTAACATGTTCCAGTCAGTTGGCCACTTGTCAGAATTCTAATTTGTAGGCATTTTAGTTTCTCCTTTCTCTTCTCTGGTAAGTCTGTTATCACTGTTCTATCTTTTTTCATATATTGTGGTTTGGAGATGTAGATAAGTCTTGTCTCATCAAAGAAGGAGCTGAGGGCTGGGGATTTAGCTCAGTGGTTCTACTGCCTGCGTTGCAAGCACAAGGTCCTGAGTTTGATCCCTGGTACCAAAAAAAAAAAAGGAGCTGATTTTTTGTCTTTCTCTCTCACACCACACACATGTATTTTAGCTGATTTTGGTCAAGAGAGGAAAAAAAATCTTTGCTAGAAACTGTTAGGGGTCATCTTCAATTCTTGATTTTTCCCCTTACTTGTTAGCTCTAATTTAGCACCTTATCCTGTAGATTCTCCCCTCTATCTTTCAAGGCCATCTGATTCTCTCCTGCTATAGTCACCTTTGTTTAGGGCCTCATTTGTCACTGAACTACAGCAGGTAGGTACCTCCTAACTTGACAGTTTTCTTATCAGCACTTTTGGCCCAGAAAATCTAGTGTCAGTGGGCTTTCTCATGTACATATCTTGTCACTGGGCTGGATCTGAGGGTCAGCAAGGCTGAAATAAGGAACATAACCCAGCCCTTTGAAATAAGTAAGCAGGTCTTCTGATACCCATCAGGGAAAAAGAATTTTCAAATTTTCAGGATACGGCAGTAAAAGAAGCAAGAGAAGGATTTATTAGAGGGAGATACAGGGGCCCAATACAGTGGGAACTGGGGATCTTTCAAGTGGAAATCTGTGGAGTTTGATAATCTATAGTCTTAGTCTTAGTGGGTAGGAGAGGATGGCCCACCTCTAGTGAGAGAATGTGGTCCATTCATGGGTGGCAGAGGACCATTTGCCTTTGGCTGTAAGGGAGTTGCCTAGGTTTGCTGTTTCAGGAGAAAAAAAAAAGTAAATAAATCAGGCTTGTGTTCTGAAGCAGCAGTTTTTCTTTACAATTTTTAAAAATCTTGATTCCTTATCTCCATTCTACTTAAGTCTTCTATCCCACCTCAGTCCTAAGTCCCCATCAACAGATCCATGGATGGATAAAGAATGTTCTGTGAATACATAATGATGCACTGTTCGGCCTTCACACAGAAGGAAATGCTGTTTGCAACATTTATGGACTTTATGCTAAGTGAAATAAGACAGAAACAGAAAGGCAAACTGTATGATCCCACATGTGAAAGCTAAAAAGCCAAACTCATAGAAACAGAGAGAAGAATTGCTATGGTGGGGAGCTATTGGTCAAAAGTCACAAGGTGTATGTTAGCAGCAGTACATTCTGGAGATCATGGTGCAGCATGATGACTATAGTTTATAATGTATTAATGTATTATTAATGTATATACTTGAAAATAGAGTAGATTTTTAAATATTCTCACAACAAAAAATGGCGTATGCAGTGGTGGATATGTTAATTGGATTGATTTAATCATCCAGCTGTGTGTGTGTGTGCGCGTGCTTACAAACATCTGATGTATTCCCAAAATATATACAGTTTTTAAAGAGTATTCTGTGAGTTCAGGGGTGAGAGATGGTGTCGCTGTGAGCAGAGGAGCTAGTCACTTTCCCTTCAGAGCAGCTTTCCTAGCCTGTGGCAGGTGCTGTGGTTGATGCATGGTGAACGTAAGACATGGACATGACTCTTAAATAATTTACAGTATATATATATATATATATATTTTTTTTTTTTTTTTTTTTTTACAGTATATATTTAGAGCAGTAGTGGTGATCCTATGGCACACGTGCTGCAGTGGCCTATTTGTATCATTGAAAGCTCTAAAAGGTTCGCCATCCATGACTTAGAACTTTGAAAAATGTTTCAACCAATCCTTCCTCTGTATGCTGATGCCTCAACAGCACGTCCTAGAATTAAAGGAACCATGATTGCTATATCAGGTGATATTTTTGAGAGAAGTCCTGGTTCTTCTGTTTGCTTCACAGATCTGTTTCCTGCCTTTCTCAGCTTGTTCTGTATCCCAGAGGGCCACCTGGCTTCTGGGCAGATTGAGTCAGTGCAAGGTACCTGCAGGGTAAAGGCTAGAAGACCCGGGTGTGGGTATTTTTCCCCTGTTCCCTCTTTCTCTGGGTCCTGTAAATGCTCACTCCATGACAGCAGCCCCCAAGCAGCCCTTCCGTAATAGCTTCCTGCTCCCTCTGGGCTCAGGTAAACTCTTGGGCCGCCTCCTTTCTGGAGCTAGGAGTGCCATGTGTATTCTCTTAACTCTGTTCATGCCCCTGCATTGAGTCCCTTCATTAATCCATTTGAGCTTTGTGGGGCAGTGTCTGTTCCCTGCAGACTTAACTGATGCACTGGCTGCAATGGTAATATTTGTAGTTACTGAACTAATGAGATACAGCCCAACCACACTGGTCACTGAGAGGTTAGATCATGCATTCATCGTTCTCTCCCCAGTGCTTAGCAGAAGTACCTGGTCCACAGAAGGTACCTAGTGACTATTAAGTTAATGAAATCATGTGTGCACCCAAGTAATTTGGGTGGTGTGCTCTCCACTGCTCGTCCCTTCCCCCCATACTGGGGATCGAACTCAGGACCTTGCACTTGTGAACCAGGCACCGTGCTTCTGAGCCAAATCCCCAGCCCATGTCCCACTGCTCTCATAATGCAGCTCTTTGGGGTTTTTGCGTTGGTACAGTCAGGGTGTGACAGCTCTTGCTGAACAAGGCCTTCAGCTCATGTGAGCTGTGATATGTAGTTAAATGTGAAGTCTGAGTCCTTTATGTTATTTGTAATGCCCCCCTGCATCTCTCCCATTTATCACAGATCAGAAGTAGTTTCCAGCTTACTTTTTTATCCATCCAATAATTGGATGTTTTTCTATTACTGATTTCACATTGAAAAAAAAAAAAAATCTAGTTGTTAAAAGTACTATGATTATAAGAGAAAGATCTCTTATCCTACCTCCATCTCCATTTCCCGAAGGTAACCACTATGACCAATTTGTTGAATAGCTTTCCAGACCTTTGTCTAAAACAAATATGTGTCATGCAGAAAGTCATACATGGGGTTTATATTCTTCTGTAACTTACATTACTCTGAAAGTTGTGTATTTGTTTTTAGAGTAAATATACATTTAGGTCCTTTATCTGGAATTTTTGTATAAAATGCAGAAAGAATTTCTTTTTAAAAGTATAGCTAGTGGTCCCATTATACTTTAATAGTTGTATCTTTTCCTCTCTGGTTTAAAATGCCATTATTACTGTATGGGAAACTTTTTGTAGTTCATACTGGGTTTCTTTCTGGTCTACATTCTGTGTTCATAAGTGCATGTATATGCAGTTAGGATTTTTGGTGTTTGTGGTCATATATCAATATTTAATGTCAAGAAACTTGGATTTAGAATTATATTTGGATCTAATGAATGCCATAATTTATTTTGCTGATTGTGGACACTAAGGAAAGGAATAAGGAAAATAATGTGTTTATTTCATTGGTTTTATATTTAAGACTGTAAAGTTGCCTCTAGAAATTAGTTTAGGAGGTCTTTTTTTTTTTTTGACAATATTGAGAATCAAACCCAGGGTCTTTGCACTGACCCACATCTCTGTCCCTTATTTCATTTTGAGACATGGTATCCCTTAGGCTGGGCAGGTACTCAGCCTCCCAGAATCTGGGAAGATAGATGTAGCCACTATACCTGGCTAGTTTAGGAGTTACTTTTAATCTGAAGAAATACCTGAAAGATGATGAAATTTCAGTCTAAACTTCAGGCTTTACGTTATCTGAGTGTCTCTTTTAAATACGAGATAGCCTTTTCTTTCATGTTTATTTTTATTTTAATCACATGAAAAAGTGAAAGAACAAAATCCTTAGTTTTAATGAGAATTTTGAATTGCAGGTTTCTTTGATTCCTGAAAACTAATATCTGAAAGCAAAGAATACTGTAAAATAACAAGTTGGTTTCTCCTCTTCTTGTACACTTTTTCCTGTTCTCTGTCTTGTTTGCGTAGATTACCTCAGCTATAAGGGCATATAAGAGTGGAAGGCTACATGCTCTGTTTTGTTGGGTGCTTGCTTGTGGGTTGTGCACTCTCCCTTCTTGTGTAGAAAGCTCCTTCCAAGTCCTCCTCTCTACACTGAAGATCTGGAGATGCCAGTGATGAATAAGGCATAGGTCATTTTTATTTCTCCTGTGAAGAGACTCATAGCATATTTTTAAAATAATACTTTTCAGTGCTGGGTAATAAGAGCTATCCATGGGTGATCAGTCCTCCGACTGCTGAGAAAGGAGGGCAGCAAGGCCTAAAGAGAAAAGAGACAATAGAGACTTGTGTAACTTCAAAATATATGGAGGTCAGTGCCTCAGAGTGGGCAAAGAAAGACTCTCTGAGCTCGCTACTACTTATTGGGGACACACAATAATTGGAGGAGCATCAGGTGACTTAGGGGGCTGTGGTAATCCTATGTCATGTGGATCTTATGCTGATGAGGATCTTAGGTCACGAAGTTCTTATGTTGAGGAGGACTGTAAGGAGAGCATTCTTACAATAGTAGGTGGGAGGAATTAAGCTGATAAGGAATTTATCCCTCCCCAGGTGAAACCTTTCTCTTACTACTGGGTTCTCAAGGAACCTGGATGTCTTCAGCTGATGCAGTCCTGCCCTGGATTGTCACAGCATCATGGGACCATTGAGGTTTTAGCTGTGACCAGAGGCAAAAATGGAATTATGTCTCTACATGCCATAGCTGGCCTCTAGGCAAGAAAATTAGGCCTAATCATAATTCAATTGTGAAATGATTTTTCCCCAAAATTATGTAGAATTTGCTCAAAGAGCAAAATGGGAAGTATCACAGTCCCAGACTTGAAGTTATGCTACAAAGCTACCGTGAAAAAAAATAGCATACTACTGCCACAGGAACAAACGTGGTGATCAATGCGACAGAATAGAGGATACAGAAACAGCCCCCATGCACATTCAACTATTTGATGTTTGACAACAGAACCAAAAACATACACTGGAGAAAAGACAGCTTCTTTAATAAATGGTGTTGGGCAAACTGGCTATCCACATGCAGAAGATTGAATCTAGACCTATGTTTTATGATGTACTAAAGTAAAATCAAAATGGATCAAAAAACTAAATGTTAGAACAAAAACACTTAGCCTGCTGAAAGGTAAAATAGGTGAAACTCTTAAGTCATAGGCATAGGTAACCACTTTCTGAACAGGACCCCAGTTGCATGGGAAATAGTACTGAGAATCAACATGGGGTCATCTCATATTAAAAAGTGTCTGCACATGAGCCAGGGATTTAGCTCAGTGGTTCTGCTGCCTGCCCGGCAAGCGCAAGGACCCAAGTTCGATCCCTGGTACCAAAAAAAAAAGTGTCTTCACAGTAAAAGAAATAATCAACAGAGTGAAAAGATAAACTACAGAATGGGAAAAAAAATTTCCAGAAAAAAATTCTTCAGAGAACTAATATCTAGACCAGCAATGGCAAATCTTTTAGCTTTCAATGATACAAACAGCCTGCTGTGGCATCTGTGCCCTAGGTTTTCCACTACTGAGCTAGACTACATAAAGAACTCAAAGAAAATTAGACTTCCTCCAATAAAAAACCCAATCAAGAAATAGGCACATGCTGAATCAGCCCGCTGCAGACAGGCAGGTCTGTGCATGCCCTACCGAGGTCCTGAATCACGCGGAAGATGCCGAATCAGCCCGCTGCAGACAGGCAGGTCTGTGCACGCCCTACCGAGGTCCTGAGTCATGCGGAAGACACCGAATCACCCCACTGCAGACAGGCAGCCACCTGATTCCACATTACCAAGGCTCAGAGGACACCAGACCACCAGACCAAGGTACTGAGTCCCACTGTTCCCGGCCCAGAGGTAGGAGCTTCTGAGCCGTCGTCCCACTGCTCCTGGTCCAGAGGAAGGGGCTTCCCGGTCACCATCCCTCCGGCTGCTCCCAGCCCACAGGAAAGGGCTTTTGGGTCACCATCCCTACGGCTGCTCCCGGCCCCTGTCCCACCTCACCCAGCTCAGAGGAGGTAATCCGTGCAGGCACTAACAGCCCCCCGCCCCAGTCGAAATGAGAAAACACATAAATGAGTCTCAAAACCTGACTTCCAGATCACCTACAGCAACCCCAAAGGGAAATGAGATGGAACCCTCTGATACTCAACCACCTGGACCCACTGAACTGGCAACAAAAGAGGATCTGGAAACAATGAAATCAGAAATAATTTCTCAGATAACAGGAGAAATTGTGTCCTTAGTGCAAGACATGATTAATAAATCTAGAGAGGAGCTGAGGAACATGATGGAATCTCAACATAAGAAACAAATGGAATCCATAAAACAGATGCAAATAGATTTCCAGGACATGAAAAACTCCATTGAAAGTCTACACAGCAGAATGAGCCAGTGCGAGGACAGAATTTCAGATATAGAAGATAAGATTGCAATTAGTAACCAGGAAAAGAAAAATTGCTTCAAAATTATAAGGGAACATGAGAAATCAATCCAGTAGCTGCTAGATGATGCAAAGAAGAATAACAAGACTGATTGGGCTCAATGAAGAAACAGGAGAGAGTGCAGATGACATAAAAAATCTCTTCACAGAAATAATGGCAGAAAACTTCCCAAGCAGGGGAAAAGAGCTTGACATACAGATAAGTGAGGCATATAGGACTCCAAAGAGCCTTGATCAAAAAAAATCTACACATAGGCATATAATTGTTAAGATTCCAGAAACACAACAGAAGAACAAAGTTCTCCAAGCAGTCAGAGAAAAGAAACAAATCACATACAAAGAAAAGCCCATCAGAATCACAGCAGACTTCTCAACACAAACCATCAAGGCAAGAAGAGCTTGGAGTGACATATTCCAAGCCCTAAAAGAAAACAGCCTCCAACCCAGATTGATGTACCCTGCAAAACTATCTTTCTAAATGGATGGAGAAATAAGATACTTTCATGACAAAGAGCACCTTAGGAACTTCATGAATACCAAACCAGCACTCCAAAGAATTTTACAAAATAGCCTAGGAACAGACATTGAGGATCACAACCCCAGGAAGCAAAGCAGAATGAACCCATCTGGCATGACAAGAAATTAAGTGTAAAGGGGGAGAACCCAACAAAAAGAAAAAGTCATGGCAATGACAAGTCAATACGTTTCAGTTATAACCATCAATGTTAATGGTCTCAATTCACCAATCAAAAGAAATAGACTGGCAGAATGGGTCAAGAAACAAAATCCAACAATATGCTGCATACAAGAAACACTTAATTCAAAAGGAAACTCATAGACTGAAAGTTACAGGGTGGAAAACAATACTGCATGTGACAGGAACCCGAAAAAAAGCAGGAGTAGCTATCCTCTTTGCAGATCAAGTAGATTTCAAACCAACACTAATTAAGAGAGACGAAGAAGGACACTACATCCTTGTAAAGGGAAGAATCCAAGAGGAAGAGATAACAATCATAAATATCTATGCACCAAACACTAGTGCACCCAACTATATAAAACAAATACTAACGGACATGAAAAGCCATATATGCACTAATACAATTGTAATGGGGGACCTCAACACCCCACTGTCACAAATAGATAGATCAACTAGACTAAAAATAAGTAATGAAATACTAGAACTCAATCGAACTCTTGAACAAATGAACTTAACAGATGTTTACAGTCTTCCACCCCACAAAATCAGAATACACATTCTTCTCAGCTGCACATGGGTCATTCTCCAAAATAGGCCACATACTCACACATAGAACATGTTTAAGTAAGTGCAAAGGAATTGAAGTTATCCCCTGTATATTATCAGACCATAGTGCAATGAAATTGGAGATCCATAGCAAAAGAAACTCAAAAAATTTTATAAACACGTGGAAATTGAACAACACACTTCTGAATAACCAATGGGTCACAGAGGAAATTAAAGAAGAAATCAGACAGTTCCTTCAATTAAATGACAATGACAATACAACATATCGGAATCTACGGGACACAATGAAAGCAGTCTTACGAGGGAAATTCATAGCAGTGAATACGCATATTAGGAAAACAGAAGGAGCCCAATTAAACAACCTGATGCTGAACCTCAAGCTTCTAGAAAAAAGAGCAGGACAACCCCAAAGCTCATACAAGGGAAGAAATTATAAAGATCAGAGGAGAAATCAATGCAATGGAGACTAAGAGAATGATACAAAAAATCAATGAAGCCAAGAGTTGTTTCTTTGAAAGAATCAACAAAATTGATAAACCTTTAGTCAACCTTGTCAGAAAAAGGAAAGAAAAGGCCCAAATCCATGCAAGTAGGAATGAAAAGGGTGAAACTACAACAGACCCAGCAGAAATCCAGATGATCATCAGTACCTACTTCCAGAACCTATACGCCAATAAGATGGACAACACAGAAGAAATGGACAGATTCCTAGATACATATGAATTACCAAAGTTGAATGAAGAAGACCTAAAAATTCTGAACAACTCAATATCAACCAATGAAATTGAAAATGTAATTAAAAACTTATCACCTAAGAAAAGCCCAGGCCCTGATGGCTTCACTGCTGAATTCTACAAGACATTTAGAGAGGAACTGCTGCCACTACTGTTGAAACTCTTCAGTGAAATTGAAAGGGAAACAATACTCCCAAATTCATTCCTAGAAGCAAGCATCACCTTGATCCCCAAAGCAGAGAAAGACCCAACTGAAAAAGAGAACTATAGGCCAATCTCACTAATGAACATAGATGCAAAAATCCTTAATAAGATACTGGCAAACAGAATGCAGAAGATCATCAAGAAGATCATACACCCTGATCAAGTGGGATTCATGCCAGGGATGCAGGGATGGTTCAATATACGAAAATCAATTAATGTAATACACTATATCAATAGAGCCAAGGACAAAAACCATATGATTATCTCCATAGACGCAGAAAAAGCATTTGACAAAATCCAACATGCATTTATGATAAAAACCCTACAAAAAATTGGAATAGATGGTCTCTACCTCAAACTGATAGAAGCCATCTATGAAAAACCAACAGCCAATATCATACTAAATGGTCAAAAACTGAAATCCTTCACACTAAAATCAGGAACAAGACAAGGATGTCCACTATCACCACTCTTGTTCAATATAGTTCTGGAAACATTAGCCACGGCAATTAGACAAGAGAAAGAAATAAAAGGAATAAAGATAGGAAATGAAGAAGTCAAATTGTCATTATTTGCAGATGACATGATACTCTATATAGAAGACCCCAAGAACTCCACTAAAAGTCTTCTAGACTTAATAACCAAATTCAGTCAAGTAGCTGGTTACAAGGTCAACACACAAAAATCAATAGCTTTCCTCTACACGAATGACAGACTCACTGAGAGAGAAATAGGGCAAATAATTCCTTTTACAATAGCATCCAAAAAACTGAAATACCTAGGAATCAACCTAATGAAAGAAATCAAAGACCTCTTCTCTGAAAACTGTGGCACTCTGAAAAGAGAGATTGAAGATGATATCAGAAAATGGACAGACATCCCCTGCTTCTGGGTAGGAAGGATTAATATAGTGAAAATGGCCATACTTCCAAAACTGCTATATTGATTTAATGCAATTCCAGTTGAGATCCCAGCAGCATACTTCATAGACCTCGAGAAAACAATCCAAAAATTCATTTGGAACAAGAAGAGACCCAGAATAGCAAAAGCAATTCTAGGTAACAGAGACATGGCAGGGGGTATCACAATCCCCAACTGCAACTATACTACAAAGCTACTGTGATAAAAACAGCATGGTACTGGCAAAGAAACAGGCTTGAGGACCAGTGGAACAGATTAGAAGATGCAGGAACAACGCCAGACACACTCAGCCATTTCATCTTCAACAAAGGAGCCAAACACCCTCACTGGAGGAAAGATAGCCTCTTTAATAAATGGTGCTGGAAAAATTGGGCTTCAACTTGCCAAAGATTAAAACTAGACCTATATCTCTCACCATGCACTAAACTAAAATCAAAATGGATTAAAGATCTAAATATTAAAATAGAAACTCTGAACCAGTTGGAACAGAGGTTAGGTAGAACCCTTGAAGACATCGGTGTAGGAAAAGATTTTATGAGCAAAACCTCAGTTGCCCGTGAACTAGCACAAACAATCAACAAATGGGATCTCTTCTTATTAAAAGGCTTCTGCACAGCAGGAGAAACCACCAGCAGTGTGAAGAGACAATCCACAATGTGGGAAAAAATCTTCACCTGCTCTTCCTCAGACAAAGGTCTACGGTCTCGAATCTATAAAGAACTTAAAAAGATCAGACCTCCCAAATTTAAAGACCCAATCCAAAAATGGGCATCTGAAATGAACAGACATTTCTCAGACAAAGAAGTAGAAATAGCAAATAAATACATGAAAAAATGTTCAACATCACTGGTCATTTGAGAGATGCAAATGAAAACAACGCTGAGATTCCACTTCACTCTAGAAAGAAGGCTGCTATTATGAAATCAACCAATACCAAATGCTGGTGGGAATGTGGGGAAAGAGGAACCCTGCTCCACTGCTGGTGGGAGTGTAGACTGGTGCAAGCACTGTGGAAATCAGTATGGAGATACCTCAAAGAACTAGGACTGGAAATCTCATTTGACCCCGCTATTCCACTGCTGGGGATCTTCCCCAAAGAATTAAAAGAATCATACCACAGTGATATTTGTGCACCCATGTTCATAGCAGCGCAGCTTGTAATAGCTAAAACTTGGAAACAGCCCAAATGCCCATCAACTGGAGACTGGATAAAGAAAATGTGTTTTTTTTATAAAATGGAGTACTACTCAGCCATAAAAAATGAGAAATTAGAGACGTTTATAGCTAAGTGGATGCACATTGAGGCAATACTCTTAAGTGAAATAAATAGGACACACATGTGTAAATACCAAATAGTTTCTCTGGTGTGAGAAACTGAAAGTGTAAATAAGGACTAAATGTATAATAGGTAATGTGAAATAGGAAGAAAAGGGGCAAAGGGGAAGGAATGGGAGGGCTAGGGAAAAGGATAGAAGGGAATGGGATTAATATGAGAAAATGGAAAAATAGGAACAAAATTTTTGTAAATAGGGAGGGCTGGAGGGGTTGAAGGGAGGGCTGGACAAGGGTGAAAAACAACCAAGAGAGACTATGTAAAGGTGCAAATTTCCAAAGATGAATGTCATTATATTGTATACCTAAAATGTACCAATGATTAGAATGAATAATCGTTAATGTAAAATAGGAATAAAAGGTGCAAAGGGGTAGGGATAGTGGGAGGCACAGGGGAAAGGAAAGAAAGGAAAGGAAAAAATGATGAGAAATGGAAAAAATGGAAATAAAGTCTTTGTAAATAGGGAAGGGTGGAGGGGGTGAAGGTAGGGCTAGGAATGGGGAAAAAATAAGAACCAAGATGTATTATATAAAGGTACAATTCCCAATGAGAAATGTAATTGTGTTGTATACCTACAATGTACCAATAAAAGAATTTAATACAAAAAAAAAAAGAAATAGGCAAGTGAAATGAATAGAATGGCCATCATCAAGAAATCAAATAAGAACAAATGCTGGCAAGGCTCTGGGGAAAAGGAATCCTTTTCTGTTGTTGGTGGGAATGTAAATTAGCACAACCACTATGGAAATTAGTATGTAGAGTCCTCAGAAAAGTAAAACTATTTGACCCAGTTATTCCCCTTCAAGCTATCTCCCAAAAGTTAAAGACATCATATTACAGTGATACATGTGTACCCATGTTTATAGTAGCACAGTTCACAATAGTTAAATCTTGGTAGCAGCCTATATGTCCATCAACAGATGAATGGATAAAAAAATGTGGTATTTATACACTATAACATAATATTCTGCCAAAGGAGAATAAACTTGAGTCATTTATAGGAAAATGGATACACCTTGAGACCATAGTGTTACATAAAATAAATCAGACACACAAGCTTAAATATCACATAGAATAAGTAAAATATAAATAAAGAGCAAAATAAATGATAGACAATAGAAAGAGAAATAGATCTTTCACAAATGGGATGAGGGAGTGGGAGAAAAGGGAGGGAAAGGTGATGGCATAAAAGAATTGAGATGTTATGTGCATGTGCTCCCCACAAGGAATGTAAATATGTACTGTAAAGATATACTAATAAAAATTGATTAAAATAATGGTTAGCTAAGTAAACAAAAACTTCAAAGAAAGCCATAAATACTCTTGTTTTCCTCCATACTTGTCTTCAAAATAAATACTATAACTCAATTTATTTTTATTTCTGTAACCAATTTAGTTTTAAAATATTTAGAAGCCCAATGTGATGGCTCATGCCTCTAATCCCAGCTCTCCAGAGGCTGATGCAAGAGAATTGCTACAAGTTCAAGGCCAGCCTGAACTACATAGTGACACCCTGTCTAAAGAAAATGAAAACAAAATTTAGAAGTTTCTGTTTGTCTATCTCAGTTCTCCTTTGAATGGGTTATTCGTCAGTAATTTTTGTGCTTATATACATGAGCGTTAGTAGCTGGACTAACAAGTTATGGTCAAGGAGTATTTGTCATTTATTACAGGAGTGGATTTGTCCAAGATAGAAAAACATCCAGATACAGCCAACCTCCTTCTAAGACTGGATTTTGAAAAAGACATTAAGCCAATACTCCTGTTTCTCAAGGATTTGGGTTTAGAGGATAACCAGCTGGGAGGCTTCCTGACTAAAAATTATGCTATTTTCTCTGAAGACCTTGAAAATCTTGAGACCAGGTAGGGCATTCAGAGTGATTCTCGTAAGTGGCAATGGGGAATGTATGTGGAAGAAATGTTTTACATCTCTGCTGCATGAGGACCTACAGAGACAATGGACATGAATGCATTTGTTGTTGTTATAGACCTTCTGTGATCTAAATTGTTTAAAACTTCTTTTATTCAACTACCCATTATTATTTTTCAACTTACTGCTGAGTCAGTACTTAACTGATTTTCTTTAGAAACTGAAATAGTTTTTAAAAACACTCCATCAACAAATATCTAAGAGTGCATTTAAAGTCATGAAAGCATGATTGTGTTTTTTCTCTTTCCAATTTTTGATGGTAGATGTTTGACATTCTCTTGGCAAATCTTGTATAATTTGCTTAGTCCTGTACATAAGGTGGCTATTTTCATGGTTCCTTATCTTCTTTCTTAAGTAGCACTTTTGTAAACATCTTTTTACTTTATTTAACAATCAAAGAATTACTGAATCTCTGAATTTTTACAGTGAGACAGTGTTGATCTGCGAGATAAGGGTCCTGCTAGGCCTTGGGAATACCACACAGAACAAAGCAAAGTCTCAGTCCTTGAGTTAACATTTTGAATTCATCATCACTCCCAAGCTCAGATGTATCAGTCTGTAGTCCTGGATTTGCTGAATGGGACACTATCTACCTTACTGCCTGAATCAGAAGTACTGTACAACTTTGGCTTCTCTTTTGGCATCCACGTAAATCACCTGGGCCCAGATCAGTCAGTGCATTTCTCTTCATCTCCCCTTGCAATACTTTGCCTCTGCCCCCATCAGTTCACACCAAGACGCCTGCAGCAGTTTCCTAGTTAGTCTTTACCTGCCAGATTGTCCTCCATGTTAATGTTGAGCCTCCCTGCAATTCAGAGAGCTCTGCCGTTTCTTGAACCCTCATAACCTAATGCATGTTCTCTGAAGTAGGGAAAGAAATGAAAAAATTGTATTGTATACATTGGACAACTTGAGCCCTTATATGTTCAAGGCAGTGGGCTAGATTACGCATGTAAAAGACATGCGTTCTCCTGTCATGGGACATACAGTCTGGTATAAGAGACTGGAGTCACAATGTAGAGGAGAGAGAGTGACCCAGTGTTTTCTAATATAGATGGTATGGTCTGTGATTTTTAAAACTATTACATTAAAAACTTTATTTTAAATATTAGATTTAAACTATTAGATGGAACAATTTTTTAATCACTTACAAAGATATACAGTGAAAATAGGCATCTACTGAAATAGGCAAGGGTATGATAATCATTTAGTTAAACTTAGTTACTGATTTCATGTACTTGGTTTCTTTTAGGTGAAAACATTTCAAATTATAAAATTTTAATTCTTTATAGAATGTTTAAATGAATAATCTGCATTTAAGTTACTCAATTTTTTTTTTTGTTTGGGTGAGCCTTATATTTTAATTGTATTGGAAAAAATCACAGATAACAATGTAGATAACAGTTTTTAAGTAATGTTTGAATCAGATACTGATCCTTGCTGCCAAAAGAGAGAGAATTCATTCTTCTCTCCTACTTCTATCCTTTGGCCTTCTGTCACCCATCTATTGGCAACAGCTACCATTATCAAGATTTTTCTTCTCCTTTTAGGAATATTCTACACAAGTGTTTATGTGGACGATCTCACATACATAACAGTTGGTAGCATTTATATGCACTATTCTGAATCCTATTTCGAACCTTTACACTATCTTGAAGACTTTTTTTTTTTTTTTGGTACCAGGGATTGAACTCGGGACCTTGCGCTTACAAGGCAGGCACCGGAACCACTGAGCTAAATCCCCAGCCCCCATTGAAGACTTTTTTCTAAGTGCTTTCTTTCTTTAACCCTGGTACAGTCCATACTACAGATCTGTCCATTGATAAACATGAAGGGGGTTTCCAGTTGTCATTGTCACAATGATGATGCAGCAACTCTCCCATGCATGCCTCATTTCACATATGGTGTGGACATATGTGATCTATAGGACAAATGTAGAACTATAGGACATATTTCTGGAACTGGAATTCCTTGTTCAAAGGGCACATTCATTTGTAATTTTAATAGATAACTGCCAAATTATCCTGTGTGAGTTTTCCAGTTTATATGCCCCCACAATACACAGAAATGTCAATTTCCCTATTTTCCACATCAGTACAGTGTTATCAGACTTTATACATTATGATTTCTGTTCATGTTATAACTTGATGATAACCATTTATCTGTTATTTTAGAAACAGTGTTTGGAGCAGCAAATGTTGAAACACTTTTCATGTTCAGAGTAGCATTTCATGGGTTGAATTTCTATTTTCCTTTTCTATAAGTTGTATGTATCCCTTCCCATTTTTAAATTGGGCCCTCCCCTCCCTCCCTTCCCCCCTCTCTTTCCTTTTTCTTGTAAACATCCATTTATATATTTGAAAAATTGCTTCTCCAAGGCATGATGCAAATATTTTTCCAAGAGTCACTTGTCTTTTCACTTTGTTTTACTGTTTTTCATTATGTAGCTAAATTTATCAATTGTTTGCTCTCAGGAAGTCTAAGGAACTACTTTAAAGGAGTAATACTGTATTCAAATACTCAGTTAATTATAAAGTAACTAAGTTCTACTATATGGTACAGAGCCATCATAGGGTTTAGGTGTAGGCATGCCTAAATTCAGTTCTATTTTATCACTGATTATTTGGGGATCTAAAACAAGTTATTTGACTTCTGGGAATCTTCCATTTCTTCAAATGTAATTTGGACAGTTTTTCTAAATCACAGGGCTTTTTTTCCTGAAAAGAATTAAACAAGATATCTTGATATATTTTAAGCATTTAATAAAACTATTGCCCCTGGGAGAGAGTCCTTAGGTATGGAACAGGGTGTGAAGGTATACCTGGTTTGAGATTGCTTGTGATTAACACATCTAGTATCTATAACTTTGAGTCTTGTCTCCTCAGGTGTTATATAATGTATATAGTTTTCTGGATCTAAAAAGGACACTTTTATACTCTTAAAACTATTGCTATATTTTTAGATTTTAAAATTCAATCATGTTGCAGTTAAACTTTTATATTATATTCTCATTTTAGTCCCCATAAACCTAGGAAAATTTCTCAGTTAACAAGATACATACTGAAACGCTATAGTAAAAATTATTTGTGAAAATGCATAATAAATATACTAACAAAAAAAAAATCTCTCAGTTATAGCCTTGTTTGAGCACCTTCTTTGGTATATGGAGTTCTCTATTTCTTACTTCTTTAGTTGATATTTTTTCTTTTCTTAGCAAAAAAAAGTCTGAACAGAAGCTGTTTAATTTTCCTCTACCAAGTCATATTAGTCATATTAACTGAAGAAGGAATCTACCCATTAGGGGCTTTCAAAATCATTTTCTGTGTTCAAGTATAAGAGGAAACCATCCTAGAATGTGGAGGCTGTCTGTTCTGTTTTATCCATATTTGGACCATTATTACAGAATGCCTTTACTTATCCTTTGTGTGTGTGTGTAGCCTTTTTGTAAAATACAGTTGGTACTTTGCAAAGTTAGTAAATGTTTGTCATGCGTATGTTTATTATTTCTCTAGGGTGGCTTACCTGCAGTCAAAAAATTTCAGTAAGGCAGACATTGCACAGATGGTCAGGAAGGCACCGTTTTTGCTGAGTTTTTCGGTGGAAAGACTGGATAACAGATTGGGATTTTTTCAGAAGGAACTTGAACTCAGTGTGAAGAAGGTAAAGAATGGAGAGAATTTGTACATTTCCATGTCAGGTACATTTAGTAACTATGAAATCTCATGTGTCTTAACAAACAGCTGACCTTTATAGATCCTGTTCAATCCTGCTAGTGTACAAAAATGAGTTACCCTGCTAGTCTGAACATAAAGCTGCATCACTTTATAATGTTACATTAAGTTGGCTCCTTAAGTTTTGTTTGTAGTTTATTTTTTTTCATATATCCTTGAGTTTATGTACTTCTGAAGTTCTTACCATTTCTCTGACTGAGTAATATTTTAAGTTTTTGTTTCATATTCTTACTAATGCCTTAGTTTTCCAAACTAGTAAAATGTGCACATATAGTAATAATCAGTTGTTTTGTTCACAACCATAGACAAGAGATCTGGTTGTTCGTCTTCCAAGGCTGCTAACTGGAAGTCTAGAGCCTGTGAAAGAAAACATGAAGGTAGGACAGCTTTCCGCTTTTGAGCATTCAGTTTCTTTTTTTTCAAAGAATCAACAACTGAGCTCTCATCTTTTTTTTTTTTTTTTTTTTTTTTTTTTGCTGTTTCAACTTTTTGTTATTATTTATTGTTTATTGGTGCATTTTAGGTATACAATACAGTTACATTCATCATTGGGATCTTGTACCTTTACATGATGTATCTTGGTTCTTATTTTTTCCCCATTCCCCTGCCCTCCCTTCCCCTCTTCCACCCCTCCCTATTTACAAAGACTTTGTTTCCATTTTTTCCTTTTCTCCTGTTTTTTTCTTTTCTCTTCTTTCCTTTCCACTACCCCTCCCACTTCCCCTACTGCTTTAGACCTTTTCTTCCTATTTCAATTATCAGTTATACATTTCGATCCTTATTTACATTTTTAGTTTTTCACACGAGAGAAACTACTCCGTATTTACACGTGTGTCCTATTTATTTCACTTAAGAGGATGGCCTCAATATGCATCCATTTAGCTATAAATGTCTCTAGTTTCTCATTCTTTATGGCTGAGTAGTACTCCATTTTATTAAAAAAACCATATCTTTATCCAGTCTCCAGTTGATGGGCAAGCACATCCAGTTTCTTTAAGCATTCTGTCACGAAGAGAATAGATTTTGCTATTGTCATCTTAAAACTAAAATTTAAAAGAAGTCATTTCTGAAAGACAGTAATAGAAACATACATGACAAACATGTAGCAAGCAGTTTCTCTTAGAAAATGGTCTGTTCCACACGTGTTACATGAGTAAATTCCCTTGTAGACACTTGTGCCCACAGTCTTACAGTAATGTAGAAGCATGGGGCGGACCCGGAAACTGCTCTGATTGCCTGGCATGCAAGGCTGGCTGTGTCCGAGTCTCTCTTAGCAGACTATGACGCTGCTCCGTGTGCCCATCATGAGAGTGTCTGTGTCTCGGGAGTTTGGAGGCTGCATTCCAGACTTTGCAGAGGGAATAGCGAACAGCAAGCACATCTGTCTCCTTGGAACCTGTGCCAGTTGCCAGCTCTGGTTCTCTCACAGACATGCCAGACATTCTTTACTGTCCTTCGTCTTTTCCTTTGGTAGGAACCCAAAGCAACTGACTAGTTGTTATACAAAGTTTGAGTAGTGTTTGAAATTATGTAAGGCCTATTTCTGATGTGTTTTATATGCAATCACTTCCTGGGAACACAGTTCCTGCCCTCATGGAGCCTAGAATCTGGGAGCTAAAGTACAGAGCCATCAGACCAATGGCTTGGTGGGGGAACACTGGGAACTATGACAGTACATGAAGGACCTCCTCCCTGTTGTGTTTAGTTTTATCAACTTTCTTGAATTCAACATGTAATTCTCAGTAACGTTTATGTGGGTGTGCTTGGAAGCAGAAGCTCAAGAAGTACTTGGAAAATCTTAATGCTGCTCAGTTTGTCCAAGCTGTACAGACACCTTCCCAGCCTGCCGTTATGTACTGTTATTTCATCTCACACTTATGATGCTCCTTCTGGTGATCTTCCTGGTGATACCATGGTGTGAGAACCTCATTCTCAGGAGAGGGTTTTCTAACTGAGGTGACCCCATAAGCAGGAAGCCATAATTCCCTGAGGGCTTTGACATAGCTGTTCCTAGGTTTTAAAATGTCATTTTAAAAGAATGTGTCCTCTGGCATAGTACCAAAACACTTTCTACTCGTGATGCATAGCATATTTGCTTTCTTTTAGGTTTATCGTCTTGAACTTGGCTTTAAACATAATGAAATTCAGCATATGATCACCAGAATCCCAAAAATGCTAACTGCAAATAAAAGGAAACTCACGAAGACTTTTGATTATGTGCACAATGTGATGAACATTCCACACCACCTCATTGTCAAATTCCCACAGGTAACACAGCCGACAGCTCTGTGTGATAACTGTCCTTGCCGTGCATTCAGGGCTGTGCATCGTGGGGTGTTCAGGAGTACTCAGTTGCACCTCCTGAGGAGAACACTGATTGCTCAGTGTGCCTGTAGTTTCTACAGCTCCTAGTTCTGCCGGTAGGAATCAGGCAGAAGAATGTAATGTAGTCTCTCTTGTGTTTGCTCCATTTAAATTAAAAAGAGATCACTTTCTATAAAAATCCTTTTAAATGCCGCATGTACTTTGATTCACAGTCTATATCCATACATTAACAACCTTATTATGATCTCCTACAAAGACAAAACATTTCCAGCTTGCCATAATGCCAAAGGTATAGTTACATTTTCTCAGCTAATCAGACTTTCCTGGTCTTTACCTCCTAAGTGGCATTATTTGCTGTTCACAGAAATATTGTTTGAAGGCAGAAACCTTGTCTGATACAAGGCCAAATCCCTAGTGCCTGAAACTATACCTGGCACTTGGTAGACAATGCAGTACATATTTGTTCAACAAATATGTAATAGAATTTCATTAAAGTGAGCCTTTCTACTCACAGGCACTCCGTGAGTATATATTGGATAAATGATAGATTAAACTCCATTGAAGTGATCCCACTATTCAGTTCATTAGGCTTGTTCCTGTTTGTGATATAAAGATGGCTAAAACAAATACAAACTTAACACAACTAGAACTAGAGAGCATTTGATCCAGTTCCTTCATACATAGCAATATTTATTTGCCTATCATACTGTGAGTGGCCCTTGGGAGCCTACAATTGTATATCTGGCTGTAGAACAATTAATTGTAAGTAATGTTCAACTAAAAAGCAATGACAGTTTGTTTTTCCCTGGATTAGTGAGTAACTCGATGACAGTAGATCATGATAAGAGAATCTGATCTTGTTCTTTCCAGATGCTAATGGCCTCATTCTTTCAGTAATCGATAATCACCCTGGGCTCGACCCTATGTGGATACTAAAGAAACAAAAATCAGACAAGGCCTGTATTTTGTAGAATTTGTAATCCAGAATGATAGGGTTTTAAAAATATGATTGCTTTATGTAATGATAGAATCTTAACCAGAAGACTTACAGAGCAATTAATTATTCAATGTAGAAGAGGTAAAAAACAGGAATGAGAAAAAATAACAGCTCTTGAGTGCTTACAGTGTACCAGCTCTATCTTTACCACTCTGCTTATATTAACTCATAATAATTCTCACAACCACCATATGAGGTACTGTTACTATCCCTGTTTTACAGAAGAAGAAAGTGAGCATAGAGAATCAATAATGTGTCCAAGGTACCTAGCTGCAAGGGACAGAGCCAGGATTAGAACACTGGTATTTGAGTTCAAAAACCCACACCTGCTGGGTGTGGTGGCACACACCTGTAATCCCAGCAGTCAGGAGGCTGAGGCAGGAGGATCACCGTGTTGGAGGCTGGTCTAGGCTAGCTACATAGTGAGTTCAAGGCTAGCCTGAACTACATAGGGAGACCCTGTCTCAAAACAAACAAATGCTCACAAGTGCAAGGTCCCGAGTTCGATCGCTGCTACTAAACAAAATAATAAGATAATCATAATAAAAATAAAAATCCACTCCCTCTACCAGGATATGCTGCCATTCTAGAAGTGATATTCATCAGAAATGAGTGGCACTTGCAAAGTGGGGAGAAACCTTCTTAGTAAATGGAACTAGAAGCTGACCAACGCATCCCAATCATGTGTTTAAAGCCCAGTCACAGAACTGTGGCTTCCAAATTGGGATTCATAGACTTCTAGGGATGTGGGCAATATTGTTGAAAAACCAAGCAGAAAAAGAAACTTATTTTTATAGGAAAATATAATTAACTGATAGTAAGGCTGTGAGAGAAGTGATACAGACTTTTAAATTTTTGGCAAGTGTTACAAAACTTGGTGATGTGAAATTAATATTCTCATGCAGTAACAGCTCTGGTCAGCAGATATAGCTTATGACTAATTAAAATTAGAGAGAGAACTGTAATTTAACTTTGATTCAGTTATTTTAAAGGAATGGTAGGTGAAGGAAAATAAAAGCAGTTCCAGTACTATACGTGAGGGAGTCACTATCCTAAGGAAGGAGATTATATTCAGGAGCCCCTATAAGCTTGTCTCTGCCCTCCCTCTGAGGTTTACTGTGAAGGCAAAGTGGAGGTCCAACCTTAGGATAAGAGAGGATCGGTAACTTGTAGATTAGGGCTTTTGTTTTCTGTCCCTGAGACTAATGTATCATTAACAAGATGAAATTTTTGTGACAATGGCAAAGTAGTCCTTGATAGGCAGTTAGTTCCTCCTCCTTGTTTTCTTTTTAAAGAGGAGGAAAAAAAGGCTGAGGATGTAGCTCAGTGGCGCCACCCCTGCCTGGCAAACGTAAGGTCCTGAGTTTGATCCCCAGTACTGGGGGAGAAAAAGAGGAAACAACTCAATCTGAGCTTTATCTTTGGACTGGGAAGAGCACACAATTCCCTAATGATAAAGTAACTTGAATCTTTGGAAAAGTACACTAATATCTAGTCACAAGCCAGGAAATGCTTCACTGTTATTTTACTTACGAAATTAACCATAGTTTGGGAGCCTCAGTCATTTGTGGTCTTGTATGACAATTTTGTAAACCAAGAGTCGCTGCCTAGGAGCTATACTTTAAAAACTAAAACAGGGCTAGGGATTTAGCTCAGTGGTTCCAGAGCCTGGCTTGCAAGCCCAAGGTCCAGAGTTGGATCCCCTGTACCAAAACAAACAAACTAAAACTGAAGCATTTTGCATCTTACAATAATAATGTGGTAGTGAGAATTTAGTTACTAAAACGAGGGCAGACTAGGATGTCATTTGTTTCGCAGACAGAAAAAGATACTTTGTTCCAAAAGCACACCAACCTCATGCTGAGTTAAGGACTTTTTTGGGGTCACTATTCTCAAAGCAAGTAAGTTTACAATAATTTTTCAGAGTGTCCTGTCCAAAAGAGCTCTTGTTATTGTTTCCACTTGAAAATTGGGAAAGGGGCAGAGGGTAGGAGTCATGTGCCCTGCTGAGGCAGGATCTCTGCGCTTCACCAGACTTGCCAGGCTTCCCAGGCCTCCCTCCTGTCTTGCAGCAGGCTGTGAGGACTCGGCCTGCCTCTGATTCCTGCCCTCTCCCGGCTTAATAACCCTAAGTGGGTAAGACACACTTTACCTAGTTGCTCCCCAGAAAAGTCAGATTCATTTCATTTTGATTCTAGTTGGGAAGCAGGAGAAATTTTAAAGTTTTGTAGATTATGAAATCTAAATTTTTTTGCTGACATAAATTTTGATTTCTGACACTGGTTCTTAACATTTAGCAGATAACAGAATCATCTAGAGCGCTTATAAAACAAATTTCTGGGCCCCACTCCCCGAGTTCGTGATGAGGTGGTGTGGAGTAAGATCTGAGGATTTGCTCTTCTAACACCCCCCACCCCAGTAGTCTGTGTTCTTTGCCCATGGTGTAGCACTGAACTATTTTATTATTGTTCCGTTTGTTACTTTTGAGTCCCTTTTTAATCATAATTGCTTATGTAATAATTTTAACATGCTAGCCATGTACTTGACTGTTGATTTACACTACTCGCCCCTTTAATCATAATTTTTTCTTTTAATCATAATTTCTTAACAGAAACAGTATTAAATCTTGTGGCATTACATTTATTGAGGATATGGTCAGTATTTTATTAACTTATTAAAACAGTTGAGTAAATGTTTAAGTATTTCATCTTTTATTGTAGTGTTTTGAACTTTTTTTTCTTTTCCAGGTATTTAATACAAGATTGTTTAAAGTCAAAGACAGACACCTGTTTCTTGCCTATTTAGGAAGAGCGCAGTACGACCCAGCAAAACCTAACTACATCTCTTTGGACAAATTAGTATCTATTCCTGATGAAGTCTTTTGTGAAGAGATTGCCAAAGCTTCAATACAGGACTTTGAAAAATTCTTAAAGACTCTTTAGTTCTTGATGAATATTAAAAGTAATACTGAGGGCCGGGGATTTAGCTCAGTGGCATCGTCCCTGCCTCGAAAGCGGAAGGTCCTGAGTTTGATCCCTGGTACCAAAAAAAAAGTAATACTGTAAAATGAATCCATACATGAATAAATGAATGTATTTTTAAATAAACGCCTCAGGTCTCAGTTGATACAAGAAAAAATTTCTTCTTTATATTTGGGTACATACTCTGGTAGATATTTCTTAGAGGTTCCTAGAGACTTAATTTTTGTTTGAGTCACCTATATCCTTCCAAGGAAGGAGAAAACTAAAATATAGCAAACATAGAGAAAGGGAAGGAGTTTACATGTGCTGGCACTTTGTCATTCTGGTGAAGCTGGGAGTAGTGGAGATTTTTCTGCTTTTGCATCCACAGGTCTTTTAAAGTGGTATTATCACAAGATGGCTCTATTTCCTTTGAAATGTCTAATAGCTAATACTACAAAAGTGCTAAAAACATTCCATTTAGGATAATGTACAGTGTTACCTTCCTGAGCACAGACATTCAAGGTTGTCCTCAGCTGGCTACTAAAAATCAGGAAAGGGAAAGAGATCAGAAAGTTTGAAGAAAAGAGGAATGCAATGAGACATAGTAGCAGCCATAAGAAGCCTCTGACTTACTGCCAGCACACAAAGATTTATAATATGAATTGATAATTCCTCCTGAGTGCTTGCTTCTTTCTCTATAAAATGAGGCTTTATGGCCACACACCTGTTTTAGGATTACCTGTTGGGTAAACTGTAAACCCTGGTGGTGCCTGATGAACCACACGTGGTATTTGTGCACTTGAAAAGTCTCTTCCCATACTGACTTGGCCAAAGTGGTTTGGTTGATGGGACATAATCAGGCAGAGGCTTGAGGAGTGTTTGCACACTGGGTCTTGTCCTCTCAGAACATCTGCTCTTGGGGCCCAGAGCCACTATGTAAAGAGGTCTGGTTATTGAAGAATTGAGGTGGAGAGGAAAGTCCCTGGCTAAACCCCAGCTGGTCTAGCCATGCCAACTGAACAGGTGTGAGTGAGGATGATAATGTATGTTAGTTTTTCCAGCCTTACCTAAAACTACCCAGCTGGATTTGGGATTTTTAAAAGTATTTTAAGCCAGTAACATTGGGAGCCATTTGTTGTGTACCAGGGGTTTGTGGTGTGCTGGGTGTCTGGAAAGAACCCTTGTATGAAACTAAATTTGTAATTGCTCAGAGCCAAGTATATAGTGTCCTTCCTATCAAATATTTCACTTGTTCAGTCAACAGACATTTGAATGGTCCTAGAATACAGTGGTGACTGTGACATGGGTGTGTACTTTCATGAAATTTTTAAGTGGATAAGATCAAACAGGAAACTAGAAAGGTACAGCTTGGAGTCATATCATTAAACTAGCCTGCCCAGTCTTACTGTGCCTCAGAACTTCACTTTGCCTTTACAGACAACTCCCGTCAGAATAAGCTAGCTGTGCAGCTGTAATGAACAATCCTATAACATCAGATTCTTTAAAACGATAAAGATTTCTTACCCATATTTCCCTCACAACCACAGAGGTGTTCCACGTCATCTTCAGTGATAACACGTTGATCTATGCTGGACTTTTCTGCTGTGATTACAGTGTTGCCAGTCTATGGAAGGGGAAAGGTATGTGGAAATTTGCTCATAAAGATTTTTCTTTTCCCAACGCATCACATGGTTACACCTAATGTTTAAAGGGGTAAAGAAATACAATCAACCCTATACCAGGTGAGATGGTTAAAAAAACAAAAACAACTACCAGCACACATCTGGGCTCCAGGCCTAATGCCTGTAGGAGCTGTATTTTGTGACAGTCCTGGGTATCTGATGCCTTGATGTAAGGTTTTCCTTTTCTTCCCACCTGGACTTTAACCAACACTAAAGGGTAAGGAGAACAAGTGTGCTGAATACCACATTGCTTGCCAGGCAATGTGCCAGTGTACAAATGTATCGCATTTCTTCCCTCCTATCAGAGTTCACATTGGTAGTATAGGCTGAAAGCAGCCATCTGTCAATGTTTAGGGCTGCATACAGGACTGAGTCAAATGAGAAATTGGGTAGCAGAGACAGGAAAAAGGGAGAAGGCAATATTATTTTAGAACTGGTATGTGACTTACAGCATTAAGTTAATATTTTGAATTTACCAGGAGAAAAGAGTTCTTTCTATACTGCCACAGGTCTCAGCTTAAAACTGGAAAACAAAACCACAAAAAAAGTAGATCTTGTTGGGTAGTAGCAGAAGAGAACTAGTAACAATTAGTCATGCTAATTTCCTGAATTATTTTCTGTCCCTAGATTTGTGTGCATTAGCCTTCACATCTTAAGGCTGAGATCCTGAAAGTGGTCAAATTATGCACTTTGTCAAAATTATATGTAAATTCTGTAATATATCTTAGATTTAGTATTTTAAGAACTTTTCTGACCTAACTTTCCACCAAAATGGCTTGATATAATTATCAGCTGGAGAGACTTAAGAACAGAGATTTAGGCTTTTTCCTGGATTAGCAGTGTAGAATGTAAACTAGAATTAAAGAGGCCTGAATTTACATCTGAATTCTCAGATTCTGGAATCTGTAATTCTTCCCAGCGTGTGCCCTCCCACAAGTTATTCAACTCAATTTTTTTTTTTTTTTTTTTTTTTTTTTTTTGTCTTTTGGTACTGAGTATTGAGCCATGGCCTTTGCAGAGCTACATCCCCACCCTTTCAAAAATTTTGGACAGGGTGTCGCTAAATTGCTAACTTGTAATCCTTCTGCCTCAGTCTCCCACAGTGCTGGATTACAAGGATGTGCCATTACATTCGCATAGTCGTTTAACCAGTGAAGACTCAGCTTCCTCCTATCATAGAGATAATCATAGAATTTACACCACAGGATTAGAATTAAATGAAGACACATTTGGCTCTTCATATCTGAGAATTCTATCTCTGGATTCAACACACCACGGACGGAAAATATTTGGGGCATGTGCCTCTATACTGAACCGGTATAGACTCGTCATTATGCCTAAATAATACAGTATAACTATTTGTATACCATTTACACTGTATTAGGTGTAATCTAGAGATGATTTAAAGAGTACAGGAGAACGCGGTAGGTACGTAATATGCAAACACTACAGCATTTTACACAAGGAATTTAAGAAATTCCCCAGCTCCTGGAACCAAGACTTCATCCCCCTCGTACTGAAATGCCTCCTGAAAAACGTTTAACATGTTGCCTGGCTCCAACGGCTCAATTAATATAGTCCAAACTCCAGTAAGCTGGGTGGGCTAGGCCCGGGGTTCCTAATTCCTTTCCTAGTGTTTTTCCTGTCACTCACAAAGAATGCTTCTTGAGCGGAACAAGCGCGCAAAAACACTCAGCCTATCCCATTGACCTCCGCCTGGTGGAGCAACACGAAGGTGCCCAAATCAGCCGTCAGAGCTGCGCCTGCGCAGGCGTCCTCGCTAGCTGCGCTCCCGGCGCGACCTCTAGGACTTACCCAGAAGACATCACTGCACTCTGGGGTCAAAATGGCGGGCAGGCCTGCGGGTAAGTGCCTGGTGTCCTGTCTGGGTGGGCATCGTGGCGCTCAGCCTTTTATTTTTCGCAGTGACTCGCGCCTCTTCTGCTCTCTCGTTCACAGCGTGAGGGAAGGTGACGGCTTCAGTCCTGCTAAGAGGACGTGCTCTGCCGTACCCGGGCCGGGCTTGCGGGAGGGGTGGGACGAGCTCATCAATGCTGAAGGGCCTCGCGGTGGCTCTCAGCCCTCAGCGCGGCTGCCGGTATCCCGAGTCCTTCCCTTTGTCTTTGCAAAGTTCAAGGCCGCAGGGACCTAATTAGCGGATGACTGACATTCACCCAAAGCGCATTGAGTGCTTACAGTGTGCCCTGCCCTGTCTTGTGCGTGTACTTCACAAATCCTACCAGTGCGATTTCCTGTTTGTCCTTAATAAAACAGGTAAAGTGGCAGGAAGAAAAGGATCGGAGACCCTCGTCCCGTGCCTCGAGCTTAATAGAAATAGAAGCAGCCCACAGAGGTTGATAGTGAAACTTCAAGTCCACCTTGGTTTTTCTGAACGTGAGCGTGATCTGTGTTTGGAGAAACTTGACCTAATCGTAGCCACGAGAATCTAGACGCCTTTATTATGACCTGAATGCAGAAATTCCCGGAATATTTAAAAATAACGTGCATCTCAAATACTGTAGTGCTCTCCTCTTTAATCTCTGCTCTCTGGCGGTTTAAATTGAAAAATTACTGGTGCCCTTCTCCCCAGTGCCCTGCAGCTGTGAAACCATTAGAAAACATCAGATTGGCAGGGAAATCTGTTAACCTAAATGACATTGAGGTTTCTGGGGATGGAGAAAATATTTAAGACTTATTTCACTAGTTTGATAAATATTTAAGGAGCTTTACTAAATCCAAGGCATTATGTTTCTGTGCTGTTCGGGAAGCACATAGACCTACTTTTACTAACAAGCTCTGACTTGACTAATACCACTTCTGTAAGGCCTATTCCTTTTCTGCAACAACAGGCATATCACAAGTGAAACAAGCAGGAGAGTACCTGCCACATAATAAGTATTCAGTGAATATTAATCATTATCAACGTCACTGGTAAATATGTTCACAAATACTTGTCTTCAACTTCTACAAATGTTTTATTTTTATTTATTTGTTTATTCTTTTTTTTTTTTTTTTGGAAACAGGGTCTCACCACATAGTTCAGGCTCGTCTTAGATTCACTATGTACCCCAGGCTGGCCCTGAACTCATGGTGAGCAAATATGTTTTAGATTGTTAACTTTTTTTTTTTTATTTTGGTACTGAGGATTGAACTCAGGTCCTTGTGCTTGCAAGGCAGGCTGCGGAACTACTGAGCTAAATCCCCGGCCCCTTTAGATTGTTAACTTTTGATACTTTTTTTCTAGAAGAATTTTATACATGGCCCTTAATTTCTAAGGAGATATGCCAAAGCCATGCAATCTGTAATATGCTAAGGAGTAGGGGGCCAGAAGTTGAAGTAAAAGGACAGTTTGTTTTTCTTCCTTGGTAAGGGCCTAGATGTAGCCAAAAATTTAAAAGAAAGTTTAAACTTGCTCTGTCTTCCCACCTGTACCACATTTCTCCTGTGAACATCAGGCACTGTCATGTTTTTCTTAGACCCTAGTGCATTAGTGGCAAACCTATGGCACCTGTGCCACAGAGGGCACACAGAGCCCCTCTCTGTCAGCATGCAAGCCAAGTCACCCCAGCAGCCGAGCATCAGATGGATACTCAAGTTTAATTGCAGCCTTGGCACTTTGCAATAAATAAGTGAGTTTATGGGTGCAGTTTGCCATCACTGCCTTAGTGGTTTACTCTGTCAGGCTTAGCATTTTTCCCCATGGTGTTTTAATATTACTTATTTCTCCTCCATGTTCAAATGTTCATTTCCTTGATGGAAAATTATTTAGTTGGGAGGAGGAAAATGACCCTCTTTTACTAATCCATATTAATGTTTAAATGACTAATGGTCTAAAAATCCTTCCAGAAATGCATATATTTTAAAAGAGGTTGGCCAAGAGAAATAATGGTAATGTAGACTAAAAGGTTTAAATGATGAGTCTGTAAACCTGCCAGAGTATCCTGAAATCTCATTTGTGTTTTCATGCAGTTCTACCACCTTTGAACAGAAAAAATTTAGTTACCCTTGAATAGCTAAATATTCTATTTTTGAAACTACAAATGGTAAAAATGTTCCAAGTCCCCTTCCTGCCTCCCACCCCTCCATTCTGACATACGTAAGGGGGCATATGGACTTGGGATCTCGGACACTAAGAAGCTGAAGTGGCACTGATTGTACCTATGAATCTTTTGTATATTAGGTGTTTGAGTTCACCTTTTCCTCCTACGACTTGGCACTAATTTTTTACCTGCAGTCTCTTGCTCATAGCTAAAATAAGCAGCTGCTTATCTACAGCATATAGTATATAAACTTTTAAAAGGGAATTCCTTCTGTTTGTAAAAAGATAACTAAGTGCTGGTTGTTCACTTGTTCATACAAATAAGTGAACTGTGACAACCAACAATGTGTTTGATCCCCGGTACTGGGGGACAAAAACAAACCAACAACAAAAAAACAACTAACAGTGTGCTATCAGTTGCAGCATCAGGCCGGTGGCTGGGTGGTATTCGGAAATGGTATTACAGTGCTGCAGGGTTCAATAAGCTGGGTAAGTATCTGTGCTTTCTTTTGCCTTTTGGGGGGTGGGGGTTTGTTTTTGCTTGTTTTGCGAGGAGAGACATAAAGTCCTTTAAAATGCTTGAGGGGAATGATTTATGGTAGCCAGACAATTTCCTTGTTATATTTTCCCTCTCAGCTCTTAAAATTTTAAAATTTAAGTTATACAAACATTGAATATGGAGATTGTTTTTCAAATATTGAAATTTTCTCACATCTTTACAGTAATAATGATTTGTGAACTTTTTGTAGAACTTTATAATTTTCCCTGAGCTTCATCTTTTGTTACTGAAGTTTAATAGAAGCATCATTAAATGTTACTGGTTCTGTAGTACACTGTGATTTTAAGATTCTTTAGTATCTTGATTTCAGATTTAAAGTACAAGAAAGTAGAGATGTGGTTTATTGATGTATATTTAAGGACAAGGTAAACACTTTAAATATTTTCAGAATTAGTTTAGATGAAATGTGTCTTCTGTGGTGATGCAGTCTAAGAGACCTATATATTTCAAGGAGTAAATCATTGTATGTATGAAATACTTTGAATTTCCATCATACCTGGTGATTTGAACTCTGGGTATTTCACTGAATCTTAAGTTATAACTCAGATATTTTATTCTTTGTTTTTTAATACCTGATATTTGACATGCATGTTCAATGTAATGTTTTATTTTCCGTTAACAGGCTTAATGCGTGATGATACAATGTACGAAGACGAAGACGTAAAAGAAGCCATAAGAAGGCTTCCCGAGAACCTGTATAATGATAGGATGTTTCGCATTAAGAGAGCATTGGACCTGACCCTGAAGCATCAGATCTTGCCGAAAGAACAGTGGACAAAATATGAGGAGGTAGGATAGCTTTTAAGTACCAGAGTTTTGGAAATGTGAAACACATTGATTTGTACAGTGATTTAGAATTCTCCCAAGTTGCGTCAAGTAAATATTTTTTTCAACAGCCCAGTGAGGTTAAAGGGGTGTTTCCTCTGCCTTAGAGAGAAACATTGAAACTTAGTAACTCTTCCAGAATTACTAAGCAGATCTCTAATAGACCAGGACTAGAATCCAGGTCTTCTGCCTTGTAGGCCATTGCTGTTCTCCCTCTACATTCTGCTTCCTGTTCAGATGAAAAGATTTTAGTGTTCATGTGAAGCCCATTGAGTGGCCCTCAAACCCCTCATCCCTGTAACTGCGCCAAAACCAGGCAGAAGTCTGTGGGCACTTGTTTGTCTTTTCCACTGGACTTCCCTCTCATAATCTATCAGAGAAACTTAGTATAATATCCTTGGGTTTTTACATTTTAAACAGCCAGTAGCTCTTAGTCTGATTGAGAATATGTTTTCTTAAGTTGAGAATGGAAATATTTGATTTTTGTGGGTTTCATTTGTTGTTTAAGACCTATTGAGTATTTGGGATATATCAGAATGTGATGGTAGGATGTGACACTATTGTTTTATTCATTCTTTAGGATAAATGCTACCTTGAACCGTATCTCAAAGAGGTTATTCGGGAAAGAGAAGAAAGAGAAGAATGGGCAAAGAAGTAATCGCAGTTGAAATCTGTGGATGCAGCTGTCTTCAAAATATTTTTATGAACTTGATTAAGCCTGAAATATAATTTTAAGAATTATTTAGTCTTCAGACATCCTACTTTAAATAAATGTCTGAATAATCATTGTTGTAGTTTTTTAAAATTCTAAATCTTATCAAGACAGTGACTGAACTCACTTCATCTTTCACAGTTCTTTCCAAACTTCGAATATATTTTTAGTCAGTGTTTACTGCTTCTTGGAGATGAGAGAGACTGCTTTAATCTTCCCTATTGGTTGGATAACCTGTCTGTGTACTGAGGGATGTAATTTTACACTAAGCAGAGTCATCACTGATAGATTGCCTTTGTAGCTTAGCAAGATACTTGGAGGCCACATCAGGGCAGACTTGCTGGTAGGGGTAGGAGGTGGGGCAAGAAATGAGTACCACTGCCTCACAAGTGCAAGGTCCTGAGTTCAATCCCAGGTACCAAAAAAAAAAGTACCAGTGACTTTTTCTTTCTTTTTTTTTTTTGGTACTGGGGTTCGAACTTGGTACCTTGTGCTTTCAAGGCAGGTGTCAGACCAGTGACTCTTTTTGAAGCACACAGAGCACTCAAGCAGACAGCTCTCAGCTTCAGAAGCAAATGAATGAAAGAAGACAGAGTTCACTTCCTGGTTTGCCAGGAATGGGAATATCCTACCACTTAGGAAAAACTTACATATGCACCCCAGTATAGGTATGTATGAATTGTGTAGGTATATGTATGTATTTCTGTGCTACTATGTAGGTTAGGAAACACATTAGAAAGGGAGACAACAATACAAAGATAAATTACACTTCCTCTTAAGCCATTGTTATAAAGTATATTAAAGAGTTTGGATACTAGTCAAAAGTTTTAAGATTATAGGCTAATTTTTACAATAGAAATTAGAATTACTCAGGGCTGGGGATTTAGCTCAGTGGTGCTAGCACCTGCCTCGCAAGCACAGGGTCCTGAGTTTGATTCCCGGTATCAAAAAAGAAGTTAGAATTACTGAGTGTCACTGGTCCCACCTGCAAAGAGATTCCTCGGAGGTGAGCTGTCCAGGATGTGCAGGACCTGCCTGGTGCAGTGTTCACAGCCGCTGCTGTGTGTGCTGGGGATGTCTGATTGGGATCTTAACTCACAGCATACATCAACAGCATGAGAGACAAGGTTTGTGTTTAAAATTCATAATTAAAAGGTGCAGGTATACTTTTTTTTTCACAACTTGAAAGATTATTATGTTTGACTTTTGCAACGTGATCATAAGAGCATCTTTTAAAAGTTGCTGAAATACTAGCTTCATTGGATTCCCTAAGAGCCTCTGATACTCAGACTATTATGAAACATCTATCCTGAAAATTACTCTTAAATGTATTAGATCCTCATTTGATCGTGATTTTGCTCATAGAAAAAGCAGTTCTTTAACAAAACTGTGTGTGTGATACTGGGATGGAATCTAGGGGTACTCCCTACCTTCCAGCCCAGGAAGCTGCTTTCCCAGCTGAGCCATATTCCCAGACCTTTCATTTTTAGATAGGAGCTCTCTTAGTTGCCCAGGCTGGCTTTGAACTTAGTCCTGCTTCAGCCTTTACAACCGTGATTACAGTTGTGCTTGTTATCCCCAGCCCAGTCCTGCTATTTAAAGTGCTGTTAACGTTGCAAGACTAAAGGCAGTGCTAAAAGATGAGATCAAACAGCTGACCAAGGTTGAGGTCTAAGGGGCCTCAAGGCTATCCCCTGCTTATGGAAGAAAGTGGCAAGACAACAGGGCAGGGTCTTCTTTCTAAATAAGAACAAGTATGCAGAAGTTCTTTTAAAACCATAGTATGCTACATCAGTGTTTCTGCCATTAAAATTGTTCTGCTGTTACAGAGAATGAACAAGTAGAACTAGTATTTGGTTCACTGGAAGACCGAGAACTTGTTAATGCATTGGTGAAATGCTTTCATTTGAAGGAGGGAGCTTTTGTGTTATCAAAAGCTGCTCAATCTGAACAGTCACTGTGGGAGTGTCTGAGACACAGGCACCTGTCATCCTGTAGACCGAATAGGACAGTGACTCGGCCAAATTTGGATCTGTCCACACAGGCCTCAATTTGTTCACTTACTGCGTAACTCTAGGAATACAATTTAACCTCTCTGTGCCTCAGTTTCCTCAGCTCAAATGTGGGGCCGATGATACAACCTACTTCACAGGGTTGGTGTGACAACTCACTACAATGTATGTCAAGCATTCAGAACAGATCCTGGCACACAGTAAGTGCTATGTGGGGGTTAGTCTCTGTGACTAGAGGGGAGACGGAAGTAATTTGGGAAAACACAGTACCATCAAGAGTAATGGCTGACCAGTAGCCAAGGTCCAGGGTGCTCTCTTCATCCTCTGACCAATGAGACACTCTCACTTTGGGTCCGTTGATCCCCCTTGGATATCTGACCTTTGAAAACAAAGTACCCATCACCTGGGATGGGAAGAGGAGGACTAGGATCTGTGTGACTCCTTTCATTAGGTTGGAGACTCCTAAGACTACTGTCTCCTTGCTTTGCCTTTTAGATTGGCAGTTTTCCAACTTCCAGCATTTGCTTTAAAGTGTTTGGTATCTTTTGTTCAAAACTTGAGATTGGTCTAGGGTTTGAATATATGCTTTTTGTAGACCTTGAAGGAAGATAGAGTGCTTTATTGAGAAGTAGCTCATGTTCTAGTTTTTTGTGTTTTTTTTTTTTTTTTTTTGGTACGGGGATTGAACTCGGGACCTTGTGCTTGCAAAGCAGGGGGCAGAACCACTGAGCTAAATCCCCAGGCCTTATTATTTTCTTTTTAACTGTACTTTGCAATTCCATCTACAAAGTAGAGCTACCTGGCTTATGTTCACTGTTCTAGTGCACTTCATAGAATCACTTAGTCTATGTGTTGTCAAGGTGTAGCAGAGTAAAGCACAGTGGGGCCTCAGCCCTTCTCCCCCAGTTCCAAATTCCACGTCTCTCAGAAATATTTAATAACATTCCTGAACTAAGTTCTCATCATCTACTTTGTGTGATTATGTATGGTACCAAAATGCTAATTAAGAAATCTTCACTAGCTGCACCTTTGGCCATTTTAAAATTCTAGAACCTTAGTAAAATCCAAAATGTAGACTGTGATAATTTCATGTAGCTGTTTGAGGACCCACTTTTAATGCATCAGCTATGTGTTAATTCTGACATGCTAAAAAGATCCAAAAATAGAATAGAAACTGAGCCAAAGCCCGGAGTTCCTATAGCCATAATAGGCATCCCAAATTCACAATCAGTATGGTGTTTTTAAAATATAGACATCTTAGGGCTGGGGATTTAGCTCAGTGGTTCTGGTGCCTGCCTCACAAGCACAAGTTTCCGAGTTCTATCCCCAGTACCAAAAAAATATATATATATATATAGACATCTTGTGTGTGGCTTTGAAAGTTACCGAAGTACTTGGAATTTAAAAATTAGGTGAACATAAAAAGTGTCATAACCAAATGCTTGACAGCCTGGTAGATAAAGAGTAGATCTGTTAACACACGATGGGCAGCCCTCAGTTTTGGAACTGTAGCATCAGAGAAGAATACAATGACAAGGTGAATGAGACAGCTCTTTAAAAACAGTCCCTGTATTAGAACAAGGACAGGAGTTATGCCATTAGGTGGCGACACACTACAACTTTTCCACCTGATGGTGTGCCACACCAGCGGAAGATTTATCCCTTCTGTACCCCCACCAGCTTCCTCCCCTTCATTTTTCAGGATGACAACACCTCAGAGGTTTATGGCTATCAGGAGAATTTACTGCTAAGCTATATACTGATGTAATGAAATCTAATATATGCTGTGTGATGAATTATGAGATGTTATTTAGTTTGGGGATTTTATTACTTCAATCAGTTATGACCATATTTCCTTTTATATGATTGCTCACTCTTTAAAAATACCAGATGACTGTATAAGGAACACCTAATAAAACCTGTACATGTTAAAATATAAATGCTTTAATTTATTTGCCATAATTTGTTTAAATTCTGGTTATATGTATGTTTGTATTAAAAACTATAACATGTTAGAATCTAAGACTTCAAATCAGATAGTACCTCTAAATTATATTTTGCTAAGAGATTTTGTTCCATATATTAGCAATTCAAGAGGAAGAAGAACAAAATCCTTACAAGGTAGTTAATTTTTTAGCATAGACTCCAAGAAGCCTGTTAAAATTTGAGTGGTTTATGACAAACTATTTAAATAGTTATTCTGGATTCAGACTCTATCTCCTACAGTAGAAGGAATGTATTATTTGTTTGACTTTGTATTTTAATACATTTGCCTATTTTTTATGAATGCCAGAAATGTAATTTTAAAATAACCCCCTGTGAAACGCCTGGTAATATTATTCAACTGAATCAGTATTCTGTTAATATTCTAACTATTTTTAAGACAAATTTATACATATCTATGAAACTTGTATTTGCAAGCCAAACCCAAAGAGATAATTATTTGTTTTAAGAGAGTCAGCTTACAATTTCTTTCTTAGGTGTGCATTTAAAATGTGGTTTGCCACTAAAATGAAAAGTTGGATCTAAGGCCAAGAATTTGGCAAGATCATTAGCCTTTATAGAGGGTTTCTTGTCAGATGAAGATGTTTGACTACAAAGTCTTTAAGACTCATTAAGACTCATTTCAGTACCACACCATACTGGTCCTGTGATTTAATTTATGCAATTTGTTGTTACTTTGCACTAATATTGCTTTGTACCAGGTACTGTTTTTATATTGTCTCTTTTCATTTTCCTGCCACTTTCTGACATAGATATTATCTCTGTTGTATGAACAAAGACACTGGGCTTTAAAATTTCATCTTACCCTATTTCATTATATCATTTTGTGGGGCTTTTGGTGGAAGGTCTATGTTTTTATGTTCCAGGCTGGTGGAAGCTAGATAGAAAACAGGGTTTCTCCAGCACAGTTGACATTTGGGGCTGGGTAACTCTTTGTTGTGGTACATTCTAGGATACTTAACATCACTAGATTCTACAAACTAGATACTGCTACCACCCACTGTCCCTAGTTGTAAAAACAAAAATGTTTCTAGATATTGCCAAATACTCCTAGGGGAACAGAACTGCCCCCAGTTGAAATCCACCACTGTAAGGAATACAGAGAGAGAAACCAAGAAGGTGGAGGCAGATATGCAATCAAATATATGCATATGTGAATAAATTGTAAATTATCTGTAATCAATAGGTACTAGGTGCTATGGCAACATGGAAAAGGGAAAGTAACTCATCCTGGATGGGGGTCAGGGAAAACCCTCTGACAACTTACTGATTCCAGAGAGTGAGCAAAGTGAGCCAAGCCGAGAAATTGGTGAAGGACTTTCTGACAGAGGAAAACGGGCAGGAAAAGTTCAGAGGCAATGAAATCTAGGTCTTATATTGATGGAGTGACAAATGTCAGCTGGGGAGATGTAGGAGATGAAATGCGAAAGATATATGACATAGTGAGCTGCTTGGACTTCATCCTGTGAGCAGCACAGTGGCTTGATGTGGGGAAGTGAAGCTGGAGGGTCTAGGGAGACAAATACTCAAAGTTCTCAATACTTAATAGCGAGGTTGCTTTTTCAAAATTTATACTTCTCAAAGCAATCCATGAGAGTTCTTTTCATTGCCTTTTTGCCTACATTGGGTGATCTCATTTGAAACGATCTTTGTGAATTTGTTGGAGAAAATTTCTTGTTTAAATTTGCGTTTCTGGGATTGGGTAGACATTGTTTCATGTGCTGTTATCAAGTTGTTTTCCCTCTTTCATCAGTCTTGTTCGTATCTTTATGTGTCTGTTTTTATTTTCATAGTTTTTTTCTTATCTGTCCGGTTTTCCTCTTAGCTCTCTCTTTCTCCCCGAATGTGGACCAGTTCTTATCTATTTGTATAAGATCTTTATATATTTAGACAGTACTCCTTTTACTTAAATTTGCTGAGACAATATTATTTTGTTGTTTGAATCTTATTTTGGCTGTATTTTAATGCCTTTTCAACTTTGCTCATGGTGGTTTTGTCAAATGGAAGTTTCTCATTTTTATGTAGTACAAACTATCAATCTTCTCCTCTGTGGTTTTGCCTTTAAGGTCTTGCTTTGAGAAGTCCTCCCTTTGCTCCAAGGTTATATAAATACCCAGTGAGGTTTTCATCCAGTACTTTTAGCTATAAGAAGTAAAACCATAAATCTTGAATCCCCAGGGGATTTAGGCATATGGTGTGAGCAGAGAATATTTTGAGAGATACTAGGAGATCCAGTTGACAAGGCTTGACGATCAATTGGACGTGCAGGGGATTGGGGTTTAGAGAGGGATGTGGAAGGGATCTACTCAAGGGACTGTCGGGGAGGGCGCAGGCTGGTAATCAGCCCCTTCTGTGAGATGTCGTCCTGCAGGATGGCTCGCCATGCTGGATATTTCGGATCCCTGCTGCCCTCCATCTTGCTCTGCACCTGAGAGGCCGACCTGTGTGGACTGAACTGGGCCGGCAGACACTCTTCTTCTGGCTCCTGCTTGGGTTTGTCCAGCCGTCGAGTCACCTGCAGGAGACCAGGGTGTTTATTTCCCAGCTCTCTCCTTGCTTGGGGATGGCTGGCACTGATTAAACTCCTCTGCAGAAGCCGCGGCATTATCAACCAGCTCCCCTCAGGATCTTAACAGCTTTCCCGCTCCCTTCGCTATTCCTGTCAAAGCTGGCTCTCCTTGACCTTCGGCTGTCCTTTTCCTTCACTGACCTGAATGTGCCGACCTTTCCTGCCGGAACCCGGACTCAGACGGAGCGAGGCTCCCCCAAGAGGAGCTGCGTTTTCCCCTGCAGGGCCAAATGTTACCACTTGAAACGGGTACGGGATCTGTCCCCGGAAAACCTTTAAATTCGCCACCTTAATTCCCCAGAGACAATATCTAAGAGAGGACATGATTCTATAAAAGGGAGTGGCCTTCCAAAGCCTGACTCCTGCCACCCCACCTCCACCTCTACCCAAGACAGATCTGCTTCTAATCAGAGGCATTCTTTTGCACAATTTAACCCAGGTAAATGCCAGTACTGAAAGGATGCCATATGATAGAAAACAGAAGGTTCACCTATCCTGACATACCTCTGTGCTGTCTTTTCTAGACAAGCTCTTTCCTCTTGTTTAACCCTTCATGCTTGAACAAACTGCAAAATCCTGCTTCTATCCTTCCTTCCTCCTACTCCCAGTCCCCTGGACGCAACTGAATCCCATAGCACTGCTCTTGACCCTCATCATCCTCTCTGATTGCCCCTGTTCTAGCTTTAAGATAAACTCTAAAGTCAGAGCGCTATGTGGAAAAGCTCTCTGATCTCCAGACACCTGCTGTTCCTAATTTTTTTTGAATTTCTGAATCACTGCTGGTTTCAGCCAATCATTTGTTACTTAATAGTAATGAACATTAATTACTTAGTGTTTTCTATGGGACATTCATGGTCTCATTTATACCTGAAAACATCCTCTAAGTTAAGTACTATTTTCATAGGCCTCAGAGGTGTTGAGTAACTACCACAAGGTCACAGTTAGCAAGGGAGCAAACTGAAACTTAATTTGTTTACCTTGATATTGCTATCCTCTTTTTAAGATAAGCAACATGATGTTTTGATATACATACACATCCTGACATTGCTATGGGCAAGCAAATTTAAACACCCATCACCACATAAAGTGACTTTTTTCTACATGTGGTAAGAGCACCTAAAATCACCTCTCAGTGTAAATACAATATTATTAACTACAGTCCTCAGGCTCTACATCAGATCTCTAGACTTACTCATCTTCTATAACTGCAAGTTGCCGCCCTTTGACATACTTTTATTCCTTCCCTCCACACTTGTGTTAACCACCATTCCATTCTGTTTCTGTGTATCCAAATTGTTAGACTCCACATATAATGGAGATTGTGTAGTATCTGGCTTATTTTACTCAGCATGATATCCTCCAGTTTCATCCATGTTGTCTCAAATGGCAGTACATATTGTGTTCTTTTTTGAAGGCTGAATAATATTTCATTGGATAGATAGTCCAAAATTTATCCATTCATTTGTTGGCAGACACTTCAGTTGTTTCTATATCTTGGCTACTATGAATAATGCCACATTGAATGTGGGTGCATGGATATCTTTGCAAGGTAGTAATTTCCTATCCTTTGCATATGTTCCCAGAAGTAGAATTGCTAGATTATATTGCAGTTCTAATTTTAGTTTTTTGAGGAATTTTTTCCACAGTGGCTGTATCAATCTACCTTTCCACCAATAGTGTATGAAGTTTCTCTTTGCTCCACACCTTTATCAACACTTGATATCTCTTCTCTTTTTCACAGTAGCCATCCTAAAAGTGTGATGTGTATCTCACTGTGGATTTGCTTTGCATTTCCCTCAGATTACTGATGTTGAGTGCCTTTTCATACACCTGTTGGCCATTTTTATATCCTTTTTGGAAAGATGTCTATTCAAATCCTTTACTCATTTTAAATTTTATTTGTTTTTCAATTACTGTCCATTCATTGTATGCCAGTCACATTTATCATCTTTATATTTATAAATTCATTTTCAGCTTGTATTCCTTTTTTGGTTATACTTTACTTTTTAAACTCTAGCTCATAAGTGAAAGTTTTAGTTTGCAGAGTAGTATAAGCAGAGTGCTTTCTTTGAGGAGATGACATTTGAACTAGGCTTTGGATGTTGGACAAGAGCCATTGTGCGAAGCCACCTGCGTTCTCAGGCTGAGCTGTACAAAGAATCATCGGGAAGTTTAAACATATACAAGCAGTCAAAACCAAAATAACCTGAGGCTGATGCCTGGACGCCACTCCAGAGGTTCTCAATGAATAGGTTTGGGATGCAGCATGGAATACAGGTGGCTTTGAAGTGTAGTTAAAGCTGGGAAACACTGACCAGGGGAAAAAAGCTGAGAAAACAGCAAGTGCAAAGAACCTGTGCTAGGAATGAGCTGGGGTGGCTGAAGAGATGACAAAGAAGGCCAATGAGCTGGGTCCAGCTGAAGGAGGGGAGACTGCAGGCCCTGGGTTAGGCACAGCTGGCCCATGGAGGGCATTTTAGATCATAGGAGGGAGTTTGGATCTCACTTAAATGCAACTAAAAGCCCTGGAGAGTTTTGAGCAGTGAAAAATGATTAGAAAGAAAATAGTACACATTAAACTACTTCATGCTTTTTAAGGAATGCATAACCCTCTGGATTAGAGATGTCTCATAATTTATTCTACCACTTTCCCGTTGATTGACATTTGGGTTGCTTCCAATCCAATGCTATTACAAATCGAGCTGCCGTGGATATCCTTGTGCACTTGTGCTTTTGAGTTTTTGTAGGATAGAGTCCAAAGGCTTAAAAATTTAGACCTGGAACATGGTTGGTGGGAAGGGGTGAACGTCATTTAAGATTCCCTGTCATGCAAGGGAGAGAGTTCTCATAAGTTCAAGTATCTCAAATTTGTGTTCCACGTCAGCCTAGATAAAGCCAGGTTTAGCAGACCATCAAGATTTTGCAACTAACCACCAGAGTGTCCTGCGATAACACCACGGGGTGAGAACAGGGCCACACCCAGGGTAACCGAGACGGACATTTCATTTCCCTTTAGGTTTTAATTGATTGCATTTACTTTGCTTTTGGTTCCATGCAAGTGGTTTAGCTAACACATTATATGTTTAGTCAGCTTTTTAAAGTCCTATCATAAATCAGAACAGAAATTTCCTTTTAGATAAGTATACTTAAAAATAATTTCCATTGTCTAAAGAAAAGGAGACTAATGTGAATGTCTCTCTATCCAAACTTTTTCCCATTAAGTCATTTCTATCTTTTTGGACATGTTTGTACACAAGTATTAATTTGTTCACGTGAGTAATATTTACTCATACATGGTGCTAGGTGCTGGTGTCCGAAGATGAATCAACTTCAGTCCTTGTCCTTACTGAATTCTGGTGAGGAGGAAGGGACAGCCCAGTAAGCAGAAAATCACAATTCAGAGTGAGAGGGCTTCTTTGTGGGGAGCAGCTAATGGTATGGAAACACAGAGGATGATCACCCAACCAACAATGGGGCTACACGCAGGTGACATCTAGTGAGTAATATGCAGTCGAAGTAGACTGTGGCTTAAGTAGAAATTTGTATTGGGAGCATATCATAGAATCAACAGGAAGCTGTTGATGGCTGCTTATTTTAGTTACTTTCTCATTGCTCAGACACTGTACCTGACAACCAAAATTTAAAGAAGGAGATGTTTATTTGGCTCACATTTTAGTCCATGGTTGGCTGGCTCCAAGGCAGGGTGGCATGGCAGAGGGGAAACAGCTCACAGCATGGCGGCAGAAAGAGAGAGAGAGAAGTCAAGGGGAGGAAGGAGGGAGATAGACTCTTCCAGGCGACGCCCCAGTGACCACCTCCGCTAATCAGACTTCACCCCCAACATTGCATTTAGCTGTACACTCACCACTGGACTGTTGAGTACCACATCCCTGTGATCCAGTCATCTCTCAGGAACTCCACCTATGAGCGCATGAGGTTTTGGGGGGACATACAGATATAAACCATAACTCTGTTATAACAAACTGATACAGATTTAGTTTAAAGCAACACAAATTTATTATCTTACAATGTGAAAGTCGGAAGTCCACAGCATCTTGTGGCGCTAAAGCCAAGCTGTGGTCAAGACTGGCTCCTTCTGAAGGCTCTGGGGTGGTGACCACAGGACAGGGGGCGGAGTCCATTCCTTGACTCTCCCACCATCTAGAGGTCACCAGTATTCCTTGGCTCGTGGACACATACTCCAATCTGCAGGTCCACTGACACAGGGCCTTTTCCTGTTTCTCGCCCTCTCCCTCCCTCTTACGAGAACCCTTGTCCCAGAGGACAAGAGAGCGGTCTTGAGAAAGGAGTGGATGCCTCAAGGCACACAGCTCATGTCCTGCCCTAGGACCAGACTGAAGCACAGAACTGGCCGCTGCAGCTGCTGGACCCTCTGCTGCCCTGAGCAATTTCCCAACCATCCCTGTGCTTGTGCTGTTCCTGCAAGACAGAAATCTGGAGTTGGAGCATCCAGCTGGTGAACTAGGCTCAGTGTTAGCTGCCAGGGGAAGGTAGTGGCTCCCCGGGCACTGACACCAGAGTGAAGAGTTCCCCCCCACCGCACCAGCGGTTACACTAAGGAGAAGTGTTCCCTCCACCCCCAGCCGGAGCTTATTCAGACACTGGGGCTGTGATACAAACACATCTAACATGTGCACCAAAGAAAGGAAGGAGCCATCAGGGAAGTCCCCCTAGAGGAGGCGATGCCTGGCCTGAGGCCTAAAGAAGGATATTGAGTAACTCAGGCACGTTTTTGTCATTCTTCTTCAGGTACTTTATTGAAGGACAGTTGGCTCTTTATCAAGCTGTCATTAAAAATTTTACTAATACAAAAACTCTGAAAATAAATCGAAGCTACACAATACATTTTTAAAATCACACAAAGAACTTCAGCTACTCACACTTCAGTACAGTCTTGGTGGCTGTGCAGATTGACAAGATCTTTCATAAAAGCCATTTGGAAATAGATGCCAAGAGTCTCCAAAATGACACACCACTTGATCTAGTAATTCTGTATTTCAGAATGAAAGAAAAAGGTATACATGTAAAACTGCAGAGATGTATATACAGGAATGTTTATTACAACATTATCAATAGTAGCAAACATGAATAATATCACTATAAAACAATTGGGGGGGATGGCTAATGGAATATTATTCACCCTTTAAAAGTGATATTCTCAAAAGGTACTGAAGGGTATGGTACAATGTGTGTGGATTATTAACTGGAGAAATTGTTTCAAGGGAAAGCACATAATACTAATACAAAAACCACATATGAGTTTGAAAAGGCAAGAAATTGAGCAGTAATTTTCCATAAATTTTCAGAGTTTTAGGGCATCAATCTTTTGGCTTATCAAAGAGATTACATTTAGATTCCCTACACTAAAAGAATATCTCAGGTTAATGGAATTAGAGATGATTTTAATCTTTTTATGTGATTTTTTATATTTTCCACATTTTCAATGCATTGTTTTTATAATCAAAACATAGTTTAAAACTTAATGACATTGAAAAAATTAAATTGTGCTATAAGGAAAAAAATCAAGAAGGAAAAATCAGTATATAGTACTGTTCTTTTCTTACAAAAGGTGCACATTAGAACCACTAGGGTGCTTTATCCACAGTATACCTACCCGGGCCCCACCTAGGGATTCTGATTCCACTATCCAAGCAAACAAACACATCAGAAGCATCTGGATGCTCCTGGTTAAGGATCACCAACAAAACATAATTCCAAACATGTCGGGATTTCCCTTCAAGTGAACTCCGAGGTCTGGGGTGTAGCTCAGCGGTAAAGTGCTCACCTAGCATGCATGAGGCCCTGGATTCGATCCACAGCACCAACCAACCACACAAACAAACTCCAAGTCTCTCTCAACTCTCATGCCTATTTCTCTTCATTTCTTGGTCATTTAGAAGTTGATTCTCCAGCTCTCTTCATTCCTTCATCTCCTTTTAACTTCTGAATAGCCCACAGCTTACTGCAAAGCACTAGTCTGTATCTTGGGACTCTCTTCCCCTCCAGTGACCTTTATGTAATTATTGTTATCTATAAAATATTTTGGATTAAATTTGTTCACAGAACACTTCCAAATAAATTTGCCAGCATTATAAGCCATTGCTGCTTTGCCCCCATTTAAGTAATAAATATTCAACTATCAAAAAATGGCTTTTGTTGTCCTCTTTTCGAAGATCTGGGAGCAATTTGTTAACAGCGAAAAGACTAAGTCTTAAATTGCTCTCCAAATCAAAGGACAATCGTAATGCCCTGATCTGGAAAATCGCTAGACTCAGTTACTTAACATGGGGTGATAAGAACTTGGTATGAAAGCAGCATATCAGATGGCTTTTATAAATTGGTTGAGAATTAAAAGAATAAGCTGGACCATTTGCTGGAGCTTGTTTCTGGAGTTAGATACCTCATGTCTTTGCTTTATTCAAATATCTGCAGTGCCAGGTGGTGACAAGTGGGTGGCCACTATGAGGGAGAGTTGTCTGGGGGCAATTGTTCATCCTTCCAGTCACTTTTCTTTCCATTCCACATTGTAATTTTAGTATAGAATGTTAACTACCTTGAATATTGAGTCCTAAATACTTTGTTTGACTGACTCATATTTTAATCCTTTAACTGTTGAAACTGTTATCAGAAGATCAGGAAAAAAGTCAGAAAATGGATTTGCCAATGAACAACTGTTTCAAATTATGACTTGGTTGACTTAAAAAGCAAAATATCAACATTAGGCCTTAACACTTCAACTTGGAATTTGGTCTTGGGGCTTGATAAAATTTATAATCTCAGTTCCACAGCTCAATTATTCTAGGAGGAAAAGGTCTATGGACTTTGCTCAGAGACTTAAGATAGGAGTTTGGTTGAAACAGTTGGTTCCATAGAAAGAGATTCTTTCATTTGACTAATTTATTCTTTTAAAGTTTAAGCATTGCACCTGAGTTAAACCAAAGTGGAAATATAACATATATTTTTTTAGAAAATCCCCAAATTAATCTCAACCCAGAATGTTTATCTTCACAGTGATCACAGTCACCTCTGTGGTCACCTCTGCTCTGGGTCGATAGAGGTAGCACAGTCTCATTGGAACCCAGAGACACTGCGCCAGGTTTGGACACATTGGACCTGGCAGGAAGAGGCTATGGCCAGATCTCAGTAAGACAGAGGAGTAGGGTGGTCGCAACTCCACAAATCTAGTCAGCACCTCAACACTTCGGGCAGTGGGACACCAGAGATACAGTCATGACCAAAGTGGATGAACCATCTATCCTAGTGACAGAGCAATATTCAGTGAGCCATTGGGGATGGAGATGTGGTCGTTAATTAAACTTTCTGGTCATATGAAGGTTGGGTAGAGGTGGGAATGAGCACTCTCTGGGCTTAGTTCAGGCCCATGCAGCCTCAGTCTGTTTGTCTTTCTGTCACTGTCTCTCTGTCTCTGTTTCTCTCTCTCTCTCTTACATTTTATTTCTCTCTTTATCTGAGAAGGGGTTTCACTAAATTGGCCAGGGTGACCTCAAATTTACAACCTTCCTGCCTCAGCCTACTGAGTGGGATTATAGGCGTACATCACTATGCATAATTTTTTGGTGCTTAATTTTTTTTTTTTTTTTTGGTGCCCGGGATCGAACTCGGGTCCTTGCGCTTGCACAGCAGGTGGCGAAACCACTGAGCTAAATCCCCGGCCGAGTGCTTAATTTTTTAATGTTGACAAAGACTTATAGAACTTATAGAATGGCCTTAACACCTCAACTTGGAATTCAGTCTTGGGGCTTGATAAAATTTATAATCTCAGTGTTTTTGTTCCCATTTGAGACAAGGTCTTACTATGTAGTTCAGGCTGACCTTGAACTCACTATGTAGCCCAGGCTGGCCTCAAACTCATAGTGATCCTCCTGCCTCAGCCCCACCAAGTGCTGGGATTACAGGTGTGTGCCACTTTGCCTGGCTCTCATATGTTGAAACTCTAACCCTGACTGTAATGGCATTTGGAGAGGGGCCTTTGGGAGCCCTCATATAGGTTAGGGGCTTACAATATAGAAGAGATTCAAGAGAGCCTCTCTTTAGTTCTTTCTCTCTGCTCTCTGCTATGTGAAGATGTGGGAAGACAGCTATCTATGCATCAGGAAGTGGGTCCTCACCTGACTTTGGATGTGCTTGCACCTTGATCTTGGACTTAACTGCTTCAGAGCAGTGAGGAATACACGCTTGCTGTTCAAACCGCTCAGGCCATGGTACTCATTATAGCAGCGAGACTAATATGGCATCTGCTGGATCTGTGTCAAGATCATCAAGCTGTTTGTTTTCTAGTCCACAAATGCACTTCCCCTTCCTTGGGTGGGTCACTGGGTGGATACACAGGTTCCATGCAGCTTTGGCATCCCACCCTACCCACATGTGAGAGTGGCTCACTGACTCCTCCTTCTCTCTGATCAGGTTGGGCACCCCCAAAGACAGTGCAGTGTGCAGGGGCCCCAAGGCCTCCCAGGTGGGTGGGTGGTACACTGGCCCATGGAGACCCATATTCTCAGCAGGCCTGGCCCATGAAACCAGTGCATCTTCTCTGTCTCCCAGGAGCCACGGCAATGGGTGTATGTGGTAGGGGCAAGGGTGCTATTGTCCAGGCCAGTTGGCCACTTGCGTATCTTTACTCAGGGGCAGGCTGGGTCTATGCGGGGATGGTAAGGGGCTTCTGAAGTCATATTGCCTGGACTCAAATCCCAGCTCTGCTGTCGATCAGCTGTGTGACCTTAGACCAGTCACTTGGCCTCTCTGTGGGTCTTTCCCCTCCTCTATAAAACTGGAATGATCATACAATTACTCATGTCCGCAGAGCGCTGTGATTAAGCAGGCAGACACACAGAACAGCTCCTGGCTCTTAGCAAGCACTTAATACCCACTGCCCATTATGATGTCACAGATTGTTTTTTAAAAAATGTTTGTTTTTGTTAGTACATGTTTGCAGTACATAATGATTACATTCAAGGTGCGGAGTTGGTAGCTGGGGATAGAGGATGATGTTTCTGTGGCGCTTGGCCCATTTCACTGAGTGGGTGATGGGGGTCTGCAAGGCAGCGTGATGCAGAAGGCAATGCAGGGGAGGGGCCTGGGTCCCCAGAAGTCCCCACAGGCTGGTCCCAGAACTCCCCCATTTCCCTTTCCCTGCTTGGTTTTCAGTCTGTCACTGCTTATAAGCTCTGAGGGTGGGGATTGGGGAAAGAGGCAGGGGTCTGTTGTGTTGCTTTTTAACCGACAGAGCAGACTCAGGGCCTGTAGGAAGCACGCGTGTTCAATCTGTCCTAGCAGCCAGCCTGCCTCCTTCTCCCTCACCTGACCAGGACACCCAGTGGTCAACAAAGGTTTGCTTGTGTGTTGGATTTTTAAGTGGGAAAAGTCTTAGATTCCTGCGTTGGTAAAGAAAAACTTATCTGGCCCATATCTTTGCCTCCTGTTGTCAAGGGCAGATCAGTGGCTTCCAAAGTTTCCTGACCACGGAAAGCTGAGCGTCCCAGCTGTAGCTTTCAGAGTAAGGTGAGACTGACCTCAGAGTTTTGTATTTATCATTCGATTTTGCCAAACAAACCAGCTTAACGAAAAACATGGAATTGAGACTGTCTTCGCAGGGCCAAAACCTGAACAGTAACAAGAACAGAAACTTGGCACTTGGTTCCCATTTGTTTCTGAAGTACTTCTTTTGTCCTCTCCCTCCCTTGTCCCTGGAGGGTTTAAACATTTGAATAAAGATTTCATTCAGAGGGGACGGGCCCTCTCAAAAGTGGAGTGGCAGATGCGTCACTGAGCGTCAGCAGCATTGCTGAAGGCAGGACAGTGGTATTGCTGGCACCATTTATGTCAGGAGATCAACTTTCTCTTTTGGCTGGAAGTGTTTTGTTATTAGAGTTTGTTTAAAACTGGAATCCTTAGAGTCCCTTTCTGAATAGCACCATCAGCATCTTTCTAAGCAGCAAAGATGTTTCTTTCCTTAACTCCGATCTGGCCTTAAAAAACCAGACCATGTCAGTGGGCTTGCTTTGGTCTTCCACACAATGAAGTTTTCAGACTCTTTGAAAGTCTTACAACCATAATCTCTTAAGATGAGAACTTTAAGAGACAGGTTTTAAAGCTATAAAGCTACTGTTAATAAAGCACATAGCATACCTCTTTGTCAAGAACCATCCATGTTAAAGGGGATCTTACAAATAACCAAATAAAATATAGTTTAGTAAGAATAGAGGATGAGGGATTTAATACAATTTAGTTCAAACCAACAAAACTTTGTTACAGTTACATTGTTGCCTCTTGCCTAGCAAACAGTAACCAAACCAGGTGAAGGGCAGAAATATAAAAATGAATGGGAGATTTTGAAGAGAGGAAGAAGAAGCAGGTATGACTTTGGAGCTGCAAATCTTAGCAGGTGGTGGGATGATGATTTCTTTCATTGAAAAAGACAGGAGAAATCTGGGGATAGAAGACAACTCCATACTGGATGTGTAGTTGGTGTGCCTGCCTGATATCCCCACCACTCATAAACTCCAGGAAGATGGCAAGATTTCTCGTGTTCTTTTGCATCTAGAACACTTACCACTCAACAAATGTCTAATGCCTGGATGAACTACTGAAACAATGGCTGCATGTGGTAATTCATGTCCACCACACAGGTGGGAAAGTGAATCTGCTACTCCAGCGAAGACTGGGATTGCTTGTGTGGGCAAATCTGCAGGAAAACGGTCATAGAAAAACTGGTAGCAGAAGCTTTCAAGGGGGAGTGTTGAGTGGGAAGAGAGAAGGGTGCTAGAAATGTGGCAGACTGCCTAGGTTTTTTGGTATCAGCCCCTGGGGATCCCTAAGTTTTCCAAATCATGAGGGGCCCTTCTGGTTTGTGACAGCTGTAGTCTGATTTGAGCAGGAGGCTGAAGATTAGAGGTAAATGAAAAGTAAATTATCCCTCCTACATAATATCTCTATCAGAGGGTATGTTACAATGCAAAATAAACAAGTCTCCAGCGAATTAGGCCACACATTGTAGAGGTTAAGCTTCATTGTGTCAACTTGATTGGCCTAGGAGTGACAGAAGAGATGTAAAGCACACCTCTGGGTTTGTCTCGGTGGGTCACGGATCATGATCTTGAGGACTGTCCCTGGTCCCCCCTTGGTGAGCACTGCTTCCTGTCTACTATGAACTAAACATCTTTGCTTGCCAGACCTTTCCCCATGATGTTTTCCCCTTGGAGGCAAATGACAATGGACTAAATCCTCTGAAACCATGAGCCAAATTAAACTTCTCCTCCTTTAAGATGTAGGTGTTGGTTATTTTGTCTTAGCAATGGAAAAAAGAACTGATACATGTATTTCTTAGCAGGTTCAATAAAACATATGCATCTGAATTTTTCTTGTAAGTTTGGTGATGTGCTATCTCTCCAACAATACTTTGAAATGTTTTTTGTGTGTGTGTGACTGATATGACAATGTCCTAATGATCAGGTCAGCTTCTTTTCTATCATAAAAGGATGATCCTCCTGAAGTGGGCACATGGGATCAAAGGAAGACCTAAGCCTAGGGGGCCATGTGATCTAACATCAAGGCCCTGTACTGTGTGCTACTTTGACATCTTATAAAATCAAGAATGCCTCAAATGGCCTAATTGCAAGTTCAACTCCCCTCCCTACTCTGCCTCAATGCTGAAATAGAAGGTGCAAAAGTCCTGTGTCAGGAATGAGCTTGGTCTACATGAGATACAACAAAGGGGCCAGTGAATATGTAGAGGAGAGAATAAGAATAAAAAGAGCAGGATATTAGGCCAGATAGGTGATGGAGACAGGTCAGGTAGGGCCCTCCATGTGGTAGTTGAGCAGTAGCTGCCACAAAATATAGGTATGTGTCCTAATCACTGGAACCTTTGAATATTCCCTTACCTATTGAATATAAATTAAGAGTCTTGAACCAAGACGCATTATATAAAGGTACAGTTCCCAATGAGAAATGTAACTGTGTTGTATACCTACAATGTACCGATAAAAGAATTTAATACAAAAAAAAAAGAAAGAAAATTTATTTAGAAAAAAAAAAAAAAAGAATCTTGAGAAGAGCCTGTCCTGGATTAGCTAGATGGGCCATAAACACAGCCACCTGTGTCCTTATAAGACAGATACACCGAGAAGACAATGGGAACATGCAGTGAGCTGAGGAATGCCAGCAGACACTGCAAGTTGGAGAAGGAGAGGAACACACTTGCCCCTGAGCTTCTAGAGGGTTTGTGGCCCTGTGGACCCCTTGATTCTAGACTTCTCACCTCCAGAACTGTGACAGAACAGCTTTGTATTGTTTTAAGCCACTAAACTTAAAACTAGGAAGCCCGAGAAAAGTATTACAGTCCTTTGAGGTTATATTAAGGGGTATGACTCATCATTTGAGTGATATGGAGACATGGGAGGATTTTGAGCCATGGAACAAAGTGATTTTATTTTTTTAAATTCTCTTTGAGGACTATGCTGAGATGGCGGCATCAGGGGCAGAAGCCATGGACCAGTTAGGAGATCATGTCAAGAGTCCAAGTGAGGGCTGGAGGAGTAGCTCAGTGGTAGGGGACTTGCCTAACAGATTCAAGGCCATTGGTTCCATCTCTAGTGCTACCAAAAAAAAAAAAAAAAAGAAAGAAAAGAGTTCAAAGGAGCAGCCACAGTGCTATAGTGGCCGAGAGCAGAGTGGCAGGAGTGAAGGTAAAAATTGAAATATATAGTGAACATTTAAATTTCTTACAGTAAAAGATACATTGCCACGAATCCCTCTCAAAATGCTCCCCCTCACTTTGAACACACTTATCCCATCATTCTTGCCATTTTCTGCAGCAGTTCTGTAGCATTTCTTTGTAGCAGTTTCTTTTGTAGCATTTTCTGTAGCAGTTCTTTCATGAATGTGTTTATGAGGTTTAAAGAAAACTGGTGCACAGTGCTGGCTAGTGCCATCCAACAGAAAGGCAGACTCATAAACAGATTAGAATGTCCTCAGCCACCTTATTCAATGGATCTGGCCCCGGGCAACTTCTGGCTCTTCTCCAAAGTCAAAATGGCCACCAAAGGTAAAGGCTATGAGCGATCAGGAAGTCAAGGCAGCCATGACAGCACAACTAAAGACACTCATGAAAGAGGATTTCCTGAACTGCTTCAGAAAATGGCATGAATGTTGGGGATACTTTTGTTCAAACTGAAGGAGAATATTTTGGGAGGATTAATGGTGATATGTGTTTTACTCCAATAAATTTTTAAATTTTAAGCATTAACCATATTTTTACATGTATGTATTTGGCACTGAACCCAGGGGCTCACTGCACATATTAGGTAAGTGCTTTACCACCTGACCTACAGCCCCAGGTCTTTTTAAGTTTTTTATTTTGGGCCAAGGTCTCACTAAGCTTCCCAGACTGTCCTTGAACCTGTCGTCCTCCTCCCACAGCCTCCCATAATGCTGGAGTTACAAGCATGCACCACTGCACTTGGCTGTGGCTGTATTTTGAAGATAAAATAGGAGGATCTCTGGTAGACCTACTGTGTGGTGGAAGAGAAGTGAAGACCAAGGATAACTCCGACACCTTTGTCTGGAGCCACTAGAAGAGTAGAGCTGCCACTGATGAGAGAGGTCAGAGGGCAGTAGCAGCTGGCTTGGATGGGCAGGGGAAGCGAGGTAGGGCCAGCTGCATGCTCAATTTGGGGTGTGTTACATGCAAGGTGCCTGCTAGACATCCAAAGGGAACTGCCGAGTAACAGCTGATACAAAGGTGCAGAGTGCATGCAAGAGGTTCAAGCTGGAAATGTAGATGGAAAATCAATAGCACACAGGGTGTATTTAAAGCAGAGACCAGTCTGCTCTGGAACAACTGGAGGCAAGTTTTTGTTTTAGCTGATGGAACCACCACATGGCAGAACTGACGAGAACACCAGGGTCCTGGTTATTGAACCAAAGGAATACAAACATCTGCCTCTAGAGGTCCACACTCACGACTGCTGTCCCTGATGTGCCCTTAATTGACTCTGAGCACATGGACCACAACCATCAAGAGAATGACATCATCTGGCAATGGTACTGACTGCAGACTCACAAGAATGGGAAAGATTTGAGGATCAGTAATTTTGTCAAATCAGTTCAAGCTTCCCTCCTCTTGCAAAATATCACCCCGTCTCCCAACACACCTCTGAGCACAGTTGGAACACAAACTCTGTCTAGTGCTGTGTTCTTCACACCCTAAGGGTGCATCCCAAACAGCACAACCCCAACCCGAGGAAAGGAAGACTTCAACTGAGACCTGGGCAATGGGGACTATTTCAGATCCCTTGGGTTTTTAAAAAGATACACTTGTAAATGATTATGTTGGAAGAGGAAGTTAATATTTCTGAGGAAAATGTGGCTATGTTGAAAGCAATGACAATGACTTTGACCTCACAATTGTGCCAAATCACACAGCCTTTCATATTCACAATTGGCTTCCACATCTGTCATGTGTATCATCACGATCAGTCCATGCTACCTCCCCTTAAAAGGGAATCTGAGGGCTGGGGATTTAGCTCAGTGGTTTCACCATCTGCTGCGCAAGCACAAGGACCCGAGTTTGATCCCTGGTACCATAAAATAAAAAAAAAAAGGGAACCTGAAAATGTCATCAACCTAGGGGAAAGTGGATTTAAAGCTCTGGGGAAGTAAAATAGCTTACTTACCAAAAAAAATCTTTATGTTTTGGACTTTGATTTTCTTCATTAACTATAGGGCTTTATAAGAGTTTGATTATCTATTTGTTTAAATGTGGCTGGGCTCTGGAGAGAGGGAACAGGGTGGAAGAAAGAACATCAGAGTTGAAGTCAGAACTGGGTTCAAATCCGAAGGCTTCCCTTCGCTTGAGTGTGACCCTGGGTGAGTGGGATCAGCTCTCTGACACTCCTCCCTTCACAAGCATGTGTGACTACAAGCTATTGTGACTACTTCACACAAGTGTGAGGATGACAGGAAGCAGTATGCCTACAGCTCACAGTGAAGGTCACTTCTGCACACATCTGTAATTTGCACCAGAAATCAGGTAATAAGCTCCTTTTCTATCCTAGGTCCACACACCAGATGCTGGAGAGTGCAGAATGGACAAGACATAATCAGTGCCTGTGGTGGATTAACTAATGGTCAACTTGGAAAGGCCAGCTGAACTAAATGAGTGTGGTTCTGGGTGTGGAAGAACCACCTGAGGATTGTTGTCAATGGAATAAAAAGAGAACTGGGGGCCGGGGATTTAGCTCAGTGGCACAGTGCTGTTGATTTTCCTGGGGAGGCTTTCTGTGGCTGGTTTTCCTGATGTGAACTTGGCTGTTCTCATCATCAGACCTCAGGTCCTCGCTGTCGCTGGGAATGGTTGCTGTTCTTGTCAGGGGACCTCTGATCTTTGCTTTGAGTGGCTCCAGTGTAGATCCTTCAGCCCGGTGGCCCAAATCCTTCACCCTGCCAGAGCAAGCTTTCTAGCTTCCACCATTGTTTTTGGGTCTTCTGGGTCAGAACCTTGATATGGACTTGTGGGAGACATTGCCTTGGGCTCTAGGCCTTTAGCTGGATTTGTGCAGGACATTGCCATGGGATTCAGGCCCTTAGCTGGATTCTTTAGGTCTCTAGTGTGTGGACGGATCTCTTGCACTCTTTTGCATTTGATTTTTTGGGTCAATATTATAAAATAATCCTATAAATTATGTGTCCTGTATTAAATCGAATCCCTTCCAAACCCTGACTGCAACAGTACCTTTGAGGCTATCATAGTCCCTTGTGGAGTTCATCCATCCATTTATTCAACAGACATTCATTAAGTGCTTATTATGTTCTCAGAGAACATATTATGGCTGTCCCTTTGTGCCTGTGGGTTCTGTGTCCATGGATTCAACAAACTGTGGGGTAGAAAATAATGGAAAAACTGTGTCTATCCTGAAGATGTACATAATTTTTACCTTGTTGTTATTTCTTAAACAATACAATAAGTGAATATTTATATAATATTATAATTTATGAGGTGTTATGAGTAATCTGGAGATGATTTAAAGTGTGTGGAAGGATGTATGTGCCAATATGACATCATTTCATGATAGGGACTTGAATTTCCTTAGATTTGGTTCTCTTGGGTATGGGGTGGGGGGCTTGTTTGGAACCAATGTCCCTCAAGCACTGAAGGACAGCTGTATTTATTACTCTTACCACTGATCAAGAGAGAAGAGAGAAGACCTTCTCCTCAAGGAGCTCCCCCTCACTGTAAGTGACAGTAACCACATCAACAAATAAAGAGATAGCGTCAAGTGGTGGGGGCCATTGCTATGAAGAGGGCGGGGGCTGGAAAATGGTGGTGGGGTTGGTATTTAAGCAGGTTGCGGGGAGACAGCCTGTCTGAGGGGTGGTCCTTGAGAAAAAGCACAAAGCAAGAGAGTTAGCCATGTAGCCCTGAGGGAACAGAGCTCCCAGAAGGTACAGAGTTCTGAGGTGGGTAGATGTGTGTTGAAAAAATGAAAGTGAAGCCAATGTGGCTGAAGCACAAAAAGCAAGAGGGTCTGTGGAGGAGGTGAGTTTAGATTGCTGATCAGGGTCACATGGTGAGTGATAGATCTGCAGACTTCCCCATAACAAGAGTTCCCAACTCCTGGGCTACAATCCAGTACCGGTCCATGGCCTATTAGGAACTGGGCCACACAGCAGGATGTGAGTGGTAGGTGAGGAAGTGAAGTTTCGTCTGAGTTTATAGCTGTTCCCTGTTACTCACATGACCACCTGAACTTTGCCTCCTGTCAGATCAGGAGGAGCATTAGGTTCTCACAGGAGTATGGACCCTACTGTGAACTATGCATGTGAGGGATCTAGGTTATGGGCTCCTTGTGAGAGTCTATGCCTGATGATCTGAGGTGGAATTGGGGCAGTGATGCTAGCACTGGGAAGCAGCTGTGAATATATATTAATATTAGCAGAGGTGGTTGACTGCACAGAGACCATAATACATCAGTTGCTTGCAGGCTCAGGTCAAAACGCTGTCAGTGAGTGACAAGTGACAATTAAGCTGCATCTGGTGGCAGGCTTTATAGTGGTAAGTGAGTTGAGATACTTCAATTGTACAAGTGCATCCAGTGGCAGGCCTCAAGTCAGAATTTGACACTTATTTTCTTCTGCATGTTGCCTGCCTGTTATTTTATTTACCAATTCTGTCCTCTCTTCTTTCCCAGACTGCACACTTGTCTCAGTCACAGTTTTGGTAAGCCCACAAGCAGATTCTATCCAAAATGAGTTTTTAAAAAAAGTCACTAGAGAGCTTCTTTGAAAAAGTGGAAAGACCCAATGATGAGACAGCAGAAGACTCTAAGACTGTCAACAAACAGAAAGTTGCATTTAAAAGAAAATACCCAGAGTCCTACTTAAATTATGGGTTTATTGCAGCAGACAATTCACATTCTCCAAGCCCACTTTGTATTACATGTGGTGATTGCCTATCCAAGGAAGCCATGAAACCAAAATTGCTTTGCCCCATGGAGACCAAGCACCTTGTATTAAAAGATGAGATTTGGGAATTTTTCAAAAGAAAAAAGTGTAAACATGAAGAACGGAAGCAATTATTGAAGGTCACCACTTTATCAGATGTGGCAGCACTGAGAGCACCATCTTTAGTAGTTAACTGCACTGCTAAAGCAAAGAAGCTCTTTCCTATTGGTGAAGAGATGATCCTACTTGCTTCTAAGAACATTTGTCATGAACTCTTAGGAAAGGCTGCAGCTCAAAAGGTGGCACAGTTTCTCCTTCAGCTAGCATCTTAACTAGACAAATTGATGAAATAGTAGAGGATACTGAGGCACAATTGTTAGAGAGGACTAATGAGTCACTGTGGTATGAAATCCAGGTTGTTGAGTTTACCGATGTTGACAACAAGATAACAATACTTATTTGTGTGTCATATATTTTGTTATATGTCACATTCAGGAGAATGTGCACGAGGCTATGTTATGTGCACTTTTGTTGCACTTTTGTTCAAGTCTTTGAATGATTCTATATCAGGAAAGCTGAATTGATTGTTTTCTGTCTGAATGGCTGCCATGACTGGATGGTTTTCTGGTTTCACTACTCAGTTCAGAGATATCACTTCTGAATGTGAGTCCATACACTCTGTCATACATAAATAAATGCTGGATAGATGAGAAATGTCACCCAAACTTAAAATTCTTTTGCAGGATGTGATTAAAATTGTTAACCACATGTCCTTAAGTCATGTCTGTTCATGCAGCTATGTATGCAGATAGATGCAGAGCATATCTGTCTTCTCTTATACATGCAAGTGAGATGACTTTCAAAAAAGAGATCACTGGATAGACTTTTTGAGTTACCAGCATTGCTCCATAGATTTCTTTTAGAAAAACAGCCACTATATTTCAGTGACACAGAATGGGCCACAAAACTTGCTTACTGTACTTAAGCTGTACTGTATTCAAGCTTCTAAATGAACTCAATCTGTAGCTTTAGGAGAGAATGACAACTGTGTTCAAGTCTACAAATAAAGGGGATGCATTTAAAGCCAAACTGAAAACATGGGAGTGCTGAGTGAATACTGGAATTTTTTACTTGTTTCAAACAGTAGCACAGAATTTTAAAGAAATTAAGCCAGCACCTTCTTTCCCCAGCTGCTGCACGGTCACCTATCTCAGCTTTCAAAAGAGTTTGAGCATTACTGCCCACCCCCAAAACCAAACCAAATACCTGGGAAGTACTTCAAACTGGGGAGAAGTGGATTCATGACCCATTTGTGGATAAGCCAGGTAAACTGACTTTTTTTTTTTTTGGTACCGGGGATCAAACTCTTGTGAGGTCCTTGCTCTTGTGAGGCAGGCGGCAGAACCACTAAGCTAAATCCCTGCCCCAGGTGAATTGACTTTGTCCATGCTAAGAGAGGTTCAATTACTTGAGATTGCAAATGATAGTGGACTTAAAAGTATGTTGGAGACAACTTCAAATCTCCACATATTCTGGATTAAAGTCAAGGCAGAATATCCTGAGATTGCCACAAAAGTACTGAAAAGCCTGCCTCCATTTCCAACCTCTTATTTTTGTGAAGCAGGGTTTCCTTTAGTGACAGGAATCAAACTGAAATTACAGAATAGACTAGACGTAAACAACACACCTTGGGTATCACTGTCCACCATTATCCCCAGATAGGACCAACTCATTGCAAGAAAACAAGTTCAGGGTTCCCACTAATTCTGATTTATAGTAAGTTTTATAATTGTTTTATTATACACCACAGTGTAATAATAATAGAAATAAAGTGCACAGTAAATGTAATGCACTTGAGTCATCTCAAAACCATTCTCTCCTCTATCATCTGTGGAAAATTATCTTCCATGCAGCCAGTCTCTTGCCAAAAAGGATGGGGATCATTGATTAATGATTAGAAAAGTGGTATCATAATGCCTAGCACAGATTAGGTTTTCAATAAAGGCTAACTAATTTTCTTTCTTTCTCTTTCTTTCTTTCTTTCTTTCTTTCTTTCTTTCTTTCTTTCTTTCTTTCTTTCTTTCTTTCTTTCTTTCTTTCTTTCTTTCTTTCCTTTTTTTGGTACCAGGGATCGAACTCAGGTCTTTGCGCTTGCGCAGCAGGTAGCAAAAACACTGATCTAAATCCCCGGCTCCTAAGTAATTTTCTTATTAGAATACATCTCACTGCCAGGGATAGTGCTGCATACCTATGAACCCAGAGCTCAGGAGACTGAAGCAGGAGGATCATCAAGTTTGAGGCCAGCCTATGTGACACTACAAGACCCTGTGTCAAAAAAAAAGAATAAAAGAATAAGAATACATCTCATTAAAGAGGTAAAAATGAACTAGACATGGTAGTTCATTCCCGTAATCCTAGAATCCTAGTTATTGGGGAGGCTGAGGCAGCAGGGTTGAAAATACAAGGCCAGTCTGTGCAACTTCCCAAGACCCTGTCTCAGAATCAAAAGGGCTAGAGGGCTAGAGATGTAGCAGAGTGGTAGAGTCCTTGCCTATATACTCCGAGCCCCTGCCTTCAACCTCTAGTTCTGAGGAAAAAAAAAAAAAAAAGTAGGCAGCAAACATAACTTTCTATTTCAAGACGTTACATGGCAAAGAGCCATCAAAAGAGACAGCTTGAGGGGAACTTTTAGGATAAGTTTTCAGGAAGATTATGAATCCTGTCTGATGTGGTTTAAGTAATGTGACCTGCCACGGATATTGTTCCTTCCCGATGAGGCAGGGTTGGCTCTTTGCTCTGGCCACAGGGTTCATAGAGAAAAAGGATAAAATCATGGCCTTGCTGAGCTGCTCCCAGAGAGTGGAACGAGGACAGAGCCTTTGCTCACACTATGAGCCCTCTGTCAACACATGGCCACGGAACCACTTTGCCTGTGTTCCTGAAGTGATTCCCATGGCAAGCTCATTTCTACCACTCAGGAAACAACCGGCTTCCCTGATCATGCTTCACCATGCCTGGCACATAATATATCCCCAAGAATTGTTTCTTGGCTGCATGACTCAATCTATGTTTTCTTCTAATCAAAACTTAAATTATCTATTACAGTATTTCGTGAAGGGCCAACACATCCTGATGGACAGATCCGATGATAAGATTATTTGGTCAATGTGCAGCTGATTCAAGGCCACAGTTTTAAACCAGAAATACTCTGCTAAAAACCAGCTAATGACTTTTCAGGTCACATGAGCTTTTATTGGGCCATGTTTGCTAGAGAAATGACAGGTAGGACAATGATTATAACTTGGCCTTTGTAAGCCATTACTCATTTCAGGCAAAGAAATGGTGGGAAGGAACTATTTGAAGTTGAAAAACTCACAGCATGAAGACTTCTTAGCTGAATTTTACAACAAGTGATGGCACAGGAAGGCTAAACACTTGGGTCACTGTGCCATCTTTAGGGACATGTGTTGGAGATTATTGGTGATAACTTTCCTGTGAAATTCATTGACTACTGAGTAAAAGTTGTTCCACTGTCTCAACACAGAACTCATTAGAAGGAGGGGGTGGCAAAAAGAAGATGATTAAGCAGTAAAACTCTTTCAGAAGGAGGCAAAAATGTGTCCAAAGTATATAGACAAGGAGAATATTAGAGTCAGCAGAAGAGACCCAAGGAGCTACAACTGTTTAAATAAAATTGCCACTTTATATTCACAATGGGCCAGATTTTATCCCGGTATAGCTCTGCAGGAATTCTTTGGAAAGGTTCCTAACTCTAGAGTTACTTGGTGAGAGTGAATTGAGGCCCTATGAAAATGATACTTGGTGATTTTATGCAACTGCTTTTTAACCACCTAATAGTCATAGAATTACTTTTCTTCTAGTCCCACATTGGCACAGCCATGGGCCAGGTAGAGATGAACATTCAACAAATCCCATTTATAAACAAATTAGACTTTCCTTTCAGTTTGACAGTTCTTGTGGAAAAAACCTCCAATGACTTGTGTATTTGTCCAACTATGTAAGCATACATATTCATTTCTACAGAATATGTGTAGTATGCAAAGTTGGCCCAGCTATATGAGTTTCTGAAGTCTGGGACATGCTGCAAGAATCATGTAAGTAATGCGTATTAAAACCTAGGAATGTCTAGATACCTGGAAAATCAGACTGCTTCTGCTATTGCCTCTTTCCTTGTCATGGCAGCAAATACCAGGGATGTTCATTCTGTTCCCTCCCACTTTGTCCCTCTGTTATGTATGTTGTAATTATACCCTCTGATATTTTGAAGTGCTTCTGCTGACCTTAAGGTGTCCCTCAATCTGGGGAGCTGCTACTCTATTCTTTATGTTTAAGTGTCCCAGTCATCTATGGCAAACTTCTCTCCCCTTCTCCCTCTTTCTTTTCTAAACTCTCACTGATATGGTGATGTAAAGAAGCATAAATCACAATATTTATCCTCAGGAAAGTAGGAGTTGGAAGTGTGGTGATCAGGATGTCAGGAGTCTCCAAGTAGAGGTGTTTCCGTTAGCCTGGGAGAAATAGTGGAAGGCCCCCCAAAGAGATAGTGTTTAAATGAGGTCATAAGACAGAAACAGGAGCTGGAGGTGGGTAGGCAGAAGGGGAAGTAGAGAAGAAATCCAGCACCAGGAGGACACCATAAACAAAGGTAACTCAGTAAGGACCTGGACAGTGCGTGCTGAGGGACAGGAGTGGGGCACTGTGGGTCCTTGGAGACTCTGGAATGGCAGACAGTGGGGCCACATCATGAGACCCAGTCATGCCTAGCGCCTCTCCTCCCAGAATCCTTCTGTACAAAGATTCTGGGGAGCTCTGGTCCCAAAAGAGAGCCTTCTTCTTTGCAGTCGTGGGCACTTAACAGTACATTGTTGAAGGAATGGAAGCATGAATCACTGGGAAGTGGCTTTCATGCTCAGGCTCACAGAGTAATCAAATAATACCTGTGAAGTTTCTGAACATAGCTCACAGCAAGGGTTTGGTTTCCATATCAATTAGACTCACAATTAAATTGCTCACTTTGCTCTATGCAGTTGTTATTACTGCTATGGTTTGTTTGTTAGATGTTCCCCTAAAAGTTCCTGTGTTGGAAGCTTAGGGTGGCACTGTTGAGGTGTTGTGGACCTTTAGGAAGTGGGAGATGCAAATTAAAACAACACTGAGATTCCATTTTATCACGGAAGAAATGATTATCCTCAAGAAGTCAAATAATAACAAATGCTGGTGAGGCTGTGGGGAAAAAGGAACCTTCTAACACTGCAGGTGGGAAGGTAAACTAGCACAGCCATCCTGGAGATCAGTGTGGGGAGTCCTCAAAAAACTAAAATTAGAAATTCCATTCAACCCAGCTATTCCCCTTCTAGGTATCTTCCCCAAACAGTTAAAGACATCATATTACAGTGATGTGTGCACACCCATGTTTATAGCAAAACAATTCACAATAGCTAAATCTTGCAAGCAGCCTACATGTACATCAACAGATGACCGGATAAAGAAAATGTGGTATTTACACACAGTGGAGTACTACTCTGCCACAAAGAAAGATAAACTTGAGTCATTTGTAGGAAAATGGATGCACCTTGAGACCATACTGGTAAGTGAAATAAATCAGATACATAAGCTTCAAAATCACATGGTTTCTCTTGCATGGGAAACTCAAAATATAAATGAGGAACAAAATAAAAACTAGATATTAGGAAGTAGGGAGATAGATCTTTCTCAGATGGGAGGGGGATCAAGTGATAGAAGAAGAGGAGGGAAGGAGATGAAAAAGAATGAAGATGTGTTATGTACATGCGCCAACTCCCCACCAGGAATGTTATCATTATGTACTGCAAACATTTGCTCATAAAAAAATTGCAAAAATGAAATTATTAAACAAGCAAAACAAATAAAAAAAAAAGAAGTGGGATCTACTGGAAAGTTCTCGGGACACCAAGGGGTGCCTTCAAAAGGGGTTAACGTCTTCCAGTTTGGAGATGGGATGCTTCCCCTCCGTGTGCCCCATATCTGCCCTGGGGCACTAGCTCAAGTCTGCACTGTGCTGTGAGGCTTCGACTGTACCACTGAAGAGGAGCCTGCTGGCGTCCTAGAAACACCATGGGCTGGGAGGTACGACTTGCTCTTCCAGACTGGGCTTTGATTATCCCCAGTGCATGCTAGAGTTCAAGGCGTTACCCACTCTGAGTTGGTGCTCCTGCCTGTGAAATGGGGTAATGACATCTACCCCAGAAAGCTATTTCATCGACCACAGGTCTGCAGTGTGGCTGGTGCCTCATGGGCATAGTGTGTTACATATCAGCATATGTTCCCCCAACATGTAACTTGTGTTAGTTCACACGCTATTTCTTAGTTTTCAAAGAGGAGCAGGACCAGTTTGAACTTTAAGAAACTCCCCATCGGGGGCCAGGGATTTAGCTCAGTGGTTCCGCTGCCTACCTTGCAAGTGCAAGGACCCAAGTTCGATCCCCAGTACCAAGAAAAAAATAAAAAAAGAAACTCCCCATCAAATGTTAGCTCTTTTCTAATTATTATAAGCTTTTATTTTCATGTTCTCATTCATGAAATGAGGTTAGTTTTCTGTCTTTCTCCCCTTCCTCATAGAAGATCTCAGCACTTAATAGTTTAAATATTTACCAAGCACCATAAGAATGAAACACTTAAAATCTAAAATTTTATACATAGGATCATGATGGGGGAAAGGGTGAGAGTCACTCCTTCCTTTGGGGTTTTGTTTCTTTTTTTGCTTAAATTCTTTTATTGGTACGTTTTAGGTGCACAATACATTTACATTTATCATTGGGTGCTTGTACCTGTACATGATGTATCTTGGTTCTTATTTTTTCCCCATTACCTGTGCACCCTTCACCCCCTCCACCCTTCCCTATTTACATAGACTTCATTTCTATTTTTTTCATTCAGGCTTTTTTTTTTGGTACCAGGGATCGAACTCTGGTCCTTGCGCTTGTGAGGCAGGCAGTGGCACCACTGAGCTAAATCCCCATCCTCCATTTTTTTTCTTTTCTCATAATTTTTCCTTTCCCTTCTTTCCTTTCCCCTTCCCTCCCACTTCCCTGGGTTTTGTTTCTTTCTTGTGATGTCTACATTTATCCATCTGTTCCAGGTGTCCTCCTTGTTAGCCATGGTGTTTGGCCTAAAGCGCAGTCGGTCCCTCTTTGAAGCACTGGATAGTCTTCTTCTCCCTACCTAAGAAATTTGTTTCTGTCTCCCATTCTTGATTTCCCCCCTGCAAGCCTGCATCCTTAAAATCTTCCAGCTCTGAAGAAAGCCGCCCTGGACCTAAATCCTTTTCTAAATACAGCCTCATATCTCTTTCCTCCATAGCAAAGTTTTTCAAAGGAACTTCTATGTACACTGTGTCTGCTCACTCGCCCCTCGCTCCCTTCTGTCAATCTTCTCTAACTGGGATCTGTCGCCATGGCGACTCTGAAATCCCTCCCTGAGAGGCTGCAGTCACCTTCACACAGCCCAGGGGCTGGTTCTCAGGCTTCGTCTTCCGCCTCTCCTCTGCACTGTCTTGTTTGGTGGCCCTTCCTCCATATAACTCTTGGCCCACTTGCCTGCAAGACTCTGCATCCCCCCATGGCCTTCTCTCTTGCCATCCTCTGAGTGTGGTACCCTCTCCATTCCTCTCTTCTCAATCCCCAAATCCCTAGCTGGTCTCAAGAATATGGTTAAAAATGACCTTTATATACAGATAAGCCCCCAAATTGTAGCTGAAACCTTGATCTCTCTTTTGAGTCCACATTAAAAATGTCAACCTCCTACTCAGCTTTTCCATTTGAATGTCTTCGAGCCATCTCCACTGTACCATGTCCACCCAAAGCTTTTTATTTCCTCACCCACCATTCCTGCCATGTATTTCTGATTTCTTTAAGTAGCAGCTGGCGATTAAATAAAAAACTAGAAATTGTCTTCAATTCCTTCCTTTCTCTGACATCCAATCCATCTGCAACTTCTATCAGCTCAGTTGACCTTCCTGGTTTCGATATTCTCATGTGAAAAAGGCAAATACATGTTGAATCTCCATTATCTGAGATGCTTGGGACCAGAAGTGTTTCACATTTGACATTTTTGGGGGGTGGGGGGTGGGATGCTGCCATGTGCATAACTACATCTTGGAGCTGAGGCCCAAGTCCAAACACACAATTCATTTGTGTTTCATATACACCCTAGGTGCATAGCCTGAAGACAGCTGTCCAACACTGCACCTGCATTTTGGGTTTTTTTCACCTTTTTTTTTTTTGGTACTGGGGATTGAACTCAGGACCTTGTGCTTGTGAGGCAGGTGGCAGAACCACTGAGTTAAATCCCCGACTGCACCTGCATTTTGACTGCTACCTGTCACATGAAGTTGGGGGTAGGATTTTCTACTGTGGCATCAGGTCAACATCCCAAAAGTTTCAGACTTTGGAGCTGTTGGATTATTGGATTAGGGAGGTGTGATAGTTAAGCGTAGTGTCAATGTGAATGGATTAAGAGACATCTAGTGGATTAGTGGAGCCCAGCTCTGGGTCTGTCTGGATGATTGACCTGCAAGTTGCAAACTGAAGAAGGGAGACCGACCCTGGGTGTGGGTGGCACCAACCAATCAATGGGCGCGTGGCCTGGATGGAATAAAAAGGGAAAGAAGGAAGTCTCGCTTCTGCATCTTCGGAAGAGCTCCTGTTTTTGACACTGGCTTGGATGTTCATCTCCACTTCCTCCAGGTTTCTGGTGAAGACTGTTCAGCCTTCCAATGCAGATCTTCAGCTTTCTTATATGGACTCCAGATTCTGCAGTGAACCCTTCCACTTTTGACTGGATCCTCCAGCTCTCCAGTGCGCAAAAAGCCCTTTTCCATTCTTCCACCCTTGACTCTGCAGGCAGCCATTGTAAGCCTACTTTGTAAATATATTGCTTACATTAAATCTGTTCCCCTAGAGAACCCTAACTGATACAGGAGGCTTAACCCCTATTAGGATTTATTTTATAGATTGGCTGTGAGGTTGATTGAAATGAAGCAGCAGTGAGAGATATCTGTGGAGAACACAGCCCAGCAATGAATCCTATCTCTTTCCAGTAACTGCTAACCATCCTCTGCCTGTTCCATCAACGCCCACCTCTGCGTGACACTCGAGGCTTTTCATGGTCTGGTTCCACCTTTTCTGTACACAGTTCAGGCCCAATTATTACGTTGCTACAGTGAGTTACACTTCACAGAGCTTGTCGACATATTTGTTTCTAATCATATCCATGTGATACTGGTATTCTTCTTCCTCTTTTACAGGTTAGAATAAGGCTATGTGAATTGCCAAAAATCATAATCCAATTCGTGGTGGAGCTGAAAATAAAACAGAGAGCTTCCAATATGCTATGTCTTGTGTTTCCTACCCTCCCATGCTGCTTCTCCAACACAGGATTGTGTTGTCTTCCAGCCAGGATTCTTCTCATTCTGTCTGAAGCCTCTTCCACGCACTTCCTCTCCTGAAGGCCTTCTCCCTCTCCTGCCTCTACCTTCAAGCTTCTCTGGGTGATCGCTTCAGTGTACAACGGTCTTTCAGACTACAGTTCATTGTTTCACTAGTTTACTCACTCATTACCTCCCTCTCTCATTTTTCCATTCTTCAAACACCTAAACAGGCCAACTGTAAAGCAATTCAATGTGCTAAGGATGGAATACAAAGATGAAAAGGTACGGACCTTAAGAGAGAGGTGGTCACAGGCTAGAATGTGCAGTTTTAGCAGGGTAATATGTTCTGCAAGGAGGTGAAAATTGGTTCTTGGTGGTCAAAAAATATTAGTATGATGGTTTGAAGCCCTTCAAAGCTCAAACTCTTAGGCCTTTGTGTTTAATTTCTCTTGTTTGGTTGTCTTGAGTATCACACCAGCAGCATTGCCATGGAGTTTGTGGAAAATTTACAAGATGTTTGCAAGATCATGTCCCTGAGATCAGTGCTATAAAACTATGGTAAATAGAGGGCTGTGGTTACTGGCCTTTCTTTCAATTGATTTTGCGACTCTAAAGTTCTTTTGTAAGCAGTGCCCTGTATGTGCCTATATTGGCTGCCACATTGTGAATATTGTTTGTGCTTGATCTTCAGGGCCTTTGTCTTTGAGAATGAACTAAAAAGTTTTGCATTTTGCATTGTCTAAATGCATACACTTGCATTATCATCTTAACACTTGTGTTGTCATCTTAGCCTTGCATTGAATAAAAAGTACTTTTTAGATGTACATGTAACATTATGAATTGTTTATGTTAGATAGATGATAGCACAACTATAGGGACAGCACATAAACAGATAAGCAGGATGTCTGTGGCATTAAAATACCTCATGCTGATTGTACACACCCACAGGTTGACCATTACCCCTAACTGCAAGTTACTCATGTGATGCACACAGCCTCACTACCTAACCTTTGGACAACAGAGCAGCACGGTACTGCTGGTATAATAAGTTGTAACTGGGGTCTAGATGCCAGATCTAGGTGCCATGCTTTTGTGAGCTGGTGCCATAGGTTTCTAATTAGAATGATTTCCTTGTGTGTTTCTGGCTACTCCCCAGGAAGGTCCACCCACACCCACTTCAGGCTCTTTACACTCGTGTTTCCTTCTGCCTGGAAAGTTCTTTCTTCCAGAGCATGACTCAGTCACTCACTCACCTCGTTCAGTCCTCAGCATGAACTTCATGTCCCCAAATGAGTGCGCTGTTGGCCCCCTGACACTTGAGACCCCTGACTGTTTGTGTGTTTGTTTTAACTTACCACAATTACAACCACTTGACATTTCATCCTATAGCTTTTTAGTAATTGTGTTTATTTTGGATCTCCCTCAGTAGAGCCTAAACTTCCTAGGAGAAGGTCTTTTGTTTACCTCCAACTAGGGGCGCAGCGCTGGGTGAATGGTAACAATGAAGACCTCATCTGATCCTTGGCTTTCATGGCGCACAGCTTGAAAGCTGCTTTTTCCTTACTTCAGGCAACTTCGGTACCTGAGCATGGAAGCAAAGCAACTAAAGAAAATGATCTTCGTTTCTCTCCCTGGCTCTTTCTGTCTTGTGAGTCCCCCTCCTCTTTGCCCTCCTCCTTTTCTCCCTGGCTGTGCCTTGGACTTTGCGCATTACACATGGCTGGTGTGGTCCAGCACCTTCTCCTAAAGCTCCTCCTCTCTTGCTCTCATGTGCTGAGCACAAGTCTATCGTAACAAGTTCCCTGATGCGCAGACTTTGAAGGGGCTTCCTTCCTCCAGCTGCAAAGGGAGAGACACCCATCACTGGTCATATGAGGGCTGTCGCCTGGCCGGTCCATCCGGTGCTGCTGTCAGGTGTGAGTTATGGTGGCTTGCAGGTCTTATCCAAGTGTGATGACAGCCTTCTCCAGGAAGGTCATGCAAAACATTTCTCCTGGGATATAGTGCTCTAATCAATTTCAGACTTTGCCTGAGATGTCTTCGAAGCTTCCCAGGAACCATCTGAATAGGTATTCCCATGACATTCTAGCCCAGGACACCAGAACACTTTGAAATTAAACTGTCTGATGAGATTAGACATTGCTATGCGCATATTTCTAGGATCATGGAAAAGTACAAGTTAATTTCTATTGTAAGGTTGGGGGTTGTGTTTATCTATCATGTGAAATGGCAGAAAAAGAAACACATATTGATTCTTGCAAATGTATACTTTTTATGGTCTCAAAGAAATGAAAGAAATCAGAGATTCCATTTGCTATTTGCCATATGGAATATAGTGTGAGAAAAATTTACCAGCCTGGAAACCTGCAGGTTCTGGTCTTAAATCTTACCTATGAATCTTGTTTTTCTTCTTACACATGGAAACTCCTGAACGTTTAAATGGGAGACTCACTTTCTCACCCACTGAGTTGTAGTGCGATGTAGACAGTAGATGACCTTTTCATTGGATTGAATTGGGGTTTTTTCTTCTTTTTTTTACCGGAGATTGAACTCGGGACCTTGTGCTTTCAAGGCAGGCGGCAGAACCACTGAGCTAAGTCCCCGGCCCTGGATTGAATTGTTTAAAGCCTTTGAGCCATGAAATTTTTTCCCTCGCCATCTATATTTCTTTTAGGAAAGGAGGAGGGATGACTTCACCTTCGCGTTGATGACACCGGGTATCTAGCACACTAGTTAAAGTGTGAGCCTTGAAGTTGGGCAGACCTCGTGGGAATCTCGTGTTCTTTACTAGTCTGTGACTTGGTGCAAGTTATTTAGGGTGGTGGTGTTGAAGAGTGGTTCAGAACATGGGCTTCTAGGTCTGACAAGCTCATGTGTAAATCCTGGCTTTATTTATTCTATGATCTTGGACAATTGACTTTAACTCTCTGAACTTCAGTTTATTCTTCTGTAAACTAATGCTTACTGGGTGAAGAGTGAGGGAAATAATACATGCAAAGCTCTTAACAGTTTCTGGGACATAATAAGGGTGCAATGGATGTAGCTGCTGTCATCGCCACCATCACCACCATCATCAGTAATATTAATACTTCCGGGATTATTAAATCAGAAAGCTAATTAACTATGGCATCTTTATTTAAAAAGCACCAGACACCAATCTTAGCCAAATGATTTTTTTCCTACTGTGTCTAAAATGTAGTTCGGGGAGTAGAGGAGTCAAGAAATTAGCCACATGACGGTGAGGTTGGTGATGGCGGAGATCAGCTGATCTACAGCTTTCCTTAAAAAAGTGCTGCTCATCTTTGGTAGTTTTCAAAAATATCAGTCCCTGGACTCCTCTCCCAGTGGTTTGGAGTGCAGCCTGGGAGATGAGATGCCAGTGTCAGCCCTGGTAACCCTCACACAGCCCCAAGGCTGAGAGCTGCTGGGTTAGACGAGCTCCATGTGACTTCAGATCCTCGGCAACAACGGCCGAGCCACAGTTGGACTCCATCGCCTACTCGGAGAAAATCCAGCAGAAGCTTCGTCCCCAGAATCCAAAATCACTAGGAGGATATTTTCCAGCATTTTGCCACATGTGCCCCACCCTGGTCAAGGCATTGAGACTGACTGATTTTACACGGAATTTTAAACAGTTATGAAACGATCACACACTGTGTTTGGAGGGTGAAGACTTTTGACTTGCTTTATATGTATTTTTTTTTCAAGTCACATAGCAAAATTGAAGACTTAACTACAAATTTGGTACCTTCTGTGTAAATAAAATTTCTTTTAATTGTTACAAATGTCTTGTTCCTGAAGCCCAAAATTACCTGCTGTCACAAGACGGGAGATGACTTCTGAGCAATGTCCACCTTGCTGGGCATCCAGGGAGGAAGCACAAACAGCCGGCGACTGCCTCACTCGGGGCCACCAGCACTGTGCCCTGTGGGGTGCCTCCTCCTGCGCCTCTGTTAGAGGCCAGCTCAGAGGCAGCAAGCGACCCCAGGTGGGCCTCACATGTGTAGGTATGTCCAGGTAAAGAGTACCCCGGGGATCCCCAAATGTCTGTGTGCGTGAGTGTTTATGTATGTGTACAAATGGATTCCCTACAGTAAATTTCTAGATGCCCTCCTGTTCAACCATGAATGGCTGAATAAGGTCTGGGGAGAGGACCTGGATGTTGAGAGCACATTGAAGTTGCCCGGAGCCAGCAAGTGACACTGCACTGGACGGCTAGCTAGTGGCTTTCTGCTTAAGAGGGTGGTTGAGACCACATCTGGGCTAATGGCCATTACCATGGTGCCCTTCTGTCCAGGGCGGAGTGATGGGAGGAGCACGTGTGGGGTCATGAGGCGTCCGGGTGGAAAGGAGAGACTCAGAATGGCTCCCTTGAGCAGTGGGCAGTTGAAGCAGCAGGACAGACCTTGGCATGGAGCCCATATGGGATGTGGTGACACCAGGAAGGCAGAGGGACCCAAGAAACAGAAGGGACCTTGGAGTGGTGCTGGTGAGCTGCCCAGTGCCCTGCACTGCAGCCGCGGGCCCAGCAGAGAGACTCACAGGAGAGTCCTTTGGATGGGAGACTTCCTGCAGTAACTCTGTGAAGACCTAGGATGGAGTGCGATCTAAATCTGCTTTCTTAACTGCTAACTCTGTGGCTCAGGCAAGTACTTAATTAGCCTCAGCCTCCTTTGGCCTCAATTTTCACATCCATAAAATGGATCAATAACAACAATAATAATAATACCCCATGATGTAGCTATGAGAATTAAGCGAATTATATGGAAGCAATTTTTCTTTTCCTGGTCACTAATTGCAATCTTATCTTCTATATCTGAAATTCTATCCTCGCATTGGTTCAGTCTGCTGCGCAGACTTTTGATGGAGCTTTTAATCTCCTGGAAATCTGTTTGCATCTGTTTTATGGATTCCATTTGTTTCCTATGTTGGGATTCCATCATATTCCTCAGATCCCCTATTTTTTATCTGTGTCCTCTCTAGATTTATTAATCATGTCTTGCACCATAAATATAATCTTTGCTGTTATCTGAGTAGTTATTTCTGATTTCATTTTTCCCAGATCCCCTTTTGTTGCCAGTTCAGAGAGTCCAGGTGGTTGAGTGTTAGAGTGTTCCATCTCGTTTCCCTTTGGGGTTGCTGTAGGTGATCTGGAAGTCTGTTTTTGAGGCTTGGTTACATGTCTTCTCATTTCCACGGGGTGGGGGGGGTGGGGGGTGCTTCTGACACCTGCGCGGCTCACCTTCTCTGCCCTAGGAGTGTGGGATGATGGCAGGGGAGCTTCCTTCCCTAAGCGAATTATATGGAAAGCAATGGATGGTGCTCAGTACACAGTACTTTAATACACACTAAGTACTAAGAGATTTTTAATTAAAATATATAAGCTAATTGTTGCTACTTTAAAATTTATTGTATTAAAATATTTAGGGTGATGTTTGGCATAAAATACACCCTTGGTTAAGTTAATTGCTACTAATACTATTCTAACAGATGCCCCAGTACCCAAAGAAAACCCAGAGAGGGGAGGGAGGTGTGGCTGAATGTATTTTTCCTGTTTTAATGAATCTGCTTGAACACAAACCTCACTTTGCTGCATTCTGATTTCAAGTTCACACTGAGTGTTTGTTAATCATTTCTTGTATTTATAGAGTCTCACCTGTACAATCAGCAATTTTCATCTATAAAGAGACTTTTGTCCCCCACTGGCTCCCTGCCCCACCTTCCTGGAGCTGCTTGAGCCCACTTCTACTTTGAGGCAGAAAGATGGACCAGATGACCTCCTCCCCCTAAAGATGCTTTTTCTAAGAGCGACGTTGTTACGCCACGTCCAAAGGTCAGAGTCCCTTCCCTGTCCTGACAGAGTCCGCACACCTGGCATCCCTCATATTTGTCAAAATCATTTTGCAAAATCAAGAAGAGAAAAGGAAGGAAGGGAAAGAGTAAAACAAGAAGGAAAGAGGAAGGAAGAAAGGAAGGAGGCAGGAAGTGAAGAAGGAAGGAAGAAAGGAGGAAGGAGAAAGGAAGGAAAGACAGGAAGAAGGAAAGGATTGCTTTTCAGTTTCCTGGGCTGCCCTGGGGTTTGGAGAGCAAGTAGCCAGAGCGCATGCTCTGTGGGCCCTGTGCGGCCAACCTTCAGGACAGAGGACGTGAACATTTCATGGAAGAGCAGAGAAGAAATCAGGCAAATGGAAAGCTGGAGGAGTCGAGCATACCTGGAGTGAAAAAGCTTTGGCCTGTTCCATGCAGCTCCCAGGGAGGCCAGACTGGGAGCCGACCACTGCCTCTTGAGCCATGGGGTCTGGGACCAAGTATTAACTTTTCTGGCTTTTGTTCCCACATCTGTAAAATGATGCCACACCAATAATCATCAAGTGTGTTTATAAGGGCTCAGCTTTCTTTCTGTTTCTCAGACACACACTTTGTTCCTACCTCAGGGCCTTTGGACCTGCTGTTTCCTCTGCCCAGAGCACTGTCCCCCAGGCCTTTGGGGAACTAGTTTCTTTTCACCTTCCGGGATCAGAGCAAATGTCCTCTCCCCAAAGAGGCCTCTTCTGATTACTTCATCAGAAACAGCTACGGCCTGACATTTGCATCAGATCACTGCATTGCACTGTTTGCTTAAAAGTCATCTTTATTTGAAAGTGCCTTTGCTTGTTTACTTGTGAGTATGGCTCCGGAGTAGCTCGTATCCCAATATTCATTCACACAGGCACCATACTGGGCGTGTTCAGTGCATAAATAATGTGTTAAGAGTCCCTGTATATTGAACACCTAAAACTCAATGAAATGTGTGTTATTATTATTATCTTACCAGGAAAATTTTACTTGTAACAATTTAGAATTCTCTAGGGTTTTTTTTTTTTGGTTGTAGACAGTAACTTTAAACTGTGCTACTCAACTCATATAAAAAGTTTTCATGAGAAATACAGTGGTGTAAAAGTTCCCCCAGTTTTACTAAAAACTCTTGTCTGCTACACCATCAGAACTGTCACTGTGCCCTCCCCAGAGTGGCCTAAACTGAGGTAAGATTTGCTTCACCCCACCTTTCCCTGAGGGTTGCTACTGGGACCCCCTTAGGAACCATTTGCGGATTGGTTGGAATTAGAGAGATGCTGCTACAAAACAGCCTTAGGAGCCATCATGAGAAACTCCAGGCTGAGAAATCCCTTCCAAAATTCAGCTTTTAGCAAAACATTTACTTCCTTGGGGAGGAGAGTGTGTTATCTTTTGGAGTCAGGTAACATATCATGTTTCTCTTTTCACTTCAGTTGCCAGGAAGCTCAGGGCAGAATCTGTTTGCCACATAGTTGTCTCGCAGGTCCTCCACCCCTTCAGCCTTCATTTCCAGCTCTGTATTCGTCTTCATCGTGATTCATCTGTGGGAAGGAAAACATTTGGCTCAGGGCACGGACAGATACCAGCAGAGGGTGGGCAGTCAGGACGCGGCCTGACCCCATCGAAGACGCTGCAGGAAGGACCCGGTACTGGGCCGGGCAGGTGCACGGGCCCTGCGCCCCTCACAGCCGGGGGCAGCGCAGAGTCAGGGTCCGGCCCCAGAGTCTGTGCGAGAGACACCCTTCCGTCTGCTCAGACAGCGGGGGCTCAGGAGACCCCTCCAACACGGGAAAGGGGTTCAGATCGTAGCCCCTACAGGCAGTGTATTAGAACTGATTTTATAGCCTCCCTCCCTCCTTTTCTTCCTTCCTTCCTAGTAGTAGGGACTAAGAAATATTGAGCTTTTAAATTTATTTTTATTTTATTTATTTATTTATTTTTTTGGTACCGGGGATCAAACTCGGGTCCTTGCACTGTGAGGCAGGCGCTGGAACCACTGAGCTAAATCCCCGGCCCGAGCTTTTTAATTAAAAAAAAAACTTTAAAATTTTTAACTTTTTGGAACAGTGTCTTGCTAAATTGCTCAGACTGCCTCAAACTAGTGATCCTCCTGCCTCAGCCTCCCCATCAGCTGGGATTACAGGCGTAGGCCACCCCGCCTGACTGGATTTCTTTAGCTCAAAGCCTTGTGGAACTAAGCAGGATAGGAGTAAATCCACACATCCATGTAACACGCAGACGCCGCTTCGTGCCAAAGGCCCAACCAAGAAGCCTTTCATTTCTTTACTTTCTGAAAAACCCGCTCCAGGTCCCATCCTCCAACCCTGGCAAGAGGTTCAGCGAAAGTCATTTCTCGGAGGGAGGGTCCCTTCTCCGCTCCTCTGCCACCTCCCACCCACGGGGCGGGGCGCGCTGTGCAGACTCCCTGGAGGGGACGCCCCGAGTGTGGGTCGGGGAAGGCGGCCGGCTGTGCTTTGTTACAGAAGAAATCTGGTTTGACCAAGGTCCTGGCAGCCAGCACGCCCCCCAGGAGGTCGCCGGGCCCCCCAGGCCGTTTCCAGAGCCCCGGGGTTGGACTTGCTCAGGCCTGGCGAGGAGGCGAAGGTCCCGCTGCTGCTCTCGGCCTGGACCCTGTGCTCCCTCCCAGCCCGAGTCGCAGGTCACGGTCACGCTGCTGTCTGAACACCAGAGGGCGCCGGCGGCCTGCTTCTAGGTTCTTGGCAAGTGTGACATTGAGAAAACTGTAAGTTAAAAAAAAAAAAAAATTACCAGCACGTTTGCAGCACAAAATGATTACACTCATCGTGGGAAGTTGGTACCTGTACTTGGCACATCTTGATTTTTTTCATCTCCTTCCTCTCCAAAATCCAATATTTTATAATAATGTTTTATGGGGCACTGGGCTGTTAACTAAGGTCACTAGAGTCTCCCTTTGCGGTAGCCCACCATAGGGACCGAACCGCCACCATTACCGAAGCACAAAAGTGTCTTCATTCCTTCATACTCACTTGGTTCTCTCTTGTGACCCTTCCACGGGAAAGGTCTCTTCTTTTTGAGTCTGGCCAGGGCTGGAGCAGGCCATGAGGAAAGCAAGTGGAAACCACAAACGAGATCTCAAGGGGCATGATCAAAGCTTTGTCTATGTCTTCTTGGTGTGTGGAAGTAGGTGGAGTTTAACATAAATTAGTCTCATAGGGCCATAAAGTAGGTTTCAGCAGGATATTCATTTGGAAACACTGATAGCAGTTACGACTTTGAAAACAATAAAACACATTTAGAAATTCATACTTTAGATTCTGTTCGTTCATCCAACTTTCAATTAATTACAGTCAAACACTGACTATTTCCCACTGTTTCCCACATATACCTTGTTGGGAGAAAAATTAGATTAGGTTCTCTGTTCTGAGGCAGTTTGTGATCTTGTGGGATGGATGTAGATACATACCTAGACATAGATATGGATGGAGTTGCTGTACCAGGGAATACAGGCTGGAACATAAACAGCATAACTGGAACACGAGAAGAAAACCAAGTCAGCATGGAGAATTCAAGACAGCGCTGCCCTTCAGTAACTCTGGACCTAAACATGAACTCAGTCATTCAGCACATATCTATTCTGTGGCGCCCAGGTATCAGGCATTTGAGGCTCTGAACTCATAGGATAGGTGCCCTTCCCACCCAGGTGGAGCTGACATTCCCTTCCTTCCTGTCGACAGGACAGGCATTTCTTTCACTCCTCTTGACCACATTCAAGGCACCAAGTAACAAATGGGTCCTATGTCTAAAAATAAAAAAAAAAAGGGGGAGCAGAAACATTTCTTTTTGCTTCCCAGGGCTGCTGACCTATGGAGTGTTACAGAAAGAAGGAATGAATCCAGAAAAGCCAGGTAGCAGCTTTTAGAAACCCAAGCTTCCACAGAAACAGCCTTTATTGGAAGGATACTTGGTGTGGCTTACAAAATAACTCAACTCATCAGCCCAGACTGGGGAGTGGACTGGGGAGCTCCCAAGCTGAAGGCAACTTGTGTCTCTGTTAAGAGTCTCTTGGTCACAAGTGATAGAAACCCAATGCTATGCTTTATATCTGGATGTCCCCCAAAGCTTCATGTGCTCTTAGGTGGGGCTTTGTGTGTGTGTGTGTGTGTGTGTGGGTGGGTGACCGGATCATGTCATGGGTGTGACACTGGATTAGACAACTGATGGATCCAAAGCTGGGTGTGGTGTTGGGAGGTGAGGCCTGGTGGGAAGAGGTGGGTCCACATGAGCAAGGCCTGGGACAGTATATATATATCCCCTCCTCCCTTGATCCTTCTTTGCTCCCTGGTGCTGTGCCATGGACTGTTTCTCCTCTGTGATGCCCGTCTGCCATGCTACCCTGCCTTGAAGCCAGCCAACTACAGACTGGAACCTCCACAAATATGAGCCAAATAAGCCTTTCCTCCTTTAACTGTGGGTGTTGGGTACTGTGTCTTAGCAAGGAGAAAGTAACTAAGACACCCAGGTGAAACCAGCTTAGCAAGAAAAAAGAAAAATCAGGGCTGAATCACAGATTTCATGCCACTGAGACTCAGCTTCTCCCCTTAGCCTCTGTGGGAGGTGGGCTCCAGTCTTTCCTAGGGTGCATCAGCCTTCCCTGAGGGGCTGCAAACAACACTGCTGGCAGCTCTTTGCTGACATCTTGTCAACCCAGCCATCAGAATGAAAAGGGATCCTCTTGCCCAACTTTGTTAAAAACTTGACAAAGAGTTCTGATTGGCTCAGCACCTGTCTGTCTCCACTCCTAGACCAATCACAGAGGCTGAAGGTGGGTGCAGTACTACTACCAGCAGCCTGAGTTCTATATCCCTCTCCATGGCTGGGGTGAGAGAAGTTGGAGTGGGGAGAAGGTGGAGCCTACATGCCCACCCATACTCCCCTCAGCCTCTTCAGGAGGAGGGGAGGAGAAGGTCTTTGCAGCTAGAGAAAGGAATAAAGGGCACTGGCCAATGAAATAACAGGATCACCACTGGAGGAAAAGATTGAGGAGGAAACGACACAATTTCCAAATTGCGAAGGACCAGACACATACATGCATTATATATCACTTTGGGGGTTTTTTTGGTACCAGGGATTGAACTCTGGTCCTTGCACTTGTGAGCCAGGTGGCGGAACCACTGAGCTAAATCCCCAGCACATATGTTTTTTCAGAAAATTAATTTGATTGGTACATTTAAGGTGTACAATATAATGACATTCATCATTGGGAATTTGCACCTTTACATAGTCTCTCTTGGTTCTTATTTTCCCCCTTCCCTTGCCCTCCCTTCACCCCTCCATCCCTCCCTATTTACAAAGACTTCGTTTCCATTTTTTCTTTTTCTCATATTATTTACATTCCTTTCTTTCTTTTCCCCTGCCCCTCCCACTTTCTTCCCCTTTGCCCCTTTTCTTCCTATTTCACATTATCTATTTTACCTTTTAGTCCTTATTTACACTTTCAGTTGCTCACACTAGAGAATCACACATGTTAACAATTGTATCTGAATGCAACATTTTATTTATTTATTTATTATTTATTTATTTATTTATTTATTGGTACCAGGGATCAAACTCGGGGCTCTGAGCTTGGAAGACAGGCAGTGGCACCCCTGAGCTAAATTCCTGGCCCCAACATTTATTTTATTAAGAATATCTTGGAGGGCCGGGGATTTAGCTCAGTGGTTCTGGTGCCTGCCTTGCAAGCGCAAGGTCCCGAGTTCCATGCCCGGTACCAAAAACAAAACAAAACAAAACAAAACACAACAAAAAAAAAGAGTATCTTGGGCCAGGGGGATTTAGCTCAGTGGTTCTGGAGCCTTCCTTGCAAGCTCAAGGTCCCAAGTTTTATCCCTGGTATGGGGGGGGGGGATCTCCTGGACTGGGCATGGTGGTGCACACCTGTAATCCTGCACTGGGGAGGCTGGGCTAAGAGGATTGTCATTTGAGGCTACATAGTGAGTTCAAGCAGCTTGAACTACATAGCAAGATCCTGTTGCAAAAAGCAAAAAACGAAGAAAATATATGAGAAAGAATGTCTCCCCCGAAGCTCTCCTGTGGGCTTTCGTTGATCCTACAGGAAGAAAGAGGAGAAAAACAATAAAGACTTAATGGGAAAATCCATTTAAAAATACATAGTTTCTTTTCAATGTAGTATGATAAGAAGAAATTTTAATTTTACATTTTATGACTATGTTTTATTCAGCAAGAGAACTTGCTGACTGCTTTTTGAAATTGGTTATCGGGGAAAATATCTTCTTCCACAGGGAAGACTAACTTGAATAGTCCTTCTCAGAAACATAAGTAGGGACCTATCGGCCTTGGGCATGGGGAAATAGAACTTCAGCCAAGCAGATGTTCTTTCCAATACTTCTTAATAAGCAGATCTAGAAATATGGAACAGGAATAGGAAATACACACCGAGGTAAAGAATTTTCCTAGAAAGGAGAAAAAATGGAGACTCACCGCCTTTCTTATTGATGGGAACCTCTCTGATAGACAGAACAATCTTAACTAAGGTCCAGAGGCAGGAAGGACCCCAAGGGCCCTGGAAGAGAATTCATAAGAAGGAAAGCAGGAGGGGTATTTTTTCCAGACCAGTGTATGTTTGAGTCTGGGAGTCACTCTTGAGCTTGATGCTGTTAGAAAGGGTAGACTTGAAATTAATGTCTGAGCACAAAATCAAACATGGCACATCCTTGGTCCAGTGAAATACAGGAACGAGAGGGAAAGATTGGCTACTCTGGATCCAGTATGTCTCTAAGGTTCTTGCGCCACTGAACTGGAATCGAAAGGAGGTAAAAGCAGAGAACAAGAGAACCTGGATAGTCAGACAGGTGGAAGCCCAGATGATCATTTGATTATTAAAAAGAGGCAACTTCTTTAAACTTCAGGCTGACGAGGCCATTCACTCTAGAAACACTGGAATGAGTAGTAATTTGGAAACTCATAATAAAAAGAGACAGTCCACCTAAAATTTGGACCATTGACTTTGAAAACCACTATCTTTCCAAATTCTCATCATGGAATTGAAGATATTGTCCTGGGGAATTTTAATCGTGTCTTGTATGAACCCAGTGATTGTGAAAAACCTGCTGTCACTTGTTGGAGTCTCTCCTAGTGGACTGCATGTCACTAAAGAGAACAAACATTGAACCCCTTCTGCCAAACCCCATTGTAGGGTGTCCAGCCAGGACGACAGGGCAGTTCCAGGGGAGATGCAGAGAACAGAAGTCACCTTCACCGGCCTTCTGCTCTCATGGACTGGAGCACTTCCTCCTGTCTGGGTCTCAGTTTTTACCTTGGAGGAATCAGGCCAGGAAAACGTTGAAGTGCAGCTTCCACAGGTCTAGCTAAAGGCTTGCAGATTCCCCTTCAGCCATGTTGCAGCCCCTGAGTGATGGGTTTGACTTCACCCTGGAGGTGCAGGTGGCGGCCGTGCCCTGGGCTGGTAAGTGAATACTGTTAGCAACCGCAAGAGGTCCTGCGTGGAAGAATCCTGGAGGTGGGAGCACATATCTTCATGCTCAGAAAATTCCTTCAACATGCCTAGAGTTTGGACAAACTTTAAATGTCACACATCTTACAAATCAGTTTCTGAGTTCAGAAAGTTTAAGAAATATCCATAATGGGGAAGAGGAAAATGTTTGCAGAAACTAACCTTTAGAAAAATCTGTCTTTTTTTTTTTGCTTGTAAAGATTAAGCAGCTTGTAAGATTAATTTCTCATTAGGGTAGGGGTGGGCGCCTTCCCCAGCAGTTTAACCTGATTCGGAGAAGAAAATAAGCTTTTACTTTTTCAGGCTCCTGTACACCGTGAGGAGACACTGGCCCAGGTCTGGTCAGGGGCCTTATATCTAAGAAACAGGGAGTTAAATTATTTACATAATAAGGGAGCAAGATTTTGAGATTTTTGGAGTAGGAGGAAGGAAAAGGGATGGAGTAATGATCAGAGACTGGGGACAGGGTGCAGAATCGGACAGGGAAAGGGGCCATAGAGGTGGCCCACGTGAGGCCTGCTGAGCAATAAAGGTGACTGATGTTGCTCTGAGTCAACGCTGGCTCACGTGGCCCACAGATCGCTCTGCACCTGCAGCCCCACCTGAGTGCTGGGGAGACACAGAGGCTAGATGGCTGACAGCTGCACTCAAGGAAGCACTGCAAGAAGAGACAGTCACGGAAGGACAGAAGGAGGTGAGAACAGGATCTCGGAATGAGAAGAGATGGGAAAACATGCTCCTAAGGATCCTCAGAAATACCTTAGGTAGGATGGATGCTAATTTTCCCACTTATGTGGCATGGAGGCTCAAGACGTTTTGAAGCTAAATATTAAAGAACGATTACAGTGGCTAGGTTTACAGATAGCCCGATGATTGGCCCCTGAATCCCACAATCTCTCTGGCACTTGTTTCGGGTTTCCCAAAGGCCTCGTTTCATTCTCTTTATAGGTATTCAACTACCTGGCTGTGGAGCACATTAGTGTACCCTGGGGCTAATGGCTCTGGGTGGAGTTTTTATAAATTAATCAGTTTCAAAGGCAGTGATTTGATGGGAGAGAGCCAGCAGTAACAGGTTAAATTTGCTGTCTACATATTGGAGTTTTATAAAAGAGAGTCTGCAGGAGCCGGGTGTGGTGGTGCACGCCATTTATCCCAGCACTGGGGAGGCTGAGGCTGGAGGATTGCCACAAGTTCAAGGCCAGCCTGGGCTACATAGTGAGATTCTGTCTCAAAAAGAGAGGGGGGCGGAGAGAGCGAAAGAGAAAGAGAGAGAGTCTGGAATTTAAAAAAAAATCCCATTGAAACATTGCCATGAAGATCTCTTCCAGCTCTTTGTGGGGGAGAATGGCAGCTTGGATTAATTGGCCTCAGTCACTGGTTTCCTTTCATCTCCAGCCATGTAAGAAAGATAACCAGAGGACTGTAGTAATTATAGTCATCACAGTGATTTGCGAAAGGTAAACCTCACTGTGGAACACTAGGGATTCTGTAAACATTTTGTCACTTTGCACATTTTGCAGACAACTTTTAAGGAAACATCAGCTTATTTAACGGTCTTCCTTGGGTGAGCTCTGTCCTCAGAGATACTGACTCCAGCCTTTAATCCCTCCTTCATTTAAGCTGATACCGCTAATATTTCTCAGCTATCAATCATGTGGCTGGAATCTGATGGGAATCTGGGAGCTGTGGGAGGGGTGAGGGCCCAGCAGGCGGGTGTTCCGGAGGCTGGGAGCAATGAGCAGCCTCTTCCTGCTACCCCAAGACTCTTTCTCCTCTTTCCTCCTGGTTCTTTCTCCTGGAACCACTGACATGAGGTGAGTGTCCAGGTAGAAGTGTGAAGAGAAAAGCCTTGCTGATGGAACTGTTAATTCTGTAGGAATCAGAATTGTAATTGTAATTTCCTCTGTTGTCATTTCCTATTTTCTAGTTCTACATGAGATGATCAAAAACTGGGTGAGTGTTTTTTAAGTTAAAAATTTATTATAGTAAAAGACACATTAATCCCCCTCAAAACACTACCCCTTGCTTCAAACATACTTATCCCACTATTTTCTGAAACAGTTCTGGAGGACTTTTTTTGTGAGTGTCTTTAGTTGGACTGTCCTGGCTGCCTTGGGGTCCTGAGTCGATACAGTCTGTTTCCCTTTCATGGTCATTTTGACTTTGGGAAAGAGCCAGAAGGTGCCTGGCACCAGATCTGATGAACAGGTGGGTGAGGACGCACCATTCATGTTTTTACGAACCTGCCTTTCTGTTGGATGGCACTTGGCAACAGTATTCGCTGTATTTTTTATCACACCTTGTAAAGACACTCATGGGAGACAACTTCTAAAACTGCTTCATAAAGCAGCAAGAATGATGAGATAAACATGTTCGAAGTGAGAAGTATTTTGAGGAGAATTAATGGTAGTGTGTCTTTCGCTGCAATACATTTTTAAATGTAAACATTAACTGCATATTTTGGTCACCCTTGTATGCCAAGTTCAAAAGTGCATGAGAATTGTCCTAAAGCAGTGTTTCCCACAACACTTACACACACTCTCACACACATGCCAAACAAAAGTTTTCCAAGGGATTACATGTACCATGGACAAAGCATCCTAATGCTTTCCCTTCCCTTCTCCATTCCTTCCCTTCATTCACTTCAAATAATGCTGATCATTACTGTACTCGTTACACTAATGCCAGCAACCTGCTATTGTGTCACAGCCCACGGTGTGGAAAACAGTGTAATCTTGAGCATTTGGCATTGGGTCACAATGTTGAAGCCAACAACTGGTATTTAATCCAGTATGCCTGGAGAGTGGTGAGGAGAAAGCATCCTTGGAAGCTCCGCTCTCTGATTAGTCCCCTTCTTGGCCTGTTACGTCACCCTGACAAGGTTGCATCCACCCTTCTGCTGCCTGATTGAATGGGAGTCAAGAGATCTAATTTTTCCTGCCAGTTTGTGTCGCAGCCCTGTTACCAACTGTGAGACTCTGCCCAGGACCCAACTCTAAGCCTCTCTCCTCTCATCTCTTACATGAACAATTAGCACTATGAACAATTAGAATGTTTCTATGAGCCAGTCATTATTCTGAGTGTTTCACACATATCCATTCATTTTATCCTCACTGCAAACCTGTGAGTTAGATCACAGGTTATGTTATGTTGATCCCTCTTTATGGCTGAAGAAGTCAAGGGCAGGAAAGGTTTCAAAACAAGCCATTGCAGCTGCGATGGCAGAGCCAGGGTTTGGGCCTGGCCTGGGCAGCCTGTACCATTGTCCTGCTCAGCCTGTCTTGGGCCAATTTAACTAGGCGATCTGTTAGGCCTGCCTTGAATCTGACTTTCTGTGATTCTCCTTGTCCTGGTGGATGGGAGTTTCTCAAAATTGCAACTGTCTAAATTTTCCTCCCCGTGGTTCTGGGAGTTCAGTGATACATGGCCCTAAAGAGGCAGTGCTTTCGGAGGTCAACCTCCAGCTGACATTCTTACTGTAGGAAGAGGTGTGTGCATGTGCAAAGGTGGTTGCAAGTTTCACATAATGCCCTGTGAGTCACACGTACCCCACGGTGCCATCACACCCCTCTATTACAGACGGAGCAGATGGGAGGGAGGAGGCAGGGGCCCGGCCAGCCTTGCAGATGCAGGAGGTAGACGGTGAGGAAACACGTGCTGATTCAGAAGGATCTTCGATAACATGTGGCACAGTTGCTTGTTTCTTCTTAGCAGTAATAGAACATGAAGCTGGAGCTGGACTGTAGCAGGCATCGAATGCCAGGAGAAGCCAACATCCTTCCTGAAGGAACTTGTAGCATTAAAATTATAATTTCAAGGGCCAGGGGTGTAGCTCAGTGGCAGAGTGCTTGCCTAACATGGGTCAGGCCTTAGTTTTGATTCTCCTCAGTGAAAAAGAAACAGACTTTCAGATATTATTTCCTAACACTCCTAAAGTGATATTCTTGGTAAATTGGGACTGCCTAATAGCGCTAAAATTTGAGCTAACTTCTAAGAGAGGGTCAGACTAAATCCATGGCAGGCGTTTGCACCTTCAAAAAATGCACCAAGGAATCGTAGTGTTGGCTCCACTCAACCATAAAAATGGACAGAATCAGTGTTTATTTGATGCCATATTTGAGCAAATACCAAATAATAAAATCCTTATGGGAGGGATAGGTTTTCTCCACCCCCTTTCAGAGCCACTATGGGAAAATAAATCTACCAAGGGCCACATTTAAAGAAAAGGAAAAGTATATTAGTTTTAAGTGGCAGTTTTATTTTTCTTTTTCTGAGAAGATATAAGGTTCAATTCATTCTGTGCTTAAATTAGAGCCTGTATGAACTGGAAGATTTAAAATGTACTTCTGTCCCAACTTCTATTTAGTTCAAGAAGAAGGGAGAGAAAGAGATGAAGTGAGGAAGAGAAAAGGGGAAGGGAAGGAGAAAGAGGAGGAGTAGGAATGAAAAGAGAAGAGAAAGCAGAAAAACTAGGAGGGAAAACAGTGAGAGTCCAGCTTTGCGGGAGGAGAGAGAGAGATGGGAAAGAGAGGACTGGAAATAACTGGAGGCCAACTCCTAATGTCACCCTGCTTCATTAACAGGCTTGGGTGACTTCCTGCCCCTTGTCACTCTCTTTAAATTTCATGGGTGGCTTAACAGCTGCTTGTGCTACTTCAGTTGTTCTTTAATGATTAAAATGTTAGTGTTCCTTAATGACTGGAAACGTGCTGAGTTCCACCTCAGTGACTGTGTTCTACAGTGAGAAGTCAGGGGACCAGAGCTAGAAAAGAGGCCTGGATTAAGGGGACATGGGGCCGTGTCTGACCTCTGCCTAGACTAGCTTTCATCCCTGCCTTCTTTGGCCAAGTAATGTCCCCTTGAGACTCTTGAAGCAGCCAGGATTATTCAGAAAAGGAAAAGGCCAATGGGTGGTGGATTCACAATGGTTTTCCAGTAACCAACATGCTCCTCATGGCTTCTGATACCTATTTTTCCCAGGCAGGAGAAAGACAACATGAAAAAGTAACATACTGGTAGAGATGATATAGATTGGTGACTATATCACGTATGCTCCATCCATCTACAACTATATAAGGCATATAGGTGTCTATATTTAACACTTATAAATATAAAGCACTTAAATTTCTATATCACATTTTCTCAATATGGGGAATACCAAAGTATGTGAATTACCATTAGCATCCATTATTTTGTTGGAAACTGGAGACATTCAAATGTATACTCAGTGGAAGGCACTACAGGAAAAGTGCTGATTTCTAGAGAGTCCTGGAGCATTACCAAGGAGCCTGTTGTAGACTTGAGGTAGGCGGGCTTGAGTGAGCCTCAGACCCATTTCTTGACCCATAGTTTCTGGTCCCTAAAAGGAGGGGCCAGACTATGATGTGCACAGTGCTGACCAATGAACTTATACAACTCTGACTGTAACACATACACAGGAAAATGGCAGGAACCCAAGAAAGGACTGCAACCATGTGGACATATGGCCATTGTTATGTCTAGGTTGCTGCCATTCAAGAATCCTGACTTTGGATCTAGATACCTTTTGGTATTCAAGAATATTTTTTATCAAAATAACACATATTTCTGGGACCTTAAGCCTAGAATTAATTTACATTGAAGTAGATTTTAGATATTAATTGACATCTGATAAAAAGAGGCATAGAAAATGATAACTCTAGAGAGAGAAGATAAGGAGGAAAATATAAAATTTTGCTGTTTTAGAATTTTCCTTCCTTTGAAAGAAACATTGGAATGGACATGCCAGGAACTAATAGAATCAACTTTGCATACATTACCTGGAAATCTCTTTCTTGTATTAATCCTTCAATAAATGGAATTAATATAGTAAATTCTAGTCTACTGAAATGGCCTTTTCTAAGAGAAAAAATAAAATGAGGAATTGAGGATACTTCACAGGACATGGTTAGAGAGGTAGAGAAGAGTTACGATTTAACCTCAGTAGGACAAGTAAAGGTTTCCCTGGTGGAGTTAAAAACCACACACGAGCTTATGAACAGAATCTGTGCAGTGAGATAAAGCCCAAATTTTCAACAAAGCAATGTGAAAGTTTTGTCTTTCAGCATATTGTTTTGCAAATGAACATTTCTTAAATTGCTTATTCAATCTGTATACCCATTTTATTGTGGTAAAAGTACACACAGCATTAAATGAGCCATCTTAACCATTTTAATTTTATTTTTAAAAATGTTTATCAATACATGCTTATAACACATAATGAAGATATTCATCACGGGAAACTGTTACATATACAGGGCATCTTGATCCTTTTTACTTTACCTTCCCTCCCCTTTGCCTGTCTCCACCCCCATCTGCAATGCCCCTTCCCATCTTCACAAAGTCTATGTTTCCTATCATCTTTCTTTTATTTTGTGCTTTAAATTATTTGTACTTTGGGCTTCTTCTATAAGAGAAACCATGCAATATTTAACCTTCTGTGTCTGATTTATTTCACTTAGATTATTTTTTAAAGCATACAACACAGTGGCCTTCAGTACATTCATATTATTGTGAAACCATCACCGTCCATGTCCAGAACTTTACCCATCTTCCCAAATTGGAGCTTTGTACCCATTAAACATTTGTTCTGGTCCTCCCATCCCCCCAGCCTCTGGCAGCTGCCATCCTACTTCCCATCTCTGCCCTTTGTTTTAAAGGCCAAATTAGTATAGCTTGTAACTGTGACATTTCATAATCTTAGCACTTGAGAAGCCAAATCATAGTGAGGAGGTTTTCTTCTTTCCTTTCTCTTTTTTTGGAGAGGTAGGGTTTGGATTGATTTTCAAAGTTCTAAATTCCATTTTTATTCATTTCAAAATTAAATTCCAACCATCTCTCATATTTAAAGTGTTCACTGGATTAATTCTAAATGAATAGACAACGACTTTGAGTTTATTTTTAGTGATTTTGGGATGATACTTTGAAGTAGTTTTTAAAAGCACACAAAATTAAATTGTTATGTCATTTCTATTTGACCAGAATATATTAAAACTAGTTAGTGAAGGCTTATGGCCCAAATATTAACATAGAATACATGAAATTGTTTACAAAATTATTTGGAAAGCATTTGACACTTTTGACTAAGTAGTTAATTGTTCTTTGTGATTTCTTTCATGAATAAATTCTGATATATTAACAGATAAGACAGCAATAAAAACATATTGCAATCATTTAGCAAATACTACTTAGAGTTCTGAAGCAAAAATAGATTTTGATAAACTGATAGTAAATTTGTCATTTTTCAGTGCATGTAAATAAACCCTGAATTTGGGAACCTCTGTTTTCCCAGAGCCCTAGTAAATACACTTTTAACAGAAATCTCATGTAAAGTAGCCATATGCTTATAATTACCAAAGCATTGTAGATCCCCTGCATGAAATTTCGCATCTTCATTGGTTCTATTTTAGTGTTTACAAAGTTGGTAGTAATTTTTCAAACCAAATCTGAACCTAAACAAGAAAGACAATTTCCTATATAATTGTAATTTTCTATGCAAGATTTGGCAAGGATCAAGAGATTCTCAGAATTTAATCATATTTTTTACTTTCATAAGCATCCTATATGCTCATTTAAGAAGGCACTTCGTCTGCTCCATTTAAGTATCCTGATACCTATTAGCAAATGGCAATGTGTTTTTCATCTAGAATATTTGGACAGACATAAAACATGCTGAATCATTACAGAAGAAAAGCACTGCCACAAACTCACAGTGAAATACAGTAAAAGCTTGCTGTGTCAAACAAAGTTAGCCCTTTCAGAAAGATTACTTACCAAGAAGAAAATTTTAAGAAAATGTGGAATCTAGCTGAAGCAAAAATTTAAAGTGCAATTTCATAACAAAAGCTAGAGATTGAGAACAACTAAAATTAAGAGAATTCTTTGATATTTTAAAAATCCAAACTGACTAATTAATGATCACTGTATTTACTAATATCTGTGAGAATTTACAATGTTGTTTGTTAGATGTAATTTACTCACACACGTACACAAATACTTCAGGGGATCTGATGTGACAAAACTGAAGCTAGGAAACTATTTTCAATTTATTTTTTAACAGATACACAAAAACATAACAATGGTACATATTTATGTTAAATTTGGAAAAAAAAGTTATATTTTGAGTTCAAATAGCTAGGAAGGGATAGAGCTAAGATCCCAAGCCCCTTGTTTGTCACCATAATACATAAGAAGATGCCTGCAGTCCACTTTATTCGGATGTGGTCTCTGTTTGTCTTGCAGGTTTAAGCAGACTGAACCCCATTTACTTTTAGAATCAGGCCAGATTAGCCACAATTGGCTTGGTATGGCTGCAGGCAATTAAATACACCTGGTTCACATGGGGAATGAAAATTATTTGCTCATTAGGAATGAAGATCATTAATTTGAAAATAAAACGGCCTACTATGCATTTCCTTTATAGCTTCCCCTTAAAAAGCAAAGCATTTCTTGAAGTTCTTGGCAGGTAGCTTACCTCTACTATTTCATGGTGTAGGCCAATGGTTTTTAAACCTTAGGGTGCATCAGAATCTTCCCCTCCGAGGCTTGTTAGAGTACAGATTGCTAAGCCCCAGCCCCAGAGTTTCTGTTCAGTAAATCTCTGGTGAGATCTAAGAATTTGCATTTCTAACAAATTTCCAGGTAACGATGCTACTGGGCCAGGGGCCACACACTGGAAGTGCTGCTATTGGCAAATATACCACAGTTGGACATCTGTGCACCTTGTAGTGATTAGGTTGACTTGACACCCCCAGGACTCTTTGTGGTTGCAATATACAGACCAGAACTTGAATTCTCTGCCACTCTTAGGGCTGTTATTCTGGGGATATGCACGGGACCAGTAGAATCTCTGATTCCTTATTCATCTGGGATCTCATTCAGCTGATAGAGTGGGGAAACTGAGTCTGGGGGAGGGGATGGGTATTATGCCAGTGAGCCCAACTTTTCATTCCATTTCATCTGACTTCTTTATAAATCATTCTGTCAAAGACACAATGAAATAAGCAATCAAAAGAAATGGAAAAAACAGACTCAGATTGGGTAGAGCAGAGAGAATCAATGAAGGCGACACCTCCCAGTGCAAGTTGTTTTATTTTAGGTGTGCCCTTCTCAGGGTCCCCTCCCCAACTTCCTTAGAACAAACAGTCTTTACTTTTCCTCCTACTATTCAAGATCCCACTGGATTTTCACCCACCACCACCTTTGAGGGACACTGCTCTGCTCTAAGCCAATAGTTTTCATTTTTTCCCTTGTGAGGGTCTCCCTAAGTAATCCAGGCAGACTTTGAATTTACTATGCAGCCCAGGCTGGCCTCGAACTCCTGGTAATTCTCCTGCTTCAGCCTTCAGCTGTGATTACAAGCGTGTACCACCATGCCTACTTCATTTTCTCCTTTTTTGAGAGAACTTTCCTACAGATGAAATTTCATGAAAATGTCAAAAATAGATGTAAGGAGAACTGCTCAGGGTGAAGCGGTGGCATCTGTTAATTTCTTCCTTATTCTTCTTGGTGGAAACTCTAGGGACATACACATTTTTAAAAAGCCTTTATTCTCTTTTGTCATTGCTTTCTTTTCATCAAAATCTACCAGAAGTTTTGTTTGTTTTGCTTTGTTTTGTTTTGGTGCTAGGGATTGAACCCAGGGACCCATGCATGCTAAGAATGTTCTCTATCAGAAAGCTGCACCTTTGCCCCCAAATCTGTTTTAAGTCGTATTTTTTTTGAATCATTGACATGACAACTAGCTAATCTTATCAGGTTATTGGTTTATCCATTTATTCAGGATGGCATAATAATAGTAAAAGTAGTAGTAGTAAAATAAGAATTAGGATCCTACTTGACAATATTTGTATTTTAACTGAGATTTTATGGAAACAACACCTAAATTAAAGAAATGATCCCACTCATGAAAAACCCCAGGCACTTGCTGCATCTTCCTAGGATATATGGACATATTTCCAGAGTCCCATTGGGAATGGTTCCTTCATGTGTGGATGGGGTCACACCAACGTCCAATATCCTCTGCCACTTTTATAATAGTTGCCTTTCAAGTAGCATCTTAATGAAAAGTTAAATGACAAAAGTGAAAATTCTTATTTAAGAGAATCTTCTCTCCCTGGATTAATAGAAATGATACTATAGAAACATTAACAGGACAGATTTAAAATAACACCAGGCAATTCTATTGCTTTTGATCCTGTCTCTGAGGAGGCAGATTGGGTATTTGTGGATATTTTGTTGCCAAATGCTATTCACACACTAATTTCCCAAAATGTTAACTGAGGCCGCTATCCCTCCTGAAAGTGCCTCAGGACCCCTTTCCTTCTCCATGGTAACTCCCTCAGCCTCCACAGGAGGGCAGGAGACACCACGGTGCAGGGCTGTCTTCCTTGCCGTCTTTTGGGAGGAGAATCTAGCCTGAAAAGAATGCTACAGTCAAGCTGCTAAAGTTGCCCACACCAGATCTTGTCGGCTCATCTCAAGGAACTTTCACCCTTTTAAAATATTCTTCATAGAAGAGACTGCTGAACAAATAACTGGAGAATCTATGACTAGCTTGGAAGCTTAATTTAATAGCTATATTCAAAGGCACAGAATATAGCATGAATATCTAAAAGCAGGTTTTGACTTGTAGTTTGCTCTTTATATCTTCATTTTTAGTAATACAAACACATATACATGCACACACACACACATACAGAGAGAGAGAGAGAGAGAGAGAGAGAGAGAGAGAGAGAGAGGCCTTAGTGTGACTCGTTAGCATTGGAGTGGATTTCTATTTGAAACATACTGACAAGAAAGGAAATGATCCGCTTCATACATTGCTGTGGATCACTCACATGATATTTAAATGTGATTTTTTAAAAAAATATAGGGGTGGTGATAGATTAACAGTCTGAAGGTCTTGGCTCCTAGTCATGGTTACAGTCCTGATCAGCTTGTGATCATGGGCCCCAGTGGATTTTTATCTGTGAAGTAATCACAACAGCCTTTTCCTGCAGAGAACTTTCCTTGCATAGACCTGAGGCTGGTAGCAGTAAAGGAGAGCAATGCCTACCGCAGGGTAATAGTGAAGGATAACAGATCACACCCTCTGCAGTCCCTGTCTTCAGTGCTATCTGCAGTCCCACATGACGCTACATGGAATTCTGGAGGTCTTCAGCCACAGCACATAGGCTCATTACTTTGTTTCCTGTTTACTGATAACTTGTAGCAGATAATAATTGCTGTGGGCAAAGTGAAGAGAGAACAGACCGAGCTGTACTTGCAGGCAGGATCTATACTTATTGGACAGAGGGTCCAAAACCATGAATCATCATTAACCAGATACCATACTGATAGAAATTAAAATAGTGATAAGACAAACTACAAGTGTTCATTTCCCCGAGGGAAGGGATGGAGGACAGACCACAAGGAGGAAGCCTGTCCTGGACAACACTTGAGAGGCGGATGGGATGTGAAGAGCAAGATGCAGAGCAGGCCAAACAAAACCACCTGCATCCCAGGGCTGGCAGGTGGGCAGAAGGGAAGATGAGGAGTTTTGAGGCTGTGGGTTTGCAGAGGAGGCATTTGCAGGCAGAGCAGAAAAGGGGAGGGTACCGACCAGCAGAGAGTGGCCAGAGGGACAAGGAAGAGATATGGAAAGCAGTGGGCTTGGTAGGAAAATATTAAATGACAAGGGAAGAATCCAATGTGGCATCTGACCCTGGATGACAATAATATGAAAAGGACATGTGCACAAAAAATAAAGGGAACTCATAAAGGCAAAAATATTTTGATTTGCTCTAGTAGTAAACATTTGTGAAATAATTTTTATTTCAGCTCCATTTTCTTTTACGTTGTTAATTTGTTAATTGATAATTTAAAAAATTAGGGGCCAGAGAAGAAAGGGAAGGTAAAGCAACTGCAAATCTCAGACAGAACCTGATACTCATGAAACAAAAACTAGAGACACAAGTTAGGACTGGGATAGAGCCAGAAGTATCCATGGAGGAGGTCATGGGGAGAGCAGCCAAAAGCCCCGGGGTTATGAGCACAGGCTCTGGAGCAGTGTGACCTCTGGCCTCAGTTTCCCTGCCTGTAACACAGGATGATGTGGCACTTAGGAATGCCGTGAAGATTAAATGAAACACAATTTGTAAGATTCTTAGAAGTGTGTTCTCTGTGGGTGTTTGCCAGTACCTGAGGGGGGCTGGGGTCCACAGTGGAAGGCATTGTACCAATTTTGGGAAATTGGAGGAGTGAAAGAAGAAGAGAGCAAAGGTGCTCTGCAGACTGTCAGTGAGTAGTTTCTACAGGGAGGGAAGAGAAGATGGAAAGGCAAATAGAAGCAGGGGAAAGGGTGGGAGAGCAAGAGAGGATGCACACAAAAAGTTTCTTGGGGTGGAGGAGATCACCTGAGACCAAATGAAACCAGGAGAACGAGGTGGGGGGACAAGGAATGAGGTGGTGGCTAAGTGATGATCTGCTGCAGAGGGCCCGCCTGGGTGCTGTCCCTGGCTGCATACTTGGCTGAGTGACCTTGGAAAAGTCACCTATCTCTTTGGATGAAATTTTTTCATCCATGAAGGTGAATACGGTCAAGCCAGCCTCACGGTATTGCACTGATTAAAGGGGGACGTTGATGGTTGGTGCTTGCGACCTTATAAAATGCGAAAGGGAACACTGCGGTCTATAGTACGCCAGGGCACAGGGCACTGCGCAAGGGAAGAAGCCTCTGCCCCCAAAATGAGCGAGGCAGTGGGCGGAGAAGACACACAGTGAATCTGGGGACAGATAGGGAAACTTGTGACGGGGCGGCTGGGCTGAAGAGAAACAGATTGGGGTGGGAGGGGTCCGCTGGACCGGGAAGGGGGAGGCCGGGAGGCAGAGGGTGGGTGGGACGCAGAGGGAGATGGGAGGGCAGTGAGAGCAGAAAAGCAGGCTGGGGAAAGGGTTTTTGGAATGCAGGAGGAACCTGAGGAAGGAGGAAGTCTGGAAGACAGGAGGGAGAGAAGAGAGGGAAATGGGGATGCAGTGGAGGCGGGGAAGGCCGAGAGGCGAGAGGAGCCCGCGAGCAGGCGAAGGAGAAGAGCGGTGGCCGAAGCCGGCGTCAGAGGAGGTTGGAGACCGCGGGGCGAGAGGCTGGGGCCTGCAGGGCGCGCAGCAGCTTTAGCTTTTAGCACCGCTCCAGACTCCAGAGACGCGTGGCCTCTGCCTGACCTCGAGGGTCGGGAAGAGACGCCCGTCCTTGTGGAGAGCGGTGCCCCACAGAGAGAACGGGGCTGGGCCGAGCCGGCCCAGGCCGAGGCTTCACGGGCTCCGGGTTGGCCCCCGAGGGGCACAAACTACCGCCCTGACGCTCGGGGCCGAGGAGAGGAGCTGCCCTCGGCCGGAGCCTGCGGCAGAAGCGCCGACTCCGAGCGGTCTCTGGAGGGCGCCGCCGTCGCTCCCAGCCTAGTGCGGGCGGCTGGCAAAGCCCCGCAGCCGGAGCAGCGTGGGGCAGGGGCCGCTCCTCCGAGCGTGCGGGTGGGGACCCTGGCGCTGCGGGCCAGGCCCTGCCCCGGCCGCGGGACCGCCCGGCCCGGCGCTCGGGTCCGCGCGGCGCTCACCGCCCGCAACCCCGCGCGCGTCTCGCGGGGGCGCTGGTCGGCCCGGGACTGAGTCACCCCAGCCCCTCTCCCCACACCTCCGGCCCACACCACCCGGCCTCTCCTCGCACCCGCCCTCCCCGCCGTCCTCCCTCCCCTCTTACCCCCTCCCGGCGAGGGGCGGGAGGGGGCGTGGCAGGCCCGGGGTTTGTGTGGCTGGGGCCCGGCTCCGTGCACTCGGAGTCCGCGCGAGGAGCCGGGCCCGGCCGCTGTCCAGCCGCTCCGCCACCCTCGCTGCCCGCGCGCCATGGATACTCCCCGGGTCCTGCTCTCGGCCGTCTTCCTCATCAGTTTCCTGTGGGATTTGCCCGGTTTCCAGCAGGCTTCCATCTCCTCCTCGTCCGCGGAGCTGGGCTCCACCAAGAGCGTGAGGAGCCGCAAGGAAGGGAAGGTGCCGCGGGCGCCGCGAGAGAGCGCAGCCGGCCGGGCGCCCCAGGAGCGCCGGGAGCCGCAGCCCGGGCGGCCGCAGGAGGAGCCCCGCGCTCGGGAGCCGCCCGGCCGGGGCCCGCGCGTGGTGCCCCCCGAGTACATGCTGTCCATTTACAGGACTTACTCCATCGCCGAAAAGCTGGGCATCAACACCAGCTTCTTCCAGTCTTCCAAGTCGGCGAACACGGTCACGAGCTTTGTGGACAGAGGCCTGGGTGAGTGGCGAGGACGCGACTCCTCTCGGTTGGAGCTCGGCAGCCAGAGCCTGGCTCCAGCTTCTGCCTGGCAGGAGGCTGCGCTTGTGAATTCCCTTCCCGCTCGGTCATCTCCCTTTTTTCTTTTCTTAAACTATTTTCCTCAAGTCTGAGTAAGTTTCTGAATGCGGCTGCAGATGTTGCTCCAATCTGCAATTCTGCCTGCCTGGCTTCTTCCTTCCTTCCTTCCTTCCTTCCTCCCTTCCTTCCTTCCTTCCTTCCTCCCTCCCTCCCTCCCTCCCTCCCTCCTTCCCTCCCTCGTTCGTCTTTTGCAGTGGTGGCCGCTGCTTTGGTAGTTAGTGGAGGAAGCGTAGAGGACAGGAAGAGGCAGGCATCGACCAGGAGTGGAGGACGGTCAGGGCGAGGGCCGTTGGGGCTGATGCAGCCGGTGCCTGGGGTCCTGGGTTGTGCGGAGTGTGCGGTCGGTCCGAGGCCTGAGCCCCCGGGCCGAGTCATCCGGCCGACGGGTGTGAGTGAGCGCCGGGAAGCCCGGAGCGAGTCAGTCGGGCTGTCCGGGGCGCGAGGCCACCAGCGGCGCCAGGGAGCAGTGGCCCGGCTGCCGCGGGGTTCTCCGCGCGTGCCCGCACTGGACGTGCGCATCGTCAGGCCAGTGGGCGCCCGGCACACTCTGCGTTTCGCTTCTTTCTTCCAGCACTGCGCGGTCGGTGTGAGCACAACCTGTGCCCTCGGAGGCCACAACCCGAATGCTTTTCCCGCAGGCAGGTGGCAACTGGCGGGGTGGGCCGGGACGGGGACAGCTAGGTCTGCGTTTTGGTAGCTAGTGCACAGGGTTGCACGCGCGTGCCTGTCTACCCACCCTTTCCGCCGGACCCCGCTCCTCTCTCGGCGCCGGGCCCCACCCCTCGGCCCCTCTGCCAGAGCGGGTGCACGTGTGAGCGTCGGTGAAAACCCCTTATCCTCGGTTCTGCCACCAGCACTCGTCTGCAGCGTGGCCAGTGACCTCGAGAAACCTCGCCCCCTGCCTCCAGCCTCGGAAGTTGGGGAGTGGGTTCCTAAAGAGGAGAGACAGGCAAAGAACCCGAAGAAAGCAGAAAAGGGGGAGGAGAAGGAGAAAGAAAGGAGGGAGGACCGCCTTGAGAAGAAAGGAAGGAGATCAAAGCGCGGCAGCTAGCCTCTCCCTCCCCCAGGCTGAGCTCCCGGACTTTGCCTAGTCTCTCACACTTCCCAGTCAGTGAAAGTGGGAGTTCGCCCCGAGCCCGAGAGCGCTGGGCTCCTGTGGACGAGGCTGCCTTGAGTGCTCCTGCCTTCTCCAAGGGCTTCGGAGAGGGTAGCAGGTCCCCGGCCCTCGGTCCTCGGTCCCCGGCCCTCGGTCCTCAGTCCCCTCTCCCTGGCTTTCTCCTTCCGCGCGCCACGGTCCTGCCCAAGCTCATTGCCCCACAGCAGCCGAGGTCATGGGTTATGAGCTGCTGAAAGGTCTCGACATCACATTAATGCCAGGTATTTTATGAAGTTTTTCGGACCGCTGAAGTCATCTTTGCAAAGGCGCTCGGCTTCTTAGTGCTTAGGGCCTGGGGCCCGCGCCCCCTCTCACCAACCCTGCCAGGACTGTGCCCCTCCCTTCAGGCCCTCCGCTGGCCTTGCGCCTTTTCTACTGCCTTCACCGGAGGGGAGCCTCAGCAAGCCCAGAGGAAACTGCTCCTGCGCCCCTTTCCCAAGGGACCCGGAGGCCTAGGCTGCAGACAGTTGAGCGCTCATTTTCATTTCCCGGGAAATGGGAAGAATCTCCGCGCCCCTCCCTCAAGCAGGCACCCTAACTGGTTCGCTGAGCCCCCTGAATTTGGCTCAGCACCAAGGGACGCTGCGAGCTGCTCCGAGGGGTCTGCGGACGCCCTCGGAATTTAGGCAAGGGGGAGGGGTGTCTTGGAGGGCCCTAGCCAGGTCTCGCAGGGAGCTCGCGTCACCCTAGGCTGCCCTGCAGGCCCCCTCCCTTCCAGGGATGCGAGTCTGAGGGCGCCGGAGGAGGCTGGGGGAGGGGGCCTCTCTGCCCAGGCCAGGGTCTCTAGGCCAGTGCAAGAGATCCAGACCTCCGGCTTCAACCCGAGAGCGCTGTCGAGGGCTGGGGCTGCGGCCGGTCCACGGCCGTAGGAGACGCTGCCCAACCACCCGGAGGGCAGCTTCAAAGCTTCTTCCCCTCCAAGCCCCCCGGGTTCCCCGGAAACTCGAAGAAAGGCAGCTAGGCGGCTGGTGCGGCGGACCGCAAGGCGCGAGGAGCAGAGGAGTGGGGAGCCCCCCGCGGGAGGGGCGCGGGGGGGGTGCGTCTCTGTCTGCAGCCCCAGCTTGATAAAGGAAAAGCCTCACTTTCCCTCTCACTGATTCTGATTTGATGTGTCACCGGCGGTGACCTCGGGCTGGACCTTCCGGGGCTTGCTTAGCATCGGGCCCCTGATTGGAGTGTTTCAACTCAGCGATCTAATTGAGGGTTCATGTCATAACACATCAAACGCGGTCTAGTCTCCCGTGATGGAAGGGACCCGCTAGCCGCGCATCCCCAGTGCCGGCCTGGCGAGGACTTCCGCCCTGCTCACGTGGGGGTGCTTTCCCGCGCCAAACCCTCAACATCCCCTCCCCCAGCCCAGCCCGGGGGTGGCTCACCAAGGAGCGCAGAGCAGGGGTCTGTCCAGAGCTAGTAGTGCTAACTTGGCGCCTTGCCCCGGGGACGTTTAAATCGCTGGAGACGATGGCGAGCTCGGCGCCGAGGATCAAGGATCTCTCTAAGGGGAAGGGCAAAGGGAAGAAAAGGAGCCAAGCCAGGCGAGGAATGACTTACCTGTAGTATTTGTAAAGCCTTTCTCACGTGAGAACCCAAGAGTTAGTTATCCTGAAGCAGGGGTCGGGAGTGGGAGGGCATAGAGACCCTCTCCCCAGAGTGAGCGTGAAGAGCTCCAGAGCTTGGAAGACAGCACTTGCCGCCCGATCCCGCCCCCTGCCGCCTCTCTCAACACTCCACCAGGTGGTCCCATTGCAAGTTAAAAGAAAAAGTCCTTCCGAGGTTTGCTCTTTGAACCTGTAAGGATAATGATACTAGCCAAGATTTATTGAACTTTTACAGTGGGCCAAGTACTGTGCTAAAATCGATTACATGAACTATTTCATTTAATTCTTCCAGCCATTCCCAGAGAAAGGGGCTGTAATTACCCCATTTTGCAGGTGAATTAGGAAGGCAGAGGGGTTAAGCAAGCTGCCCAAGGTTACACAGCTATAGTGAGAGGTAAAACTCATACTATTCTAGACCTTGAATGCTGAGTGCACAATGCTGATAGGGTTAGGAGGTGTCTAACAATGGTGGTAAGAAGTTTAAAAAGTGAGATTTTCTTCATGGCCTAATATTCTTCTGTAGTCTCTTAAGATATACTTAGGAATTTCATGGAACTTTGGATCGAGGGGTCAGAACTTGTGTCGTACTTGGCTTCTTCCTGTACTTGTTTTAGCAGAGGTACAAACGTACTTTTCCCCTGATCTTTTAAAATGTCATCATATCATGCTTTAAAAAACTGATTTTAGAACCATAAAGAGGAGGAAGTGTGTATTGGTGAAATCATAAGATTTGAATGGACCAGATTAGATACATGAAGATACAGTTAGCTCATGAAATCATTCACTAAAAGGCCACTAGTACTGGGGTTCTGGGGCCCTAGGCCCCAGCTCTGGGGTCTGGGGAGGGCAGACAATTGGAACTTCTGTGAATTGAACTGGGCTGAGGAATAGAGGGGAGGTGGGATGGGGGGAAGGCCTTGAGAATGAGCCAGCCTGCAAGGGGGAAGAGCACTCAGACCCGTAGTCTTTGTCGTTTGTGAGAAGTACCACAGAAGGAAAAAACCTCCCAAGGACGGGTGAGGCACAATGAGTCTAAGAATTTGCTGCGAGCTAGGTTTCCAGATGACTTTGAAATAAAAATACTCTTTAAACTGTGTTGCTGTTGTTACAGTAGCGTTCCCAGAAAGGGGCCAGTAAGGAAGAGATAAAAACCAAAACGAGATCGGAACATCCTTGAGGAACTTGACACCCTAGAAGTGGCTCTCGGGGGAGTTAGCTGCTGATTGTTTTTTGGCTTCTCCCTTACCTTCTGGGTCCTCAAGATCTGGCGGCAGGGCTGGACCGCGCCGGGGACGGATTGGCTGCTGGGAGGGCATTCGAAGAGTCGCAGAGTTTCCTTGCGACGGCAGTTTGTCTGGAGCATCACATTTATGTAAAACGGTGGGGTTCTGGGTGGAGCTGGGCCGCAGAGTAGTGTTATCAACCGAGCGGCGCTTTTGCCCGGACCCTGTTGTCGTTGGCAAACGGAAAATGAAATATAAGCAGGGAAGTATTTTAATGGGGACGGAGGGAATTCGCAACTGTTAATTATTTGGTGACCTTGTATTCGATTTGTTTGAGTCCCTTATAAAAACACTAATTCAGACCAGACGGCCAAGTGAGGAAGCCGGGCAGAAGGTTCCAATCTAGGCTTTATTTCCCCGGAAAGCGGGAACAGCCTTGGAAGAGGCTGGCCAGGCGTTCTAGTGCGCCCGGGAGGGCGCGTCCAGAGTTTGGGTGGTGGTCCGGGTTCCGGGTGTTCCCGAACCTGGGAACCCAAAGGTCCCGGGAAAGCCGGAGGGAAGGTGGAGGGAATCTGAAACTAGAGGTTCGTTCTGCTTTTCTGGTTGGAGTGATTCAGACTTGCTAAGGCCTCAAACCACTCCCTTGCCAGTCGGTGGTTAAATACCAGTCACTGTCACCTCCATCCCTAAGGCCGAAGGGCCAGTTACGGGAGAAGGCCAGAGGTTCGGGACGCCCTGCGCCTTCCGCAGCGAGGGTGCAGGTTTGGCCAGTACGTTCCTGGCTCGTCTCAGAGGGACCTGAGCATTGTCCTCCGCAGGCCTCCGGGAGCTTGCGCGCTGGAGTGGCTGGTGGGAGGTCCAAGGCGTGCCCACACCCCCCAGTCGCTTCTGCACTTGAAGAAAAAAAAAATTTACCCAAGCCACAGACCATGACGGGCCTTTGAACCCACCCTTCAAACTGAATCAGGACATGAAAGCTTTCTGCACGTGCGGACAGCCTGCTGCTCATCGCCTGGACCCTCGGAACGCGGAGCGCTGCACTGATGGAGGCCCCAGGGCAACCTGTGTTTCGGTTTTGTTTTTTCCAGCTGGAATTTTGGGGGTTCCCGGCACACCTCCTCTTTGCGGGGACGTCTTACTGGGCAAGGGCGGAAGGAATGAGGTGGAGAGAGACTGCTGCGTGCATCCAACGACCCAGAGCAAACCAACAGCGATCCTGGGGCTTTCACCTGAGGTGGAAGGCATTAGTTCAATAACCCCTTGGGTGTTGAATAGCCAGGGTCCAACGACCCTTGGGGAAGGGGTCAGAGCCGAGCTGAGCCCTTGAAGGGTGCAAAGCGCGAATGTTGTTCCACTGCTCTCCTCGCTGGACATTCCTCACTCTCCCTCAACCCCTAGCTGTTTGTTATGGGCTCTAAGTTACGGTGTGTCCTGTTTACTGGAATTAAATTGGCCCTCGCTGGCCTCGCGTGTTCCAGGGTCTGCCTCCCAGGAGCGTCCTAATACACTGTGGGGAGCTGAGGGTTAGGTCCGCTTGTGGTAAGGAGATGCAGGCGCTGGGAGGACAAACGCGGCGTGCGGCGCGGCGCAGGACCGCGTTCCGGGGAAGCGCGCGCTGCGCAGCGAGTGGCCGGGCGCTTGGAGGCGGGGCGCTGTTTAGGGACCTGACCGTGGGCGGGCCCCAGAGGAGAGGGGCGGACCTCTGGAGCAAGTTGGTGCTGCCCGGGCTGGTGGAGAGGGGCAGAAGGCGGGAACAGGGCAGCGCGGAAGAGTACGCACTGGTGGTGGCAGCACAGGGCATCCCTAAAAACTGCAGCAACCAAGGGGAATCCTGCTCCTGCTTTGCAAAACTGGCTTCGGAGCAGGTTGGTCCAGCCCCTACTCCACTTTCCCGCGGACTGCTGCTTTGAGGCTCCCAGGGAGGGAAATTGAAAAATGCTAGATTATGGCCTGCAGCTAAGACCAAGAATCCCACTTTGGTGTGTTGTTTGGGAAGTCAGGCCTCGATCAGTGGCTCAGAGTGGGTTTAGGGCGATCCCTTCTTCAGAGTCTGGACCCAGTCCAGCGCTTTAAAGACCTTGTCACTAAGGTTTCTCCTGCGCAGGACCCTTGGTGGGGAGAGCTCAATATTTTGCCCACGACCACATGCAGATTTGAACCCGTGCCTCCACCTGTAACCTTGATACTGGTTGGGGAGGAGAAACCGCATAAAATGGGCACCTTTTCTCCTTTTTTTCCTTCTCTCTTTTCTACTTGTTTTTTTCTTTTTTGGCACCGGGGATCGAACTCGGGACCTTGTGCTTTGCGAGACAGGCGCTGGAACCACTGAGCTAAATCCCCAGGCCATCTTTTCTACTTTTGATCTCAGCTCTCCATCCCAGCGGCAGGATCATGTTCCAGCGTTCACAGGTACTCCACTGAGGTTCTTTCCCCAGCTCACTTCCTAGAGGCCCCGTGTCGCCCTCCTGGGCTCCCTGGGGACCCTTCTTGTCAGCCGGTGGAGAAGACCCTCCAGGCAAGACAGCTTGGCCTGGCCACACAGGCGGCTGCAGGGAAAGGGCCGTGACCCAGTTTCCCTGGGGCAGGGTGAAGGCTCATTGTGGACAGATGGGAACCAGAGTCGGCGCTGGAGCTTGGTTCAGTTGTGATCTGCAGTATTGTCAAGGTCTGAGCCGCTGTGGCTGCGGGTCCAGGGTTGGATTGGTGAAAGGACACGTACTTGGGGAAGTGTCCTTGATCTTGGCTGTCCTCTGCTCTTCGGCCTCCACCCACAGGATAGCTCTTGGCCATGACAATTTTCACCAAGTTCATGAGGACGAATGTTTCATCCTCTAGGGACAAAAGGAGGCTTCTACTGGATGTACTCAGTGCTGGGGGAGAGGCTGGCCCCTGGCTCTTGTAGAATCCACCAGAAACCAGGGCCCTTGGGTTGGAGCTACCCTTCCAACAGCTGTGCTCAGGCTCCAGGGGCCAGCTCGCCTAGTTCTGTTTTCAGTCCGGTGGAAGCTGAGCTTCCTTCTCTTTCTTCTTTCCAGAGCTTCACTCCTTCACTCTATGCTGAGCCCGAGCTTGCTGTGCCAACACTGGGTTTCCCTGTGGGGTCCAGACTCCCTACTTAATCCATGGGGCCTACAGGGCCCAGGCTCAGCTCCACAAGGAAAAGAGATTCACAAGATCAGAAAGAGGATGGAAAAGCTGAGACTCCTTAGAGGACTCTCCTTGGGCCCTTCGTTTCTCTGCAAGGAGTAAAGAAGCTGAGAAAGGCAGGCGGCATTGGGGAAGGGACTGGAGGCACTAAGAGTAAAACTGGGCCTGTGGGTGGGTAAGGAGGAGGCACAGGCTGACAGGTGATCTTCCTAATTAAGGGGCATTCATTCCTGCACCCCGTTCCCTCCAATATACGAGTGGCTCTTTGTCAGATGAAGTTGCAGGATATCCTCTCCTACTACTCCCCCCACCCAGGACCTGCTCTGCAGACCCAGACCGACCAAGCCCCAGAAAAGGGTGCCAAAGCCATGAGACAGGAAGTCTGAGGCCTCTCAAGGCTGATGCCAGCCAGCCAAGGAGTTTTGTGGATTACATGGGCCAACACCTCTTGCTTCCCACACTCCAAGAAGGGCCCAACCTTTGCTGAGATTGGTGTCCCAGTATTGGTCACCTGGTGTTGCAAAAGGGACCGCCATGTCAGAAATGGCATCACAGGGCTGAGAAGGATTGTGATAATGGGGATAAGGCTACTGTGCTGATGAGCCTGGACCTTCACTGGACCTCAGATGACCAGGAACCAGAAGCACCGCTGCTTTCTTTACCCACATTGCCCAGCAGTGCCTTTCTTCCTCTAGGGAGGCTAAGGACTGGACCATATCTCAAGAAGATCAAGAGGAGGACAGGCAACCTGCCCCTGGCAGGGTGTAGCTGGTTAGAGTGATATTGGCCACATTTATTGGGGCGTTTCTATGCACTGTGCACTGCCTGTGTGAGTCTATCCATCGCAACGACCTTGCAAGGTAGAAGTGGTTTACAGATGAGGGATATGATGCTAGGAGAGGTTATGTGACTCAGTCTACCCAAGGTCACCCAGCCACTGAGTCACAGATCAGGGGTGAAATGTATGTGTCTTAGAGTGCATGTTCCTCTGCTTATTCCACATTTTCCTTAGTAATACTTACACAATGTTTTCAGAAATTACCTACACCTTTCCTCATTTGCCTCACTCAGTGGCCCTGTGAGCTGGTGTCATTGTCTCCATACTGTAGATAAGAAACTTAATTTTTCTGGTAAGCTCCCTTTCAAAAGTCCAATTGTTGTTAGCCTTCCTTTCTTCCAAGAAGGGGCAGTATATAAGAACTAGTGCCATCTCAAGCTTCCCACAAGGTAGACATCAAGGGCAGTGACAGCCAAGTGGTGGCACAGACATTGGAGGCAAACTGCCAGTGCCACCACTTACTTACTGTCTTGGGCAAGTTACTCTTAAACCTCCTGTGGTTTAGGTTAGAGTGAGATTATAGTGGAGATTAAAAATTTGTAATTTTAATTAACACATCCTAGTTGTACATATTTATGGAGAACAGTGTGAAATTTGGATATATGTGAGTGCTACACCAGTGTTTGCTCTTAGTTATTATGCTGGGTGTTCAGGCAAAAGTACTTGGGTCAGCAGGCACACTCTGGAGAGGATAAACTTTGTAAATTGCTCCTGAATCTCCCTTGATTTAGAGAGAATGCTTAGCAAATGCTCAGCAGTTTGCAAAACTCAGATCTCTGAAGAGCCTGACTTGGGAGGAATATGTACATCCTAGGAAGAAAGCTCCAATCGCTGGGTCCCAGGACGCAGCAATGTGTTGACACACACATTCTCACACCCAGGGGCTGGGACCTGGGAATCAGTTTATCAGGGTCCTTCCTGATTGACGGACGTTGACACCTCAGGGTATCACTGAAACTGAGATACCTAGGCAAGAAATGACTCCAAACCCAGCCATGATTCCGAGCTACAAATCTAGCAAAGAAGCTGGTGGACCGCAGCTCCCTCAGGGTGGCTGGTACTGAGGATGAACGTGAGTCCTACTTCTTCCCTCCCCCTGGCTCCACTGCCCAATCAGGACCCCAGTACGGTACAGGGGCCTGGTCATAGGCCTAGCCTTACTGGGAATTAGGACCTTCCAGGCGAGGCCTGTCTCTTACTCAGTGCAAGACATCAGACAAGATACTCCTTAGGACCTCAGTTTCCTCCTGAATAAATACGTTTAGCAGTAGGGCCATCTCTGTTGGACGCCTGCGGTGAAGATTCAGTGAGAGGCCATCAGGCAAGCTGGCTGGAGGGTAGGTTCTTCAGTGAGGGGAGGGGCAAGACCCAACTGCAAAGATCTGGATATTTTCCTTTGCAAAAAACGGGTGATTACCTGGTCCTCCCCGCTTCCTGCTACAGGGTGGGGGGTGGGAAATCCCACTATCTCCCGGGCTTTCCGAGCCACCCCTTATTCAGAGTCTCGTCTCTGGGCCTCTGGGGGGCTTGGGTGGCCTCCTGAAGCAGATAGGTCTGGTCTGGACAGTGGTCTGGACAGGGTCACCATGAAATCAGGATGGGAGCCCAGAGTCTGTGGCAAAGGGCCTGCTGGTCAGGAGAGCTGGAGGTTTGGGCTGTACCCTTGGAGCTGGCCAGTGACGGGACTCTCGAGAGGGATCTCAAACTGTGTGTGTATCCAGGGATGTCTTAGAAAAAGGCGGGGCTGGGCCCTTCCTGAGTTCCCAACCAAAGGGGACTTTGGGGTTTGGGAAATCCCCTCCAGGGTGGCCCCAGGAAAGCCATCTGTTCAGGTGTGCTTCTCCTCTGGCCACCCATCTGGGGCTCAGGCTCCCAGGCTCGGGGTCTTTGATGCCTTCGGTGTCTCTTTCTTTTTGCCTGTTATTTGCTTACCTGGCTTCTTCCAGTGCTTAATATGACCTTGGACATGTGCCTTTAACTTTCTAAGGCAGTTTCTGCATTTAAAGTGGGCACAGTAGTATCTACTTGTAAGCAATTAGTTCCTTTCTTCCCTTACTTGCTTCTTTTTAAAAATTTTTAAATTAAATTTTTATCTTTTTAACTTCTATTCATTATGATGAATTGAAATGTCACACTCTTTGACTAACATCTTCCTTCAGTATCGAAGTGTATGTGCACAGCAGTGTGTGAGTGTGAAAATGTGTGTTCAGAAGTGTATGAGCAAGGTGCTCTCAGCGTCTAGCCAACTTGCTGACCTACTTATGATGGATTTTCTTAGATATGCCAGCGATTTCTTCCTTCTCACCTCTCTCTCCTCCTCCTTTCTCTACCCACCTCCCGGGAAAAGACAATAAAGACAAAGAATCTAGCAATTGTAACTTGAAAGCAAACTACTAGCAAACACTGAAGTAGCTGGGGTGTAAGATACACTATTGCAAACTAGGTTGGTGCAAATTAAAAGCAAAATAAAAAGCTCCATGATATGTTATTGATCATTTTCAACTTAAAAGCCTAAAGCATAAGATCCATATTCAGGTTGTAGGAAAGCACTATGGATTTTGAAATGAAAAATGCACGTTTCGAGTCAAGGAATGGGAGTCATTTGATGTCACTAGCCCTCATTTATAGAGGACTTAATGAGATGGACCAGTGTCCTGCCCGCAAATGGCCTCTGGCATCTGGGCTAGGTTTTGTGATGCCAGGTCAGCAGGCAAAGCAACTGTCTGCCAGGTCACAGTGCATGGTGGTGTATACATTTGCCAGGCCGATGCCTCCTCTGGGCTCTTTCTGAGATTCGTGGCTCCAAAGCAGGTCCAGACAGGCAGGGAATGTGATCTGCAGAGAGCTGTAGGGAGCGGCCATCTTCTTGGACCTTCTGTTTAGGAGGTACAGGTTCTGGAGACCTGGTGAGAGCATGTAATTTTGAGAGATTAAAAATGTGAGGAGGGCTCTGGGGGCCAGGAAAGACCTGGAGCGATAGTGACTTGGTTTCATTATAATAACCCTTTGTACCCTGCCTTGAGTCCAGTGCTTTTGAGGGACTTGTTTCATTCTTCCTCCCGTGATGCCCTTCCCTGGACACTGGGGAATCCAGACTTTAGCAGACATGTCTGCCTACACTAGTGGTTCTCAAAGTATTATTCCTGTACTAGCAGAATCAGCATCCCCTGGGAACTTACTATGAACACTCCTCAAACCTCTGGGGTCTGAGGGAATTTGCATTTCTAACAAGTCCCCGTGTGACATTCATGCTGCAGATTTAGGGACCACTGCAGCTTTAGTGACATTGAAAATCACTGTCCTAGAACAACCTCCAGGTACCTGGGTCATAGAATTCTTGCCCAAATAGCCCTGAGCACTTTCAAGGCCAGGACATCTTCTTTATTAGGTCTCTCCTCCCAGGAGAGGACCCCACCACTGAGAAATGTGTGCACTGGTAGAGCCGGGATGCTGGGATCTGCGGGCTGCAATGTCCACATGTATGCAGGGAGGCCTCTTGGAAGAGTGGGATGACACCGGTGTGGAGAGAGAAGGGAGCAGGATGGAAACTGAAGGCGTTAATGCGTTCTTCCCTGAGCTGTGAAAAGGGTAAGCATTGACTCCTTATGGTGGAAAGATCATTAGAAATCCCAAGGTTGCAGAATCAGCAGGGTCCTTTCTCTGCAGAGCTTGGCTCAGTTTTAACTCGGCTGTGCACGCTAACCTTTTACCAGCCCACAGAGAGAGAGAGAGAGAGAGAGAGAGAGAGAGAGAGAGAGAGAGAGAGAGAGAGAGACAGACAGACAGAGAGAGAGAAAGCAAAGGCAGGCTGATTTCTCTATGTTGCGCTAGAGAGAAATAAATAAATATTCTTTATACCTGCCTAATGCTTTTCCAGCCAGGAACACCCTATCTCAAAAGTTATGCAAGCAGAAATGGAAACAATATCCTAAGGTTTTATTCCTAGCAAGTCTTGCATTTAGTTTGGACTGCATTGCTTTTCCCTTGAACTCCAGTCTCATACCTGGACTACAATGGTGTGACAGTGGGGATAAGGGGCTAAATGCTCCAACACTGAAACCAAACATCTTACATTCTGGATCTTGTCCTCACCACTTACTGGCTGTCTGAGCCAAAGTTAACTTAATTTCTCCAAGCCTTGGTTTTCTCATCTGCTATATGGGAACAACAGGGGCTTGTACCTACCTTGCAAAACTGTTCTGATTGTGTGCATAAAGTAAAGATTGCAACTGTGTCCACCCTCACAACATTAGTGCAGTAAGTGGCCAAGGCTTGTTCCTCTCATCACACACTTAGTTCTAAGAGAGAGGCAGGAAAGTGAAGCTCAAGGCAATAGGCCCAGAGATCTGGGTGGAGGCTGAGCAGAGTCAGACACCAGTGTCCTGTAAGAAAGAGAAAAGTGGCTTGAATTCCCTGATTTTAGTGTGACCCTGGCTGGTTTGAAGGTCTTGACTTCCATAAATCAACTGCCTCCAGCAGCTTTTCCCTTTTCACCTCTCTAACCCTTCTCACAACTACCTCTCAGGTCAGGGCATGTGTCAGAGAGGCAGCCGGCCCTGCGGTCAGCACCAGGCATCTACTGACCGTTGATGCTGAGGCTCCAGAGCCCTTGCCCTAGGGCTACATCTGGACAGGCTGGGAGGGTCGAATCTGGGACCCAGTGACACTTTTACTATTAAAATCCACCCAGGCTTTACTAGCTTCTGGGGAAAGCTGGGGGCTTTGGGGATTTTTGTATTTGCTGGGTTGTAAATATTTTATGGGAAAGCAGCCCCGGAAAACCTGGTTAGCTTTCCGCCTTGCACATTGAAGTGGGATTGGCTTCATGCACCAGTGTGTCAAAAAAAAAAGGTCCAGTTTTGCCTTGGTCCTGAAGAATTTGCCTTGGGTTTTAAAAGCCTCCTACCCTGGATGGGTCTCATATTTCTTTTTTCCTCACCTATACCCCCTCCCCCCAAAAAGTTAACTTCACGATTAGTTGTAACACAAGAGAAGTTCAAATTGGATGGTGGGGGAAGAGAGAAGTGTGTGTGTGTGTGTGTGTGTGTGTGTGTGTGTGTGTAAATGTCTGGTTGAGGTTTTCATTCAGCTCTATCTTTCAGCTCTATTTCTCATTAACTGGAGGATCTTTTCCCTCATCCCATTCTGAAATCCTCGTTGTTCTTTTATTTCTTGTGAAGGAAGAAGAAAAGGAAAAAAATGTCATTGTGCCCAAATGCCTCAGCAGAACTCCCCAAGGGGAGCAATATGGTCATGGACAGTAGGACTACACCCTTAAATCATTTTGGAGCCTTAGATACTGAGTCAATTCCAGTAAGCCAGGTAGTAGTTTTTTAATTCTCCAGAAGATTCTAATGGGCAGCCAGGTTGAGAATCTCTGGTATAGAAGTGTCACACTTAGACCTTCGCTGACTCTAGGTAGGCCACTGCTCTGGGCACCTTGCCCTAGTTCCTATGGGCTGGGGGAGGGCGAAGCGTTGCTGGGCATGACAGACCGATAAGCAAGGAAATGCAAACAGGGCAACTGCAAATCATCCGTGATAGTAAATAACCCAGGGTGGGTCCTGTGCTAGTGGCCAAGGGAAGCTACTTTAGAGATCAGGGTGGTCTAGGATGGCCTCTGGAGATGGTGACATTGAAACGTGAATCTAGAGAACTAGCCAGCAGAGAGGGGGTCTAGGGGAAGCAGCTCGGCCTAGGCTGGACCACAAAGGGCGCCTTAGTGGATGGGGGTGACCCGGGAGGCCGCTGCCACAGCCACCGCCCTTCGTCCCGGGGTCTGGGGCTGACCCGGGGGAGGGTCCTGCCCGGGGTGGGCCCTCGCCAGCGCCGAGCAGCGGCCGGGCTGAGAGCCCTGAGGTGGCCAGGCCCCCTGCCCCCTCCCGGCCCTCTTCCTCCCAGGGCGGCCGGACAGCACCCGGCTGATCTCCCCCTTAAGTGAAACTGACTGTAATTATTTTTTATCTCGCAGACGATCTCTCGCACACTCCTCTCCGGAGACAGAAGTATTTGTTTGATGTGTCCACGCTCTCAGACAGAGAAGAGCTGGTGGGCGCGGAGCTGCGGCTCTACCGCCAGGCGCCCGCTGCGCCCTGGAGGCAGCCGGCCGGGCCGCTGCACGTGCAGCTGTCGCGCTGCCGGTCGCCCGCGCTGCTGGACGCGCGCACCCTGGACCCGCAGGGGGCGCCCCCCGCCGGCTGGGAAGTCTTCGACGTGTGGCAGGTTCTGCGCCACCAGCCCGGGAAGCAGCTGTGCTTGGAGCTGCGGGCCGTGGGGGTCGAGCTGGACTCTGGGGAGGTCGAGGCGCGCGCGCGGGGCCCCCAGCAGCCGCCGCCCCCGGACCTGCGGAGTCTGGGCTTCGGCCGCAGGGTGCGCGCCCCGCAGGAGCGCGCCCTGCTCGTGGTATTCACCAGATCTCAGCGAAAGAACCTGTTCGCCGAGATGCGCGAGCAGCTGGGTTCGGGGGAGGCTGCGGGCGCCGAGGGGTCTTGGTCGCTGCCATCTGGCGCCCCGGAAGCCGGGCCGTGGCTGCCCTTGCCCGGCCGGCGACGACGGCGCACGGCCTTCGCCAGCCGCCACGGCAAGCGGCACGGCAAGAAGTCGAGGCTGCGCTGCAGCAAGAAGCCCCTGCACGTGAACTTCAAGGAGCTGGGCTGGGACGACTGGATCATCGCGCCCCTGGAGTACGAGGCCTACCACTGCGAGGGCGTGTGCGACTTCCCGCTGCGCTCTCACCTGGAGCCCACCAACCACGCCATCATCCAGACGCTGATGAACTCCATGGACCCCGGCTCCACGCCGCCCAGCTGCTGCGTGCCCACCAAATTGACTCCCATCAGCATCCTGTACATTGACGCGGGCAACAACGTGGTCTACAAGCAGTACGAGGACATGGTGGTGGAGTCCTGCGGCTGCAGGTAGCGGTTCCTTTCCTGCCGCCTTGGCTCCGGACCGCAGAGAGGCCTGACTGCAGCGAGGCGGAGGAGGGAAGCTGGCCTTGGATGGGCTGAGGGTGGGGGGCAGCCCGGACGGGAGAGCAGCGAGAGAAGGGGGCACAGCCGGCCCGGACCCCCCACTTGCCAGCCCCGAGGTGCGAGTCACGCCTTGCCTGGCCACCCTGGAGCGACCAGAGGAGGATTTCTTTCGTCTCTCCCCACCCCCTTATTATTGTGGCTTTGGATTTCCTTGTGTGTCTCACAGGTTTGGATGGGAGGTAGGGCGAAGGGAGACGCATACCTGTTTCTCAACTGCTCCATACATTGGGAAAACAAAAGCTTAAAGGGGAACGATGTGGGAGAAAGAACCAGTAACCACATCTGGGCTTGGTTGTTTCCTCTTCTGTGAGAAGTCGGGGTCTTTCCAGCCATGTCACAGCCCCTGTCTTTGACCTCTCCAGCAAAAAGTGTCAAGGAAAATCGGCGAACGGAATAGGAGCCAGCGAGGGTCCCGCCTTTGCGAGTTTTGGGAGAGGTGGGCCCACGCGGGCCTGCGTCCCTCACGCGCGTGTTCCCAGGATTTACCAACTCTGCCTGGCGTCTCGCAGCGCTAGGAGCCTCCGTCCCACTGCAGAGGGCTCGGGCCGCTCCAGCCTTTACTGCGGCTTTTTCTGGTGGGGGAGAGGGAGTTGGTATGGATGGAATGACAAGAATTAGTCCACCTAGAGCCCCCAGAAGGATAGTGAGAAACCGCGAGGTTGCCTCTGAGCGGGCTGGCAGAGGTGCTGCAGCCCAGGCTGGAGGGAGCCCGCCCTGAAGCTCTTGGAGTTATCTCTTTCTAATTGATTTGTCAAAATTCAAACGTCTCTTTCTAAGGGGAGAGTGATTTTCTAATTAAAAAGAAAATTCGTAGGAGTGGGGAAATAAGTAATTAAGGTAAGAGATGCAGAACAGAGGAGGGGAAAAGGACCCCAGAGGCAGAAGGGCCACAGGGCCGAGGGAGGGTGGAGGACGGCGACCAGAGGCCAGTCGGTCCCAGCCGGGAAGGAGAGGATGAGGGGGCGGGGCACGGCCCAGTCTCTGAAGTTTCTGAACAAGTACGTTCCCTCCCCTCTCTCTGACATTCCTGAAAGATTACCAGTCAGCAATAGCCCAGGGCTCCCCCAAAAGAATTGTTTTAGATTGTAATTACCAGTTAGGCAATGTTTTTAAAACTTAGTAATGAGAAACTGTGAAAAGAGCCAAGTGTTACATTGAGCTTGGGGTGGAGAATGGGGAACGGGCAGCAAAGAAAGGGGCGAGGGGGAAATTCACCTTCTGGAAGGAAACGAGAGAGAGCACAGACCCAAACTGAAACATCCATTCCCAGGTAGTCAAAAACCAGTCTGCAGCAGTATTATTTTCCAACATTGCCCATGAGGTCCTTTGAAGAATGAGCCTCCTCCTAATCTTTTGACCATGAGATGGTTTAAACAGGGGAACCTTTGCCAACTATTACAAAAAGTTTTGCTTTATCTTAAGTGGTTTGCTCTGTCCCCATCTATATCTTTTGCTTGTTTGGTTCCGAGAAGTGCAAACTGTCAAGGAAAAAGTGGGGATGATAATAAATGCTAATATAAAATGCTAAGTAAGAAGAAAAAGAGACTTGGCCAGGAGAAATAATTTAAAATGCAGATTTGCTTTGGATGCACTGTTGTTGTTCTGTTAAGGCTGTATATATTTGTTTATTTAAAGTGACTGGAAGTGCAAAGAGGAAATGGACACCACGTAATTCATCCTAATGTACAAAATGTTATATGCACTCAAATGTTATAATTTCTAATATTTTTAAAGTTTATATTTGAGTTGTACAAAGTTAAGCATTAATCAGATATTTCATTCTTTCATAATATTATCATTTTCTTAAATATTATTACAAATTTTTAAGTCTGTCTAATGGAGAGTTTTTTTTTTAAAAAAAAACTGTCTACCTCACTGCAATACAAGTATTTACAAAGTTAAAGTTACCAGAGGTCAATTAATATCCAAAATATTTTTTATAATACACCTTTCCTGGATGGTACTCATTCTGATTAATAGTTCATTATTAAACTCATTTCCCCCTTAATAACTCAGCCTGGTGTATATGGATCTATTTAGAGAAAATTTCTTGAGGAATTATTTTCTATGGTATTTTGTTCCAGCATGTTACTGGACGTTTAGAAAGGTACTGATTGTTTTAAAATCCATCATTTAGAGCATTGTATTTTTTCTTCATGACTTTTTAAAATAAAATATGTATTCACCAGATTAAAGTCAAATCCTGGTCAGCTGTTAGAACAAGATTCACAAGCCTAGGCCCCATCCCACCAACTCAAGAATCTAAAGAAGAGTTGGGTTATTTCTTGGTTTTGTTTTAAACCCAGGGCCTCGGGCATGCTAAGCATGTACTCCACCACTATTCTACATACTTAGCTCCTCTTTAATTACTAACTGCCGTTTACATTTATAGCATACTGAAACCAGAAGATACAAAGTGTTTTGTTTGTACTTGCTGTGAATTGGGGGACCCTTGTACAAGTGCAAGTCTGAGGAACTCAACGTGTGCCAGGTACTGTGTCATTGAACATTTGTTATCTCTTAAACCTCTCAGAAACAATGAGGAAGGTATTATAAAACCCATTTTACAGAGGAGGAAATTGAGGTGCAAAAACTTAACCCCTAAATGTTCTCCAGCCATGGAGTGATAACTCAAACCCAACCCAGTTTCCACCATTCTTTCTATACCCAGCACCCAACTGCCCCAAACTTCCAAGTGCCCTGAGCACACACAGCCATGTGTACCAATATGTTCCCAGCCCAGAGTTCCCTCGCTTTCCTGCACATATGTTTCTATCTTCATCCAAAGTTGTTTTTCTTTCTTCCTTTCACCAGAAAGTTAACTTAATTCCTTAACTCAGGTAGTAAAAGAAACACAATCTGATTGAATTACCTGAAGATGTAAATATCTCCTAGTCCTCAACCTTGGAGACATTTCTATTTTCAAAGCAAGATCTTGGCTAACCTGGATTTCTTCTGAATGAAAAAAAAAATCCATATGACTCCAGAGAAGATTCAACACTCAAGGTACACACCATTTTGAGAGCTATGTGTGAACTAGACCATAGGGATACAGGATGAATGAGGATACTCATCAGTGTGAATTTTTTGGTATCCCTTATGAGAGAAATTTTGTGCAGTGAAGAGACTACTTATAGTCATTTTGTTTTAACATTAGTACCCAAAGTATGAAAACAAAACATTCAATAACTTAAATTTTTTCCTGATGCTTTTTGATATATAGCTCAATTAAAATAAGCTTTTTCTTTGTTTTATTTATTGTTGTTTTCTTAGTATCCAGGGTTATGCCTGATCTGTAGCAGACATTTAATAAATATATTGAGTGAATAAGTCTATGAATCCTGTTCTACCTACAAATCTTGTAATTTTAATGTTATTTTCAAAGGAGCTTTTTATTAATGTCCTTTTAATTCAAGTTAATGAGTCAACCAATCTTCCCTTATCAAGAAATTCCAGCTACAAACTTAGTCAATAAGCTTCCTTTAAATATTGTACATTAATTAATATATGTGCATTATTGTACATTTATTAATTTGATATATCCATCTTTCTTTTAAAGCCCCTTTTTTCTGTAGGAGGAAAAACCTCCCCATATGTGTAAACCCACTCTATGTAAATATAATAGATAAAATGTCTAAAGATGATGATTCTTAAATTCTATTAAGCATTCCAATATTCTTCTTATCTTTTTTTTTTGGTACTGGGGATCCAACTCAGGACCTTGGGCTTGTGAGGCAGGTGGCAGCACCATTGAGCTAAATCCCCGGCCCACTCTTCTTATCTTTTAACATCAGGAATCTTACTGAATTACTCATTTAAATTCACATCAGAGGCTAACTTGTTAGATACATTAATAAACTAGTTTCTTATAGCTTATAACACTTTAAGTCCCAAATACTATTTATACTGATTGTTCCAATGATTTCAAAATGTATTCTGAGGGCCAGAGATTTAGCTCAGTGGTGCTGCCACCTTCCTCAAAAGTGCAAGGTCCTGAGTTCAATCTCTGATACCAAAAAAAAAAAGTATTTGAATTTAATATGAAAATGTTAATAATTTAATCCTGCACCACATTCTAAAATTTCTTGAGTTAAAAACACCCACTACTGAAAAATTATAGTGTCATAAGCAAGATAATCTATCGGATTAGTTTGTCCTTACATAATTCTCCCATAACTTTTTTCACCTTTATCACCAAATTCTGGAAATAAGAATTCTGTCTTTTTTTTTTTTCCATGTTCTTCCTGTGTAGAACTACGACTCTCACAGACACTCAAATGGCACCTAATGGGGACTTCACATCTCCCTCCTTCTTGTCTAGTTCTATGGTCACAATAAGTTGTGTTAATGAAAACACTGCTCTTATACTTGAGTTCACAGGAGCATTAGTACATTATTTTTTTAGGTAAGGTTCCTATCAACTCTAGTTGTAATTACCTTGCTTTACAGATGAGAAAACTGAGGTTTATGGAGACTCAGTAACTTTTGTGGGAGGAGCTGGGACTTCAATGGGTAGAATCTACAGCTATTTCATGAGTTATTAGTGTCCGGAAGAGACTGTTCCAGACTCTGGGAAACTTTATACATAGAATTCTAGATAGTAAAAGCTCAAACTTGGAGCTGAATATCCAAGATCTTCCAGGCTCCTAAAAGCAGGTTGGCCTCTCTACCTATATTTTGCTTTCTGTGGCATAATCCTTTCCTTTCCAACTCACAGGCACTCTCAAAACTTAACCCGCTTCTTATTTTGCTAGAGTTCTTTCACGAGTTCTGGGAAAATGATAGGCCTCCAATCTGTTGGAGAAAAAGGCCCTTGGCTTGCCACACATCTTCACTTTTTTTCCTTTAAACCTTTTGTGTTACCTGAATAAGGAAATATTTACCTGTCTAGGTTTAAAAATTTACCTGTCTATGCTTTAAAATTCTCAGTGGTTGAGTTCAGTTTCAACTTTGGAACTTCCTTTATCTCCAGTTTTATACCTAAATGATTTGATAAACTGAGAAACCATGTTATTATTTTTGCCCTTTCTGGTGATTAATGTTTATTGAACAGCAATAGCATTCAAATCAAGGCAGAAGATTTAGGGTTATTCAAAGTCCTTGCTTGGTTAGAACTTTTAATTTTGGAAGAACTTTTAATGTTGCTGACTTTAAAATTTCTATCCAGAACAAATGGACAACATTATTCTTATAAGAATGCTTGGGTTAGGCTTACAGAAAACTGTATGTACTCATTCCAGGTTTCATCTTTGACTAAGATTTGGCTATTGAAGTTTGTCGGGATTGAGTTGCTAATGATTAAGAATCCTGCCTCTGCAGTGGACAAATGATTTTTCCAAATACATAGTTAACAATTACAGTCAACATTTTTTTCCTTTTCTATAATTTACTTGCATGAGTTGGAGAGTGACTCCTCAGCTAGCATTAATTGTGGGAGGGCCCTGGACAGAGCAGAGAGCAGGGGGCCGGCTCAATGGGCAGAAGCCCTTTAGAGGCCTGTGCTGAATGGCCAGTATCTTGGCATTTCTCCAGGTTATCCCAAATGCTTGAATTTAGGCATTTGTCTAGCAGTGGGAAGCAGGTCTAGCTTCTAAAAAATTTTTGCTCCATTCCTAAAATGTTCTATATTGTTCATTATTTAACACTTGGATTTTTATTCCAGAGAGGGGAAAATGGTAACTTTTTATGAATGAGAAACTCACATGGTAAACAGTTGAGTTCCTTTCATGAACAAGCTTTGCATGCCCAGTAACTGCACATATTATTCTGCCCCCATCAGGTAGATTATAGGTGGAAGCATTTCTTCCCCACCCCGTGCTCAGCAGGGGATCCAGAAACCTGTTCAGGCTCTGAGGGTATGGAGATGGTGGATGGAGAGAAGATCAGAGGAGAGGAGGGGGGGGTTAGGGGAGAGGAGAGGCGAGGAGAGCAGAAGACAGGAGGGACTTTCAGTGATCCCGGCACTAAATTAGAGGCTTCTTTTTAGAGTTTGTGTATAATTCTCTCACAGAGTTATAAAAAACTTAACAAATGACCTAGTATATAGGAAGCACTCAGCAGTGATTACCACTTAGTGATCATAATCATCATCATTATCTTACATTTGGGTAGAAGTTTGAAAGCTGCCCTTGTTTTTGACTGGTGATGGGAATGACAGTTCAAATGACCCTCTAGCAAGGGACATCACTCATTCATTAAATAGGTGTACTGCTTTGTGCATCTACCATTTGGCAGGTACTGCACTTAGCACTAAGAATATAGACTTCACTAGGAATAACTCTAAAAAAGAGAAGGATTGCTGAAATCCTTGCCCAAGGTGGGGAGCAGTATTAGAGATCTCAGTGACACCCTCAAGAGGAAGAAGCAGATCTCGTCTATACAAAGTGGCCTTTCCCCGAGCACTGGAGAGCCATTCACCTTGATTATTAACCTGTCACATGGGTGGGATGAGGGGCCAAGTTTAGTGTCTGATCAGAAATTTATTTATTTTTCCTCCATCTCACATTCATTCTACTTTTAGAGAATCAAAGTTTATATATATATATATATATATATATATATATATATATATGTCTTATTGACTGCTGAGCAAACTCCGTGGACTCTATATTAGTAATCTATCTTTTTTTGTTGGCACTGGGGATTGAACTCAGGACATTGCGCTTGCGAGGCAGGCAGTGGAACCACTGAGCTAAATCCTGCACCCCTCTATATTAGTAACCCATCTTAAAGCTCCTGGAGGAACGTTATGATTGGCTTTACTATTTTTCTCTTGGTAGAATGAATTCTAGGGACAGATTCTCAGATGAGCCAGTACAAAGAATTCACTCTGAGTCCAAAGGAGGAAAAAAAGTAGGCGTGTCAGTTACAATGAGGCTGATCTGTTTCAAACAAAAAGGCCCCAAACAACAGTGGTTTAAACACTGCTTGTTTCCCTCCTGTAAAAAACAAAACAGAAACAAAATCTGGAATTTAGCATTTCTGTGTTGCTATGGTGATTTCTTAGTTATCAGATCACTTTTTCGTTGTTCAAATGCATGGTTTTCATCCTCAAGTTTGCCACATAGTCCAAAGCAGTTGCTAGGGCTCTGGTTATCACATCCATGCTCCAGTGAGCAAGAAAGAGAGAGAAAGAAAGAGTTTAGCCTAACCCCAGAAATATCAGCCACCTGCAAGGAGCCTTTCTGGAAAACTCATCTAACACTTTCATTTACATCTCATTGGCTAGAACTTAGTCATGGACCCCACTTGGCTACAAAGGAAGGTGGGGAACATCTTTTACTTGGACATCTAGTTGGTGAAAATAAAACTGAGGTTCTGTAACCATAAAAGGGAAAAAGTGGATATTGGGAGATATTGTTAGTCTGTGAGGTGACAGGCTTGACTATAGATTACCAGACTGAACAGTTTTAAGAGGAATGTTGACACAAGTTTTTCCTAGTAGTGTGGGCCATGCCAATGGGAACAGAGAGGGGAAGAAGAGCTGGGAATGTAACGGGATGTTTTAAAAAGCAAACTGGAAACTACCTACTTCTCAGTTATGAAGATGACTTATCTTTGATAATGATATAATATGATGTATTTTTAAGATCTTGCTTTCTTAATAATCTGGAAAACTGTGATGCCATGAGAGGAGAAATCACGTGCCATGGAAGGGGAGGGTAGAGTGTCCACTCATGTCCCCTAAGGTCAGTGGCAGTTGCCTTTCCTGTCTCCCCAGTGGCACTGGAAGGGTTAAGGCATTAGTGCTTACCCAGGGCTAGAAGATGAAAACCAGTGGGCTGGGATATTATTTCTATTGTGTTGACACAGATGCATTTTCTTAAAGATTTATAAGAAACTTTTAATTTTTCAAAATACTCTGCTTTTTGCTTTACAAATTCCATTTCACTTATGTATGTGTTATAGGAGAACAACAGAGGAGAATTCTGTTTCCTTTGAGCTTTTACATTCACGTGGGCCATTTTTACTGAGTCAATAAATTACTGCTTACCAGCGAGTGTTCCCCAAAGGAACCGATCTTCAGGAAAAGTTTCTGAGATTTGGGCAAGGCATTAGCCATCTGAGAAGAGGGAATAAACAAACAAATTGAACCTAGAAAGAGGAGTGGGAGGTTCTGCCTGATAGCACCCTTAGCAGTCACAGGAAACAGCCAGCATCCACGGACTCCCGACAAGGCTAAAAGCGATTTCTGTGCTCCACACCTTGCTCCAGGCCCTCTCTTCCCCTTATAATATCCCCCGGTTGACAGATGGGTAAACTGAGGCTCAGAGAGGTTAAACAGAGGCCTTCAGGTCCAGTTAGGAACAGTCAAAGCTGGGAACCCCACCAGGCAATTGGATCCCCAAGCCCAGGGCCGCGGTCTGAACCAGGATTGGGAGCGGCTTCACAAACACCCCCAGCATCTGCTGCATCCCTTATCACCCACAAAGCCCTGGCTTTGCTGGTGGAGAAAAAAATGCTTGCAATCTAGCTGGCCTCCTCTAGTATCTGTTTTGACAGCCGCAAGGAAGTGTTCACTTTCGGAGTCCTTCTTGGAAGCTCTCTGTCGGGACCCAAGCCGCCACCTCCTTCCCCTGGGCTTGGCGGGGCTCCCGGTGTTGGTGTCGTTGTCGCGGCCCCGGAAAGGCGGGACTGTCCTCGACCTGCAGCCCCGAGAAGGACGCTGGGCATCTCGGAGTCTCTGGTGGGAATGAAACACAGAGCAGATCAAACCAAATGTGATAACTGGGTCCAAGACGGCCTCTCATCTCTGCGTTTCTTTTCCAAAGCGAGACAGCTGGCTTTGTCCCTCCCGCCCGGCTGCTCCGGGGACCCGGGCGAGGCTGCTCCTCCCTGCCCGCTCTCGGGCCGCCAGAAGGGGGAGCCGCGTGGAGCTCAGGGCCGCACCTGTCCCTCGCAGGGCTGTCAGACCTCGGCAGGAGCACTTGGCAAACTAGAAAACACCAAAACCAAAACCAAAACGGACAGAGAGCAGCTCTGAGGCCATGGAAACATGCGGAAGCTGTCCCCAGACTGCCTCAGTTGTTTGAAAGCTTCCAACGTCCTTGATGTTGTTACTCTCAAGATGCACACAGGGAGCCTAACCTCATCCTCACGGAGAGCAAACATTTTCTCTATGAAGCCTTCTCAGCTCCTGCTGTGGTTTGGATGCGTGTCCTACAAGGGCCCACGAGTAAAGGTGATGCTATTGGAGGTGAATGGGGACTTTAAGAGGTGGAGCCTAGTGGTAGGGCTTTAGGCCATTGGGGGCGTGTCCTCAAAAAGGATTGTGGGACTCAGGTCTTCTCTTTCTCTCTGTTCCTGGTTTGAGAGGTAAGCAGTTTGCTCTGCCACACACTGCTGCTGTGCAATGCCACCCTCATCAAAGGCCCAGACCAATGGTATGACCAGAGCTGGGTGAACTTCTAAAATTAAATAAATTAAATCTCTTTTCTTAAAAACAAAACAAAGCTACACAGCTATCAACCCAGATACAGATGGCATGGATTCTATCTGCAAGATGCTTGTAGGTTAAAAATGTGAGTTTATGTGGATAAACACTATAATCTCCTCCTCTTATTCTTAATTTTTTTTTTGGTACCAGGGATCAAACTCAGGACCTTGCACTTTCGAAGCAGGTGTGGCACCACTGAGCTAAATCCGTGGTCCCCCCTTATTCTTAATTTTCTCCATCTTTTTTGTAAATAATGCAGAATGAAAATAAATCAGGGAGGTTAATATTAGGACTTGGGTGGGAATATTTTGTCCCCCAAGTCTTCAAAACGTGGCAGGATTCCTAGTGAGGATAAACTTTGAGGTGGACTTCTGATAGGAAGAGAAAAGTAAGTTTGAATTATGAGTGGGAGATAATCCCTACAGAAGAGGGGGACAGAAGGGGGGAGAGAGAGAAAGGGGAGGAAGGAGAAGAGGAGGAGCAGGGAGAAGAGAGAGAAAGAAAAGAGGAGAGAGAATGATGAGAACAACATCAACACCAAAAATAAAAAAACCAAAACACACAAAATACACAACATCTGTGTGGGAGCAGATGGGGAGAAAGAATTTGGACCAGGGAGATGTGGAGCAAACTCCAGAAGAAAGAGTGAGAATTTGTTGCCAAGAGCTGTGGGAACTCATTGCTGCATGGAGTCTGGAATGAAGTGTATGGAAGGAGGTGTTGCTGAAAGCATCAGATAAGGGTGATACATTGAATCTGGATCCTGGTGGGGGAAAATTCAAATACTGCAATAAGGTTTTGCTTAGAGAGGACAGGAAAGGCTCCGGTGTATACGTGGTGTCCAGGTAAAGCTGTTGATAGCTCCCTTGTTCCATGTCCAAGTGTCCTGGCTTGGTTAATAAATTATGTAGTTGCTCTAGCATTAGTTTATGTATGGCTGATGGTCAAGGAATAAAACACACACTTAGCAATGCATAGGGGGAGGAGGGGTAGATTTAAAAGAGGTGGTTGTAATGTAGAGCAGAAGAAGCATCAGGAGAGAGGGTGGTGAAGGGCTCACTCGTGGGTGCAGAGGAGACATGATTATGCATGAAAGCCTGTGGTCTGGTGCTTTAAAACAACCACAAATAAAACAGCTATACAGTGATCAACAGTAGGGAGGCACAGTCAGGGAAGGGTTGATTCTGCTTCAAGGTGGGGAGAGGGGCCCTGCTGCAAAGACTTCAAAGCCAGTGTCAAAGCTGGGTGAGGTGACACACTCCTGTATTCCAGCACTCAGGAGGCTGAGGCAGGAGGAGTGCTTAAGTTCAGGAGTTCAATCCAGCCAGGGCAACATAGTGAGATCTGATTTCAATAAATAAGTCAAATAAAGCTAGTGTCAAAAAGTTGGAAGTGGTTAATGGGAGATCTTAAAGAAAGGCACTTCTGGTTGCAGAGAAGGAAGCAAGGTGAGCATATTCCTGGAAGTGGAAGGATGCCAGGAGATGCTACTGGGGCCAGAGTCCCTAGGATGGTGGTGTAGGGTAAGGGTACAGGACCAACAGTATTGCACTCAAAGCTGAAGTTTAGGAACTTTATCCCATGGTTCATCACTCTGAGCACTGGCTGGGAGGACACTGAAGGGTGGAGAGATTGGATGGAGTGATGGAGATGGAGGAGCTACAAGAGGATTCCTGAAGTGGCTGAACAGGAGGACTAGAGAGGCAAATGGAGTTAAGAGAGCCTTGCAGGGTCCATTCAAAGGCAATTTGGATGTGGAAGGTGGAGGAGAGAGAGGATTCAGATATTTTGACTGTGAGGAAATCTTTGGAAGGGTGGTGAAAGAGACAGCCCCCGAAACAACTTCAGGGATGTAAGAAATGACTTTGGTGAAAGAAAGCAGAGACAAGCTCAGCGCTTAAGCCTGAAGGGGAGGGTTGAATCAGAGAAAGAGTTTGATGGTGAGGAGGGAACAGGGATCAGGAAGAAGAAAGGTGGGGGTGGGCGTGCTGCCAAGGCTAAATGAAAGTGGTTTTGTCTTGTTCCCTAAGATGGATGGGGAAGCCTGGGTATATTTGGTTTTGATGGGGTTATAGAAACAGAAGGAAAAAGCTGATGAAAAATGAAGGATTTCTGTGGTCACTAGAGAAAGCAAACAGTTCCAGCGATGTGATAGTTCTGCTGCTAGGCTTACTACCAGCAGGTACTCCAAGTTTTGAAGGTGATGAGGGTGAGTTAAAATCCAGGTAAAAGTTGAGAGGAAGCAGCAAAAGAGAAATTGCTGAGAAGGCAGAGGGCAGCCAGAGACAACACTGGATATAATGAGTACTTGAGGTTGGAACCAACGTGTCCCTGGAGGTATCAAGAGTGAAGGGAAGAGAAGAAAGAAATCTGAGGAGTCAGGTGAGCGCAGATAACATAAGCAAAAATTAAAAATGCAGAAAGCAGGTTTAGGATTATAATGAGTATTAGTTGTTTGGACCATCCAGCATTCATAGGGCAAGGATGCCCTGACTTCGTTTCAGAGAAACCACCCTTGTTAAATGTTTTGTCTTAGTGCCTTAGAGTTGGGCAGATTGCACTGACCTCCAGCATTGCAGTGGGCAACCTGGCCTAGTCCTAATAGTGTAATTTGCCTTCTGAACATCGTGACTGGGACATGTGTGTGCACCTAGCTTGAGTCAGAGCTAAGGAGGATCAACTATGAAATTTATTAACCTATTAAGCGAAAGGATACTTTCTTTTATGCTGGACTTGAACTTGGAAAGATATAAACTGGAGCTTTTACAGATGTCTTTAAACCTGAAGGGGAGAGTCTGTCAGACAATGTAGATAATACGCAGAATGTACAACTAAAACAGGGAGAGAGAAACTAAGTGTTCATGACATCAGCTGAGTCCCATCCCTGAAGCTGTTCCTGACACTGGATTTTTAGTTGCTTGAACAATAGACTGATTAAGGCATTTGGATTGGGTTTTCTAAGTTACTGTAGAGTTAAAACTAACAAAAAGAGGTAGGGGAATGTTAGGGAAGCACAAAAAAAATGCGATGAATGGAGATATTTTGATATAGGAACAAAAGAAAGGGGAGAAGTCATGAGATTTTTTAGAGTCCATAAAGATAAGGTTGAGAGGGATTGAAAGGAAGTTTCTCTTGCCAGTGTTGGCTAGACATTTAACATCTGTTAAGGGGGGCTGCTATAGTGTTGATCTTAAATGTCCCCAAAGCACAAGTGTTAAAGTCTTGGTCACCATCCTGCGGTGCAATTGGAAGGTGGTGCAACTGTAGGGGTGGGGCCTATTGGACGTAAGTCAGGTCACTGGGGGCATGTGCTTGAAGGGTCTTGTGGATCCCTGGTCTCTTGCACTTGCTCTTTGCTTCCTGTCAGCCATGAAGTGAGCAGCTTGCTTAGCATGAGCTCTCTGCCATAACGGACTGCCTCCTCACAGGACCAACGGCACTGGTGCCAAGTGACCATGGACTGAAACCTTGGAAACACTGAGCCAAAGTAAACGTTTTCTCCTTATAAGTTGATTAGTCTCAGGTATTTGTTGCAGTAATGGAATGCTATCATAAGTAACTTTGGACTGTAGTATATTTCACTGATGGACATAAGCCTAGGAATTAAAGCCATCTTGAGGATTCAATTCTTTTTTTGTATGTGCACAAAAAGGAACAAATTGTAGTGAAAATAATAACACTCTGGGCACTGATGGAAGCCCGTTCATTCATGTTTTCATTCCTTTGCTCACTAAAAGTTTATTAGCATCTCCAAAACAACATGTTTATAAGGTAGAAAAGACACCATCCTCTCCTGAGAGATGCTTTATTGGGACAAATCAGCAGTCAGGAGTTTTGTATTGGGCGATCTGCAGACTGGGATAAGTCCCTAAATTTGAGTACAAGGAGAGCCACTGACATGTAACTACATGGTCAGAATTAGTAAACACTGTGCAGCTTCGGGATGCCTGCAATGCCTGCTGGGTTTGCATTGGCATGGATGTGAGGTTTGTTCTCTCTGGAGTTGTGGTCCACCTTGGAAAAGAGGAATCAGATGAACATGCTTCTCACTGTTTTCTTGTTCTGTTTCTCTTAACGTGAATGGACACTTGCTTATTAACTATGTTACCCTCTGGTTATTGTTCATTTAGACAGATATACACTTTGAAAGTTCTCTTGCCTTTTACAAACTAGTTGTGTTCAGAATGGTTTTGTTTATTAGTAGAGCACCTGTCTTAGATACCTAAGATGAACAGGCCCAGCCTGCTTGCTTCTCAGAGCAATGTATCTAAGCAGCTGCAATGCATATTTGATGCAATTTTTTGTCTTTAAAATAAATACCAACTTTTCTCCTTCTGTAAGCCTATCCAGATGATCAAAAGCCAGATAAGATTCTGAAACAAATCCCCTTTTACCATGTGCAATATAGAAAACTCCTTGATTCCCAGCAAACCCTCCCCTTTCATTAATGGAAGCGTGGCTCTTATCTTGATGTATGTGTAGCTGGTGCTTCTTCAGGTCTGACAAGAAGAAAAGTGAGCAACAGAAAATAATGGAGTCCTGAAAAATTGCTATCCTGATACCACTAAAATTTCTCTTTCTTTCAAGCCAAATCCACCCATGCATCACGTTTGAGAAATGAAGAGCACGAGAGATATGTTAAGTTGACAATCTTCAAAGTTTTCCTCTTTTGTGGAGTCAATGATTATTGAATGTTTGGCCAGATTTAGTGACAGTTAATAGTATGGAGAAGACATTCTGTTTTTGCCCTTCTGAAACTTTCAACTAAATTGGGCAAAAAAAATTAGAAATAAAAATATTTGAAGAATGAGAGCTGTAGCAACCTCAGAATATCTGTTTAACTCAGATATAGCAGCTTCCTGGGCCATGGCCCATTCTTTTTTTTTTCTTTTTTTTAAAAATTCTTTTATTTATTTAAGACTATGACCTGATAGATTCACCACTGAATTTTATCAGAACTTCTGAGAAGAACTAATACTAATACTCCTCAAACTGTATTATGAAATTGAAAGGAAAGGAATACTGCTAATCTTGTTCCATGAAGCCAGCATAACCACAATACCAAAATCAGGCAAGGACTCAACCACAAAAGAAAACTACAGGCCAATATCTTTGATGAGCATAGATACAAAAATCCTCAATAAGACAGAATATAACAAATCATTAGAAAGATCAAACATTACAACCATATGGCATTCTTGAAGTAGAGGAGAAGCAAAAAATATGTGCCATTCTCTTGTTCTCCACATACTTTGAGGTGAATAGAAAATAAAAATAAATTCTATTTCTGAGAGAGATCTTGCATATCCCTGTTGTCCTATATGGCAATCAAGTGGGTCCCAAGTAGTTCTGGTTGGTGCTTTATGATGAGCTCAATGGAGCCCACAGGCACATACAGTGGAGATCTGTGGCTAGACAAAATCTTAGGTGTTGAAGGGAAGCTACAGATCACTGATTTGTTCTTTATGCTGTCTGGGGTCATTGTAAACTACAGACGCCTAATTTCACCAAGAAAACTCTCTGTGCCACAGCAAGATGTCAGAATGCAACCTGTGACCTGCGAATATTATCACCACCATTATTTTCTGAGGGCTGATGTCAATGAAACAGGTAAAGGAAGTAGATAAACAGATGCTCAAGTGAAGAATGAGAGCAGCAGCTATTATAAGGAATGGGTCCCTAACAACACTGATGGACAACATTCCAACTCATGGGCCACTAGTGAAACCCAACATCCAAGAGCTCTTCAGGAGCATCTCCTAGTCCTGGTAGCTCAGTGCTATATCTAGACTGACAGCTGCCCCTGATAGAACACAGGGGAGGACTGGATGAAGTGAGTTTCCCAGAAGTTGAGAGAACCAGAACACTTTTGTCTCAGAAAATCAGTAGTATCAGGCTACAACAAGAAAGAAGAGGAAGAACTTCAGCAAAGAAACTAAGGAGGAAGCCAGCATGGTGGTGCATGTCTGTAATCCCATCACTTGGGAGGCTGAGGCAGGAGGATTGCCACAAGTTTGAGGCCAGCTTGGGTTACATAGTGAGTTCAGGGCCAGCCTGAACTACAAAGAAAATCCTGCCTTAAAAAAAAAGAAAAGAAAAGAAAGCAAGGAGGCTAGAGGGAGGACTGGCACCCAATCTTAATCTTCTATGTTTACCAGCTTTCAACATGGCCCCATTCACTCAACCCCCAAGTTACTGTTTTTATCTCTTCGTTTATGTGCTTTTCTGGGGATGGAAGAGGAGGACTTTTCTCTTTCTTCACCCTGCAGGATTCCTGCTACTTTTTCCCAGCCAGGCATCTGCCATGAAGTGCTAACAACTTAGATGGCCACTTACCTGACCTAGGTGACAGACAAGAGAAAAAGAGCACCAGGGTTTGTGATTCTCAGCATGTACACACCAGTGGGTCAGTCCTGACTTTCTCCTCCATTAATGACCTCTAGGTGTCTCCTGGGTTTTCATGTGTCCTCCTTCTGTCCTCTTCCCACCACAGCTTTAGGCTGAGTTGTTGACAGTATTGTTCAGTGCTCTTTTGAGGCTTCTCTGAGCTCCTGTTTTCCTCTGGAGGGGACTATCCCACTCTGTGGAGGCCACTTCTGTACCTTACCTCCTTTCTTGGGGCAGCCAGGAATGGGGGGAGGGAGAGAACTGCCTTTGCCTCTAAGCCTCTGAATAGCATCTCCCTCTTCTTCTTCCCCTCTTCATTATATCCGGAGCTGGAGGCTGGGTGGGTCGGAAAACACTCTACCATCACCCCTTTGTCAATTTTTCTCTTTTTCCTCCTATACTAATTTTTCTTTTTTTCCTGCCTGCTGTTTTTCTGTTCCACCACTCAGAGTTCTGTTTTGTGTAGAATTTGCAGCTTTTTGAAAAGATAGCATTCTCTAAGCCAAAAACAAACAAAAACTGTGTGTGGTGGCACTCACCTGTAATCCCAACTACTCAGGAGGCTCGGGCAGGAGGATTACAATTTCTTCATTAAAAACAAAACAATGCAAGGGCTGGGGATTTAGCTCAGTGGTTCCGCTGCTTGCCTTGCAAGTGCAAACTCCCCAGTTCGATCTCCAGTACCAAAACACACAAAAACCAAAACAATACAAAACAAAAAACAGTAACCAACCCAAAACAAAACTGGGGATGTGGCTCAGCACTCTCTGGGTTCCATCCCCGTTATTGAATAAGCAAATAAAATAGATGAAGAAAAAGAAATTGAGCTAAATCACTCAGACTCAACTCTTTCGCTTTCATTCAATAAATTTTCATTATGTATCCAGCATGTGCCAGGGAGGGACACGCACGCATGCACGCATGTGCGATGATGCTGTCTGCAGGGCCAGCCTTGCTGCTTCTTCAGATGGCAGCTGAGCTCCTGGGTGGTCAAGAGCAGTGGCACGGTTTGGAGGGCAGTGATAAAGAGTTTGTGCAGTATCTAGAGGAGGCCACCCAAGACTGCAAAGAGGAAATGTGTGTTGGGATCCTTTTTGAGATCTCATAACTCTTTAAAGTCCCTCTGGGATAATGGGATTCCCTGTTGTGTTACTTTTCTCATTGCTGAGACAAAATATCTGACACCCAGGTTAAAGGGGGAAAGGTTTATTTGGCTTACAGTCCGTAGAGGTTTCAGTGGATAATGGGCTGGCTCCAAGGCAGGGTGGCAGAAAGGCAACAGTTCATGGTGCCCACAAGGTAGCAAAGGCAGCTAGAGACCTTAACAGTGTCTTTCTGCTCCTTTTATCTTATTCAGAGAACTGGGATTATGGCGGTGCCAAACCAGTCACTCAGGTGTAGTGGTTTAGTAATCACACGCCCTTTGTCCTAGCAACACACACTCTAGATTCAGTCACCTATGACAGCATGAGGCTTTGGGGGGACATCTAGACCCAAACCAAATACCAGTCTAAGGAAAACTGTCTCCCCGCAATGGAGTAGAGGCACAAGCGTGCAAACTTAGGTAATTTTTGCTGCTTATTGTAAAGCAGTGGTTTTCAAAGGAAGGATGTGTGTTCATGAGGAGATTAATCCTTCCTTCTTCCTCCTGCTCCCTTTTCAAAGACACTTGGCAAGAGGGTTTTATTTTCTTGGTACTGGGCATTGGAGCCAGGGCCTTTATGCTGGGTTACATCCCCAGCCTCTTTTTTACTTTTAAGTGTGGGGTAGAGTCTTACTAAGTCACAAAGTTGCCTAGGCTGGGTTTGAACTTGTGATCCTCCTGCCTCAGCCTTCCAGAGCACTTTGGTTACAGGCATGTGCCACCACTCTGAGCTGGCAGGAGGCAGTTTTGATTGTCATAACGGGGTAGGGATTAGGGAAGGATGATTGTCCCTGGCATCGAGTAGGTAGAAATCGGGGATGCTGCTAAATGTCCCTTAGCACACAGCCTCAAACAACCAAGAATGACTGGGCTCTAAATATTGAGAGTGCCAAGGTTGAGAAATCCTGTTCTAAAGGAAAGGCCCTCTGACCTTCCCCTAATTGTTCAGTGACAGTCATAGGGAACATTTGTCACAAACTTACTATGTGTCAGGCATAGACCTTAGGGTTTTAATACAGCATCTCATTTATTTCTTCTAACAGATTACAAGGTAGGTTCTATAATCATCCCCATTTTTCAGCTGAGGTGAGAGAGTCCTGGAGAGAATCAATGGTTGACTACAAGTCTCCATTCTAGGAAGCACCAGGGTCAGGATTTGAACCTCAACAGCCCAAGGCCAAGCAAATAGACACTTAACTTCCAAATTCTGCCTCTGGAAAACAAAGTGCTGCAGTCCGCTGTTCTCCGGAAACATCCTTTCTTTTCTTTCTTTCTACTTTTTTTTCCTCCCTCCTGCGTTCCTTGGCTCCTTTCCCCTCTCCCTCGCTCCCTCTCTTTCTCTTCCTTCTTTTCCCTTCTTTCACTCTCTCTATCTCTCTGTCTCTGTCTCTCTCTTTCTCTGACTTGGGTGAACACAGTAACAGGAACTCAGAACGGGGAGTAGAGAAGGGCCAGTCTCAACAGTGTCTTTGTAATGAGCATACTCACTCAGAGTCTCTTGTATTGCTGCCCTGGAGTGGGTGGATGCTGGTAAGCATGAATGAAGAGGCACCTGACTAGACAGGACCCGCATTAATGGCATTAATGACAGGGCACACACCTTGTCAAGCATGCCACTGCCTCTTCCACCACCCAGGCCCAGTCCCTGGTCTCCCTGCAGCAGGAAGTCAGTCCGAAGCCCCAGACAGCCTGGGAGCCCTTTGAAATACCACACTGGGAACTTGTTGGCAAAGCCTCACAATGGAAACCATAAGCAGATTCTAAATTACCATTATCATTAATCGGGGTTGACATTTAACTGCCCCCTCCTAAGTACTGCTCAATCATGGCCCTTTTCCATTCCTTTCTCCGAGATTCCCACAGGCCCCCTCAGAGTGAAGGGTACCTGAGCCTGCCCTGCTGTGTGGTCCTGCGGAACAATGGAAGCAAAGTAATCCCTGACAGAGCAGGCTGGGACCTTGGACATAAAGCAGATATGGGGCAATGTGAGAGAGGCCCAGGGAGCAGCTCTGCAGAGGAAGGGGATGGGAGACAGGCCAGGCGCGAAGAGCCCATCGGGGCCAGGAGGGCCAGGCATCCAGTGAAAGAGCCCAGTGTGTGTTCCTACATATCTGGGGTTGTCACTTTAATGGATTCTAAAGAGAGAGGCAGGCATGCTCCCCAAGTAGCCTAGGATGCAAGCTGCATATGAGAGAAGAACTTTTAAAAAACCCTTCAGTCAGGAAACCTACAAGGTGTGATAAAAAAAATGCAGTGAATGTTTCAATTTAAAAATTTATCACAGTAAAAGATACATTACGTTAATTCTTCTCAAAATACTAAAAAATCCACTTGCTTCAAACACATTTATTTCATTGTCGTTGGCAATGACTTTTACTATAAATTAAAAAAATATTTAAACACTCACTGTATTTTTTGATCATACCTTGTATGTATAACTCACCATTTTAGAGTATTCTCTTCTTCTTCTTCTTCTTTTTTTTTTTTTTTGGTATCTGGGATCAAACTTGGGACCTTGCGCTTGTGAGGCAGGAAGCAGAACCACTGAGCTAAATCCCTGGCCCTAGAGCATTCTCTTCTTTAAAAAAAATAATTATGAATTGTGCTTCAGGTTTCATTCATTTTATGCTGTACATGGGGTGTAGAAATTGCAAAAAGGACCATATCTTTAGTCTGGACCATTCATGCATTCATTTATGAGTTGTGATTGAAATATAAAGTGAATGTTAAATTTTAAAAATATTATTACAGTAAAAGACACATTGACATTAATCCACCCATAATACTCTCCCTCACTTCAAACACACTTATCCCACCCATCTTGGTACTTTCTGCAGCTGTTCTGGAAGTCTTCTTTCGTGAATATCTTTATGAGGCATGATTAAAAGTATAGTGAATGCTGCTGCCTAGCACCATCCAACAGGAAGACAGTCTTGTAAAAACACTATTGTGAGTCCTCATCCACCGTATTCACCAGATATGGCACCATGTGACTTCTGACTCTTCTCCAAAATCAAAACATCTATGAAAGGTAAGTGTTTTGAATGGAGTCAGGACATTGAGGCAGCCAGAACAGTAAAAGATGATGCCCAGAACTGCTTCAGAAAGTGGCAAGAATGATGGGATAAGTGTGTTTGAGGCCAGGGGGAGTATCTTGAAGGGGATTAATGACAATGTATCTTTCACTTAATCAATATTTTAAAATTTAAACATTCACCATATTCTTTAGTCACATCTCACATAGCAAATATTTATTGAGATCCCATTAAGTGCTAGGTATTTTTCAGAGCATGGGGGACACAGCAGTGGCCGAAATAGGAATGGCAGTGCCCTTGTATAGCTTTTATCCTAGATAGGGGTGAGACAGAGAACAAAACAGCATAAAAAGAAACAATTGACTTCTGGGCATGAAAAGACTCCAAAGGGCTCAACCTATGGAGGGAGGAAAGTACATCCGATGAGGATAACATCCAGAATATATCCAGAAAGAACTCCTATGACCAAACAACAAAAGAAACCTGATTGTAAAATGGGTCAAGGAAGAGAATAGGTGTTTCTCTAAAGATGATATACAACTGGCCACCCATACAGGGAAAGATTCTCAACAGAACTAATCAGTAGGGAAGTACAAATCAAAACTACAGTGAGATACCACTTTACATCCATCAGGATGGCTACTATGACAAAACAGAAATGGCCAAAACAGATGGGTAAAAAGACAAAACATTCTACCTATTTAGGTAGAAATGTAAAAAAGTGTAGGCACTATTGAAAACAATATGACGGTTATGAAGAGAGTAAAAATAGAATTGCCAAGCTGGGCATAGTGGCACATGCCTTTAATCCCAGCTGTTTGGGAGGCTAATGTAGGAGGATTGCAAGTTCAAGGTCAGCCTTGGCAACTTAGTGAGATTCTATCTCAAAATAAAACTTAAAAAGGGACTGGGAATGTAGCTTAGTGGTAGAATGCTTGCCTAATATACGTGAGGCCCCAAACTGGAGATCCCCCAATTCTGCAAAAGAAAGAAAGAAAACAACAATTACCTACCATATGGCCCAGCAGTTCTACTTCTGGGTATATACACAAAAATAATTGAAAGCAGAGTATCAAAGAGTTATTTGTGCATCCGTGTTCATAGCAGCCATTGACAAGAACCAATGAGAATGACTCATTCACAGAAGTCCAAAGGCGAAAGTAGCCCTGGAATCCACTGGTGGAGAAAGATAGATAAAATGTAGGTATCTACAATGGCAATTGTGCAATTTTAGAAACAAAATGAATTCTGACACATGTTCTAACATGGTGAACCTAGAGGACATTATACTAAATGAAAAAAGCTAGTGGCAAGCAGATAATTCTACTTATGTGGGGTATCCTGAATAGTCAAATTTATAAAGACTGAATATAAAATTGTGGTTGCCAGGGACTGAAGGAAGGAGGGAATGGGAAATTGGTTAATTGACAAAAAATTTCAGTCTTACTGGATGGAAAGAGTTCTAGAGTTTGGTTGCACAACAAAGCGAATGTACTTGACACTAATAAACTGAACAGATATAAATGGTTAAGAGGGTAAATTTTATGTTACACGTAATTTACCCTAATTGAAAATAAAAAAATAAGTAAATGGTCATGGTTTGTTAGAAGGTGATGAATGTCCTGCAGACGAAATGCAGCTGAGTGACAGAGGATAGATCTGGTGTTGAAACTTAAAATGAGGACCTCGGGGTTAGCCCATAGGAAGAGTGACATTTGAGCAAACACTTGAAAATGGTGAGGCAAGGACCCATATTGTTATGGGGGCAGAGCATTTGAGGCACAGGGCACAGCTAGGGCAGTGCCTTAAGGTACTTGACATATCTGAGGGACAGGAAGTGAGGGAGGAGCAAGGCAAGTGAGTCAGGTTAGAGAAGCAGCAGAGCATGGGTGTGGGAAGTCATTGTCAGGATTCGGCTTTTTCCTGTGAGGGCCAAGCCACTAAAGGACTTTGAACAGAGAAGAGCAGTGTTTTAACTGACTGATGTTTCATTGGGATCATTCCATCTGCTGTGCTATGCAAGGATGGTAGGGGGCAAGAAAGGGGGTTGAGAGATCAGCAGAAACCTCCCCATCAACCCAGATGGCACTGCCATTTCTGTTTTGGCCACTGCTGTGTCCCCTGTGCCCCGAACAATACCTAGCACTTAATGGGATTTCAATAATTTTGTTATGGTGACTTGGCCCCAGGTGGGAGCAGTGGAAGCATGAGAAGTGGCTAGATTTTAGGTAAAAATTGAAGATAAAGTCAAACTGGATTTCCTGATGAATTGGAAATGGTGGATGAAAGAAAAAAAAAATCAAGACAACTAGAAGAATTTTGTCCTGAGTAATCAGAAGACCTGAGTCACTGTTAACTAAAATGGGCAGAGCAACAGGAAGACCAGACTTCGTGTGTGTGTGTGTGTGTGTGTGTGTGTGTGTGTGTGTGAAGCAGGTGTTTGATTTTGACATATTAAGTAAGATGATAATCACACCTGCAACAGAGACCTTGGTGGATATGTGGTTCTGGTGTCCAGGGGGCTGTCCTGACTGGAAAACTTTTGGGGAGTCATCACTGTAGAAATGGCAGAATTGAAAGTCATGGATCTGGAGGAGGTCACCTTCAAAGTGGGTATAGTTTGAGATTTAGAAGGCCCCCCAAATGCATCCTGGATCCTTTTCTATGGATCCTGTTAATAGGTCCATAGAAAAGGAGGAACCAGAATAGAGACTCAAAGGCACAGGTGGCTGGTATCACTCTGAGCCCACAGTAATCACAGTACAGGGAACCTTCCCAATGGAGCAGAGTCTGTATGTTGGAGAGGGGACAATGTGAATTCCAGGAGGAGGAAATGACTTGCCCAGGTCACATAGCTAGCCAATGGCAAACTGAAGGCAAGTGCTTCTCATAGGAACTTGCCTATTTAGGAATCAGAAACAGAGGTCTAATTTTAATGGGGTGGGAACCAAATCTCCAGTAAAGAAGAAAAGTTCTTTCTTTGAAGCTCAGCTAGGCCAGCATGTAATTAGACAGTACATTACAAATGCTATAAAACTGACAATACAATAAACAAAGCCAAAGGAAAGAAAAGTTAACTGTGGATCTTGGTGACTTCATAGGGCTGAGCAGTTAATAAGCTAGTAGCGCTAGCAGTTATACATTTAACTTTCAAATCTGCTTGTTTAGAAACATTTTCTGTTCAGTCCTACTCATGCTTCTCATTTTCTCAAAACTCCTTTTTAATAACTAGATCCATCTGAATATAGTACCTGGAAATGTTGTGCACATTCATGTTAAAGAAATTCTCAAAGTCTACCAGGTAGGATAAACAATATTTTACAACTAGGTGTTATCTAGAAAATAAAACCCTAACTGATCCCAATTGCATATTTTAAGGCAGTCATTTTAATACAGAACAGCAGAGTTTAACACTTTTTATTTTTACAGTATCAATTCAATGGCATTCTTTATTTTTATTATTAATTAATTAATTAATTTTCTGGTACCAGGGATCGAACTCAGGACCTGTTCTTGTGAGGCAGTGAGACACCACTGAGCTAAATCACCAGCCCTTCAATGACTTTTTAATAAGCCACACTTTTCCTAGTCTGTCTTCAAAAGCACTTTGAAAATTGACCTTGTGAATGTTTCAATAACATCTCAGTTGCATTTTTCCATAGTCTTCCTACATTTTTTATTTCCTTCTTTCGCTAAAGCTACTTTATATCTCACCTCTCAAAGTTTTAGATTTTTAGCAAAACTTGAAAGAGAGAAGATTAAAGAAGCAAAATAACCCATAAGATTATTAGCATGAAACAGTAGCCACATTAACATGTTTACTTCTAATGGGATTCTCCGGTGCTTAATTCCTTTTTACTTATTAATGATTTTATAAGTATAACATTTTCTGCTATTAATACTTCTCTAACAGCTGGACTGTTCTCGACTCACTGCTTCTGGAGGAGTATGTGAATGAGCAGAGAGCAGAGAAAATGAGATTCTTCCCTGGCTTCGGAGTTTGCAAAGCCATGTGAAGCCAATGTGTTTAGGCATATGAAGTGGCACAGTGGAGTTTCAAGAGCAGGATTGGAAGAAGGTAGGAACTTGCTATTGCTCCCACCTCTCCAACACACACACACACACACACACACACACATACACACACACACACACACCCTTCCTGTGAAGGCTCTAGAGAGGGTCACAGGCTTTGCTCTTTAGATTAATTGCTGGGAAAATGGCACCACTTCAAGACATGGTTGGGTGTGAAAGTAGAGGAGCCTGTTCCCATTTTCCAGGTGGGATCTGGGGAAGTGGTACAGTCATGGGGAAGAAGTGACTGTGGATGTGTTCATCCAACAAGGTCTAAGTCAATTTCTCAAGCATCTATACCCCACCATGGGTTGAATGACCCAAGATCAAAGTTGACCATGGCTGGAAATGAGGGCCGTGGCTGGATTTGGGCTGGGCCTTTCCACATTTCCTATGTGGCTTGCTGATCCCAATGAGCAGCTAGGACAGAGCAATCCTCTGATTTCTGAAATTAAGTTTTCAGCACTCCGAGGAACATAGCTCAAAAGAAAAATTAAATTGTTATAGAAAAAATATTCTTTTACCTTTGAGTTTGTCTAAATTTGCCAATTAACCATTTTATAGATGTATTTTGTATTCTAACTTTTCTTTTTATTATCTTCAAGATCATTATAAACTTTTAAAATGCTGGCTTAATAGTTCATTTAGATGCCATAATTTTCCTAATCAATACATGAGAATATCCATCTCCTAATCAATGTCTTACAGCTTATTTTTGCTTTATTGCAATTATAATTAACTCTACATTTCATTAAGCATAAGCATCTAGTATGAGTGGTTTAAGATAAATTCCAAAAGTAGAGTTATGAGTAAAGAAAGTATGAAGTTTTAATTCACATAATACGTTATTACCAAATTGCTTCCCAAAAGTTTTATAGAAATGTATGCTTCCATGAGTCATCTGTAAGAGTTCATTATTAAAATTAAACCTTATATTAGTATCAAGTCATTTTTATAGTGGAAAGGATTTCACTGGTATATAAATAATATATATTATTTTTTCAATTAAAAAAGTAAAATATAGGGCCGGGGATTTAGCTCAGTGGTTCTGCCACCTGCTTTGCAAGCTCAAGGACCTGAGTTCAATCTCTGGTACCAAAATAAATAAATAAATAAATAAATAAATAAAAGTAAAATATATTCATTATAGAAAATTTTTAAAATATAAAAAAAAGCTAAAAAATCACCTATACTCCAATTACTTGAAGACAGCTGCTGTCCACATGCTAATATAATTCAGTCTTTCTGTGAACATGCATGTCTATTCACACATAAAATCCCACATGCCTGTATTTTGCTTCTAGTAAGTTGGAAGCATATTATGGATATCATTATATAAAGTTTGCACAATAACATGGGAATTTTCTGACATCATAAAATATTTCTCTAAAATAGTCACTATCAAAAGTTTGTGGGTTTTTTGGTACTGGGGATTGAACTCAGGTCCTTGCACTTGAGAGACAGGTGGTGCAACCACTGAGCTAAATCCCCAGCCCACTAACAAAAGTTTTAAACGTTCTAAACCTGCCTTAGATACGTTACACTTCCTTGATAATAGTCTGCTGCTACCATCATGGGATGGGGATATCAGACCAGTGGTGGTAGGTGGGCTGGGCCACTGAAATGTGATTTTAAATGGCGCTGTCTAACTTAGTTACAATGATGTATCATATACCAGGATTTGCTTTCATCAATTCTGCAGGTATTGGAGATTTGGATTGCTTCCTGCTCTTCACCATTGTAATAATTCTATGAGGACTATCCCATACACATTTTTGTGCACATCTCTATCTTCAGTAATTACTTTAGACAAATAGTTAAATGTCAAAATGCTGAAATAAAAAATTATGCATGCATTGAGGTTTTTTGCTAAGAGGCTATAAAACTGCTACCTGAGAAGCTGGCAAGTGCCATTATCAGCTCATTTAATGAGCACATTAGAATTTTCATTTCTTTGCATCTATGCAGCTATAGGCGTTAGAGTATTTAAACATCCCTGACACTTCATGAGCCAAGAAGCAACACAAAAACCAAAAGCAGTAGCAACAACAAAAAACAAACACCCAAGCACACTGTGATTTAAGAATTTTTGGTTAGTACATTGACAAATTTCTACTCATGCTAATTGTCATATCTTACTTTTGTGCAAGCATTCTTTTTATGTCTTTTTCTTCGGGTAGGTTACATTACACTGAGAGCAAGGGTGCTATCTATTATCACATGAATACTTGCTGATTTCAAATCACAGCTTAACAGCAATTGCTCTAGTTTGGAATTTAGTGTTTCAAAAAAGACCTTTTGCAAATGCAGAGAGGACCGAGAGAAGGAGGGAGTGGGGAAAGAGGAAGGAGAATGGGAGGAAAAAAGAATTGAGATGTGTTATGTACAAGTACCAACTCCCCATGAAGAATGTGATAATCATGCACTGCAAACATACTAATAAAATTGAAAAAATGGAAATTTGTGCACATACACAGTGTAGCTTACTACACTGTAGTTTAGCTTACTATAATGTCTAGTTTCTTTTGCATTTGCTTGCAATTTTAAATCATTGTTAAATTGAGCTGATTGAAGTCTCAGTTAGTGGTTTGAAATCATAGATGGTAAAAACAAATGGTGTTTCTAAATACTGCTTTGCCTGGTGGCTTCAGGGGATAATGTAATTTCTTGATATTGTAAAGAGTAAGAAGCATTAGATTAGATTCTGATGTATCTAAATTTAGGAATTTCTTGACTTTTTTCTTTCATCATTATTCCCATTTATAGATTTTTTGATTGGCTAAATTAGTAGTCTGTTTTGTAGTGATGGTTTATGTCTTATTTCTTTACAAAAATGATTTTTGTTCATTAAAAATAATCAAGCAGTGCAAAAGGACCAGACAAGAAATAGGGGGAAATTAAAGCCAAACATATTTCCCAGGAGGAGAATTGAGTTTGAGCCCCTAAAATTCGGATCAAATGTGGACACCACTTGTGGCTTATGATAATTGCATACCTCTGAGGCTTCTCTTGGACTGCTTTTGATTTTGTGCACATAAGGATGTACATACACGAACAGGTACACATACACACACACACACACACACCTGTGTCACACAGATTCTGGCCTTCAAAATGCATGATTATTTGCAGTGTAGTCTAGTGGAAAGAGCATTGACTTTGAAGTTGGAAAATAAAGAGTTTGATTTTGATTCTGTTATTTAGCAGTTGGCACACTATCACCACCCTTAGCCTAACTTTATCTTAGCGGCTTCTTTTGAATAGGAAAATGGCTGAAGCCTGATATCTTGGAGCCATGCAGTGTATTCTCCACTAACTGTCAGTATTTAATGTCATACAAATCCTAGTGACATAGCTGAGATGCAGAGTACAAAGCATCAGTTTCTGGTAGTTGTAATAAAGTGCTTGTGAGTTAATACAGCCTGACCCTAGATACTAAGTTCTTTAAAGTACTGTATCAGAGCACTTTGTTTTTATCTGATCATATTGCCTTTGCTTAGTGATGAGTTGGCTGTCCATTGCTTTCTTCAGTTGACTCTACCTACAGGCAATTGTTAAATACAGTGCTCAATTCTTGGGAGTAATTGTCTTTTCCCCTTGCTTTTATATAGGGTGGCCTGTTTAGAAGCTGTCCCATTAAGTGGAGCAGCTTCTAAATTGGCTGCTTTGCATGTAACAATGCAAGCCAGGCCAATAAGGACAAAACCTGGCTGGGATTTGCTTGTGGTGTGTGGGCACTTTCGGCTGAGCGGCTGGAGCAGGTAATGTGTGCCGTCTGACCCAACTGACATGACTTGCATGGTGTATTTATTCTCCTCATTCAAAGAGATTCTCCCTTGTAAGGCACTGGCTGCTGGGAAATATGCAAGTGACCTGAGGGGAGAGACCCATGGGCCTATCCTTATTCAGACATATCTCAGGTAACAAGTAGTAGGAGTTAACCCATAACATTTATTAGTGGTATTTTAGCAACAGATGTTGATTTTACAGGTATGTTATTAGTAGGTTTTACTATTAAGATACCTATAAAATACTTGGCTTATGTGGATGCTTGACATCAAGTTTGAATTATAATTTAGTAATTACTTTTCTGAAATATTTAGAAATATTTAGAAAACGTTACTGTTTATTTCCCAACTTCTCTACAGATAAGTCAAAAAGATCTGCAGCCAACTCCCTCAGTACCTTTGAGAAAATCAATTTATCATGCTTTATTTCCTTTTCCTGGATATAAAACAAATGCTTGGGCCTTTAGGGTTTCCCCAAACCTTTAGGGAAAAGGGGACTTCGTGAACATTCAGAGGAGGGGGGGGGGAGGAGTGGAGGGGAGGAGGAGTGGAGGGGAGGGAGAACAGGAAGTGACAAGGGATTCTTTGCTCTCTGAGGCATGGAACGTCTTTTTCCCCTAAAGAAATGTCTTCTTTCCTTGGTTGGTGAAATATAGTGAGTCAGTTTCTTGACCCACGTGGGGGATTTTGACTGTGCACATATTCCTGGCCTTGCCCACTGCACTTGTGTGTGCAAACTCACACACATATGTGCACACATAGACACACACTCATGCACACACATATGGACATACATGCACAGCGATTCGGTGACTCTTCAGTGAACATTTACAACTAGAATTTATTGGATGCTAACCATGAACTGGACCCAGTGCAAGCACTCCCATTTGCACTGTCTTTTTTTTATAGTCCTTGATGAACTCTCATGTGAGGTGGTTGCTCTTATTGCCGCTGTTACAGGGGAGACAACTGGGGCTCAAAAAAGATTAAATTATTTGCTCAAACTCATGTGTCTTTTGTGGCAGAGCCAAAATTCAAGCCCTGATCTGGCTGACCCCAAAGTCAGAATGGCAGAGGCTGTGAGCTCCACACTGCAAAGATGTCTGACCTGGAAGGGTTGCAGAATCCCCTTGGGACCCTCAGTCTAACTTGCTGTGGATTCTTTGAGGCCCCAAAATGAGTGTTCTTGGCCCTGAAGTGCTGAGTTGGGCCCATATTCCTAACACAGATCATCTGGTCTCTTTTCTTCTTATGAACCTGTAATGGATAGCATGAGATTAACATTTAAATTAGTGGCCTTTGAGCTAAGCAGGCAGCAGCCCCAATGAGCTAAATCCCTGGCCCTCCCTGTTTCTTATTGTCTGTCTTTTAAAATAATTATTTATACTTTGACTTAACTTATATAGGAGAAGTTATATAATATTAAAGCTTGTGAGTCTGATTTATTTCACTTAACGTTATGGTCTCATGGTGCATCCATTTTTTCTACAAATGACTCAAATGTATCTTTAGGTGGGGGAAAGAGGCACCCTTCTACATTGTTAGTGAGACTGTAAATTGGTACAACCACTGTGGAAATCAGTATGGAGATTCCTCAGAAAACTAAAAGTAGAAATTGCATTCGACCCAGCCATTCTCCTTCTAGGTGTCTTTTGGAAAGAGTGAAAGACATCACCCTGTCTAATCTTTTCCATAGTAAGTGCCACTTGTGATGCCTGTCTTTGTTTACTCTTGTAGGGGTTGTCCTCTCCATGAGAATGTCACCTTTGTGAAAGGCAGTCTATCCTTCCCTTGTTTGTTCTTTTCACTCTGCCTTCCTAATGCCTAGAACCCACCTCACAGAGCTGCAGTTCAGGAACTGTAGGTGAATGGAAGAAGCAATGAATGCAGTCACAATTTATTGAATTCGCTCTGCGGGGGAGGCAAGGGTATGCAGGTGTGTGATGTCCTACTGGTGAGAAAAGAGTAGATTGCTCATTTTTTTTGAGGGTGCATTAACTCTTTCAGGCCTCTAGGGTATCATTTAGTTCACTGGAATAGTAATTTACTAAACAGTACCTTTGGGGCCTGAAAAAGTTAATGCACCTCCAAAAGTTTCTAATTTACACCAGGGAGACGTTTATTTACCCAGCAGGGTTTGACCTAATAGGTCTTAACTCTGTTTAAGAGAGTCATGAGGACTTTATCACTTTTCCACCTTCCACTCCCTACTTTCAGCATTTATCTGTTTGTAGAATACTGTTGCAGGTTGTTGGTGTGTGTATGTGTGAAGATGCAAAACCAAGACCCGATGGACACTGCTGTCATGGGACCAGTAAGCATCTTTTATGCATATTTTAATTTATATGATAAAAAGCTTCAAACCTGTGAACTCCATCCCCATAATGTTATTTTAGTGCCTTCTGGGTGTACATTACAAAATTGCTCAATTAGTTTATATTTTTTAATCCAATAATTAGATCTCAAATGTTAGAGATGTAAAAAAGTCTTATGTGTTTGGCTTACCCAGCCTTATCTGTCATATACAGGTCACTATTTTATATCTTTTTGTTGTTTCAAATAACAAAACCGCCTTTATTCCTAATCTCAGGCACTTTTGTCCTGAGATTTTCCAGATCTAGCCTAATCTTTCCTCTTTTACTAATTACTGCCAATTCTGTACTGTTGTAGTATGCCAAAAATATTTCCTCCCCTTCTAAGTTTATTTTTTAGGAAAATCATTCTTACAGATTCAAGCCATGAGAATACCTTTTAGCTATTATCACACTGAGGTTACAGTACTTGGTAACACATCTCTCTCAGCTTTAGGGTCAAATTAGTTATGCTTGTTACCAGCAATAAGTAGCAGAGTTTTTGTGACGATGGATTGTTAGTTAGAGTTTTTCAAATATAGTCAAAACCCATCAATTAAGAGTTTCCTAATTTAGACTTTGTGATAACTCATCTGAATGGTGTTTAAGTATGCCTTTCCTGTTGAATGAGGGGTTTGCTGAGCAAATAATAGTGTAAATCAAATTGCAGAGAACAAACTGCTTTTGAGGATATTAGTATGGATGGTAAAGTCTTGATATGGTCATTTAATTGTTTGTGCCACAAGGACTTTTTGGTTGTTAAATGCTGTAACAATATTTTCCAATTTTTTGTTTCAGTTAATACGATAATTGAATTTAATTTAAGAATATTTTAATTTCTCAAGGATGTTATTCTGGGCAACAGTGATTGCTCTGCATAGGTAAGTAGATGTTAATAATTGGGATATTGGGTGTATGGAAGTTGTAAAAATATTTTCTAATGCAGACTTATGGTCTTGTGGAGTTGATACATTCTTTTTAAAGTAGATTGCACAAAAACAAAGCAAAACAAAAAAACTATAGGATCCCAAGTGATGGAAATTGTATGGTGGCTCCATGCATTTACAGAAGTTCTCTAATCTTGAACAGATTTATTTATTCAGCTTGTGTGTTGAAATAAAGATACATTTATTTTAAAATTCTGTCATTTCAGACTTTTCATTTATTTCAGAACTTATTTCTCCTGTTATTAAAGTGCTTGCCTGAATTATTACTGTGCTAGAAAGGTAGTTTTAGTAAGTGGATTTTGGAAGTAGACTTTTTCCCTGCTTCATTTTTTTCAATCTTATAAAAAAAATGAAAACTGGACTTTATAATGCAGATAAGGTCTGAGAAGGGTTTGGGTGAGCGCTGTCAGTAGGTGACATTTGTTGGTGTTGTCCTGCAGACACATCCTAGGTCCATGTTTCTGCAGGTGGCCATGGTATTGGAAAGACCAAGGCCTTACTTTTCAGAGTTGACCCTGGCATTCTGAAGAGTTATCCCTGGAATTCCGAGCTTCTCAATGGGCTGAACTTGGCTGTCACGTTGCAGCAAGAGCTGTTGCTGTGATTGTTTTCTGATTCTTTTCATATCCTCAAGTTTAAAGGTGTACCTAGATTCATGTTTTTCCCCCTGAGCCACGCAATATATGACTGAGCTTTCATCTGACAGTGCGAGCTGAAAAACTGTATCCTGAAAATGGTTTAGTCTTACAAATAGAGAAGCCTGGGCTGATTCATCATGGACTCTTGATGCTTTTCAAAGTATAATTCAGGTGTTATCATTCTTTTGTTTACATTTGTTTTGGCTCCCCCAAGATGAAAGCCTTCCAGAGGACATAGAAGTTACATAATAGATTCATGTCAAGAGAGAAGCAGAGAATAGAGGGGGAAATATCAAGCTGTAGATTCTTTAGGTGATTGTTTTAGTTCAAATGACTGCTTTTGAGGTTACCCTGTGTGTTTTAAAATATTTGAACGACATGAAATTCATATAACCCCCATAAACGTCCCTAACTGATTCTTCAGTTAGATAAAGATTTCAATCGTGGTGAAAGCTAATGCTGATTTAAACATAATCAGATTGAAAACTATTCTCTGCAGTTTACATAAGCTCAAAGTTCACCTAAGAAATCCTAACTGTTATGGGACACATACAAAGTCCCAAATGTTTTAGGAGTAGCGAGGAATTATGCTCCTTTCTTGTTAGATACTTTATGCTTTCAGGGAATTTGTAGCATATTTATTGGTAATTTTTTAACAAGAATCATTACACTAAAGAAATATGTATGTATGTGTGAGAAAGCTGTAGTTAGCCTCAAGTAACAAATAGTAATCGTTATTTTAATCTCATATTTCAATTAGCCTTAATCTTTTGTTTGTATGACCTTGAAAAGCCGTAAAAATCAGTCATTATAGTTTAATTACTAACTATTATCCCAGGTGGCTAACTCCATTTCCTTCTAAACAAGTTTCTCCTTTCATTTGGTTTTTAAATGCCACAATCAGCGTTTGCTAACAATAGCATTATGCTTTCTGTACCAGGCTTTGTAGGTTATGCTGTGGACTCTTTTAATTTTGGTTCCTTCTGGCACCAGGGACCTACCTTCTGTCCATGCTGCTTCTTCTTTTTGTCCTTTTGATCCAGCCTGCTTGCTGTTCCACTTCAGGATAGAATCAGACTCGAGTTTTTACACAATGACAGAAGTTAGATGTTTCCTGCTCTACTGTTTATTTAGTAAAACATTTTACATTCCTGGATAGATACCAGTCTGTCATTAATGGATTCTTGGCTTTGGGCCAATAGCTAATAGTTTTATTGGTCCTCATAACATAGCTATGTGATTTTTGTAACCACAAGGGGCCTCTTTTCCATGTTTTACTTTCTTTCTGTTTTTCTTTTTTTAAAAAAAATAATCTAATGATCCAGAGGTACAGCAGGTTTAAGAATAGAGTATTTCTTTTTAAGTCATAATCTACCTCAGCTCATTCATTCTTTTTGCTCATAGGAAATTCTCACCTATCTTGGAGTATATGGAACAAGGCTCAGGACTCAATTGCTTAGTTCTCATTGCTATGGGCTTTCTGACTGCTCTAAGAGGCCTGGCAAAGCTCACGTTCTCTGCTAGCCGGTGTCTATTTGCCTATCTTAATAGGGAAAGGGCAGGAAGGGTTATTTATAGTATGGAAGTTTGTCAAGCTTTATTTGATTGCTTTAAGCATTAAGTAAGAGGGTCCAGCTTTGGAAATTCTGGAATCAGATCTTTAAAAAAGGTCTTTACCACTAGTTGCATGAGTGAATCGTGTGTACTTTGGGGGTACTTTTCTTAGATGTTAGTTGTGACTTGCCTGATGTCACACAAGCTATGCCTAGCTTGGTCTTTGTGATGTTTCCTGTGTATATTATCCCTTCCTCACTCCCCATGTGCAGTATTTTATTTTATTATATTATTAGTACTACTTTTTTGTTGGGGATTAAACCTAGGGCCTCATGCATGCTAAGCATGCACTGTACTATTGGGTTATACCCCCAGCCCTGCCATGCAGTGTGTTTAAAATAGTAGACCCAGTGTAGTTCCAGCTATCTGAAGGTCAAGGCAAGAGGATTGTCTGAACTTAGGAGTTTGAGGCCAGCCTGGGTAACAATACAAAACTTCATGTCAAAACCGAACCAAACGAAGAAACAAAACAATAAAATAGCCTGGGATTTAGCTCAGTGGTTTCGCCGCCTGCTGCGCACATGCAAGGACCCGAGTTCGATCCCTGGTACAAAAAAAAAAAAAAAAAGAATAAAATCAAAAACTCCAAACAGCAAACTCAAGGTAAAGTACTTTACATCTCTAATTTCCCCAAATTCCATCTTTTCTGTATTGTAAAAACTACTGTGGAATCTGAGGATCATAAACAATCTTCAAACAAAGTAGACACTGAGCTGTCAGAGTGACGACTAAGCTGAGTTCTGGGTTGGCAGCTTCTGTTTTATCCCTTTGCTTTAATATTTATTGAACAACAAACTAGGAGAAGAGTGCGTGCCATCTGTGGAGGATTATTAAAATATGAAGAAGAAAAAGAACAGAATAATCACTCCGAATTCCACTTCTGCCCCAACTGCCACCTCAGCACAGCAACACTCATTTTAGCCTAGAACTGTGAGGGAGGTTGTTTTTCTATTTCTACCCATAGCTTTGAATACTCATATTTAAAATTTATTATATAATGCTCATTTCCCCATTGCACTTACATTTTCTTTTGACCTAATTTTAAAGGGCATGCCATTTCCATCAAAAGGGAATTATGTTGTACTTTACAGAGCCACCTCCCAATTTTGAGCACCTGGTTTTTCTTCTCTTTTCCTTTGCAGTTACGAAGAGTGTTATAGTGAACATGTTGGCACACACTTCTTTTCTGATTCTTGAGATCTTGTTCAGTTTTTAACACACCTCCACAGAATATTAGAGAGACTCCCAGTTCCATCGTTCAATACCCACTTCTGGCTGCTAATTCTGGGAAAAACACTGCTCAGGGAATAGAAAATAAGGATGCTGTTTTGTTGTTTTTTTTTTTTTTTTTTTGGTGCAAAACTTTTCCCCCACAAAAAACAGTGGATTTTGAAATTTCGATGTGTGAGGAGAGTGTCTGAGTTATTTTTCAGAGGGACGCTGGGTCTCGTTCTCTGAACTTACAGCACGACATGAAGACAAATTCATGTTGGTGGGGCAGTGCAGCTGGAGAGGAGCAAGTGCTTTGGTGCCCCCGGTCAAATTCGCTTAATACTGTGGTGTTTTCAACCAGGATGATGACAGTTCAATTAAATATACGAGAACAACACTGTGCTTTGCAAGGCAATTCCTTGACACACTCAAATAAATGTTTTTTCACTTTTAAAAACAGCACCTACACTAAGTCAGCTCCTACATAAAACCAACCCTAAACGTACTAGAAAAGTCAAGGGACAGGGCCCTCCAGGAGGGCACTCTTAATCACCCATTATTCCTTTAGTCGCCTTGCTCGCCTCCATTAGATTTTCTGCCAAATTAGTGTATTTTATGGTCATGGTGAAAATTATGTATGGATTTATAGAACTCATGATAACTCAGATAATTTAAAAAATCAATATTCTTTCATATGATATGCTAGTATTTTGATTTGCTGAGCTGATGCCTTTAAAGAGGAGCAAGTTTCTTCCACAGAGTCCAACCTCACTCTCTCTACCAGTTAATACCACAGCCAGGTGTATTTAGAAGCTGAATGGAGGAAGAGAAAGGAATCACTGCTCCTGCTATTTCAGATTATGAAATTAAGCCTGGCAATTATCGGGTTGTAGGAGGAACGATTTCTTCACTCTGGGAGCACCTTGTATGTAAGTTTTATTTAGGCCACCAAGCCCGGTTAAGAATTTTGTTAATTGTCTTGGTTGATGGTTAAGTAAAACCCCGAGCAGTATGCTGGCAAGGGGAGAATGAATGACTTCTCTCTCTTATTCTTTTTGTGTGAAAAGCCTAGGTGGCCAAATGGGTTGAACAGACCAATGAGCTGCTAGATTTTCAGAGGAGTCGCTGGATCTCTGGGAGGTGTCAGCATTGGCGCTAACTCTGTGAGGGAAAAGGGGGATGAGTTGAACCATGGCTAACACTTTAGTTTGGTTTTTGACAAAAAATAAGTAGTTGAGGTTGCTCAGTGGTGCAATACTTGCCTAGCATAGCAACAGCAATAAGCACAACAACGACAACAAAGCAATTAGTTGAGGGGCCTTCCTCCACAAGCAGTGTGTGTTATGCTCTGTATGTGGCAATTTTGTACTGAACATTTGTTGAACAAATGATCAAAGAAGTGAATTAGGAGCAGTTTTGGAAGTTGAAATGAATGAAAAGAGCCGGGCCTGTGGGTGTCTACTTTTGCCCTGAAGTATGTGAAGTGACAGGACCTTGAGACAGAAGGGCCAGTCCTCAGGGGTCCCTGTGAGCTGAGGTTCTGGGTCTGTCCAGCAGCAGGCAGAATGGGTGCCTTATTTTAAAGAAGGATCTAAAGAGGGGGCCGAGCAGAAGGTGGCCGCTTGGTGTGCAGTGAATTCTCACCAAGCAGGACCTACTATAAACAGGAGTGTTTTAAAATAGCAGGATGATAACGTGAAGGATTCCACTCAAGAGCATTTCTCTCTTGAGCTCTCTCCTCTTAAATGGGTTATGAAGTAATGCTCTTGTCTATGCACTTTCCTTTCATTTTGAACTCCCCTCTCAGCCTGAGTAAGAATTTTGCAAGCTTTGAAATATGTCAACATAAAATAAGCTTTGAGACAGCTTGAAAAATGTAAGATTCATAATGGACTCCACTAAAAATATGGTTCGTTAAAAAAACAAACCAGGCTCGATCTTCCTCACTTGGAAAAACAATCAGATGGAACCTGAGCTATCACCATCCTTTTATAGATTCTTGCACCATGAGAAGTCAAGCATTTCCCAGTTAAAGCAGGCCTATTTGTGATGTTCCTTTCAAGCACTTGCCTAATGACTTCCATGACCTCTCCAAATTCAATTTGACAGTCTTCAGGACTCTCACAGCGGCTACCTATTCCATGAAGCCTTCCAGATGACTCCCTGTGTGACAGTCTATCCATCCAGTCTCACTCCCAGCTGTGTTTTGGCTTGTCTTCCCCTCTAATATGTCAGTGTTTCTCGGCCTCTACCCCTCAATAGACAAGGTCTTTCTTTGGTAATAGGCATTAAGTCTGTCACTTAAAGTCTTAGCAAACCAATTTATTTATTTTTTAAATTTATTTTTGTGGTGCTAGGAATGGAACCCAAGACGTTGCCCATGCTAGGCAAGTGCTCTACCACTGAGCTACACCCCCAGCCTAAAAGTTTTTTCTCATTCATGTAGATGCTGTTTTCAGGGGTGTTGGCAAGCTTTCTTCAGGATTTCTCCATCTTTTTTATTTTTATTGTTTTACCAGTATTTTCTCAACAGGGACTACACTACAAGGTCACTACAGCACAGGAAAGGAAATACAGAGGTGCTGCCAGCTCTTTAAATGTCTCAGTCTTGAAGTAACGGATACTACTTCTCATTTCAGGTGCAGTGTGGCAGAGAAGTGGGGCTGACACTCGGGCTCAGGAAGGAAAGGAAATGTGGGTGTCTCCGAGTCATGCGGACTGCATGGCTAAACCCACTTAAACTAGTCCAATGGGCTCTAGTCTAATCCATTCTCCATACTTAAAGACAAAACAAACAGATTTATCTGTTGTCTTTGGAATAAACTCTCAAGAAGTCATGGAGGCCCTCCTGAATCTGCTCTCTGTCTTTAATCCCCACAGTCTTCCCTTAGCTGCCCAGAAAGGCTCCATTTTTCAAAGTCCAGGTGCCTTTGCACGTGTGATTCCTTGGGTCTGAGATGTTCTTCATCTTTGCCTATCCAATTTTCCATTTAAGCTTTCTTTTAGAAGTAAGTCCTTCCCTTTGGAGGGTGTCTGTTGGTCTAAAACAGGAAGAGTCAAGGCCTCTTCTGCTGAGCCCCCATGGGACTCTATCATGGCCTTCCCTACAAATGTCATTGTTTATGTCACTCTGTCCCATTAAACCTGGCCCTGTTTTAGGAAGACACCACAGTCTCTTGATCTCTGAATCTTCAGGGAACACCGTGTCTAGCACTACATGGGTCCTCGATATATGGGTGTTGAATGACTACATTTAGGTTGCATGTACAGATAATTAAACCATATCAAACAATTGAGGAGACAAATTTGGTCTGCTTTAAAACTTGTGATGATTTGGGGTCCTTGGATAGGTGAGAAGGATGGGGATTGACTGAGGGCCAGGGAACTGGGGAATTAGTATTTTTGGTTTAGTGCAAGCAGGTATGTGGTTGAAATTGACTTTGACTACTGGCTACTGGAAACAGGTTTGACAGTAGGAATACAGTTTAGAGGCTGACCTGTTTTCACTGCATTCAGTTTTCATGTTTGTCATTTAAAAAAAACATCAATATTCATTGCTTATTGGGCAGTGTTCTGTGCCATAAAGAACATCTTGCTTCCATTGTTCTTCTCATTAACACTGTCTCCTTTCTTCTAATTATTTAGTGTTCCTGCTCATTAGTTAGAGAATTCTCAACTTTCCCTCTAGCTGAATAATATAAGTGAAAAATCCACTTCAGACCCTCAAACCTTAATTGAAGACCATCCCACTCCAAAGGACACCAGGTGTTTTAGATGCATGAAGAGAGGACCACATATCTCTGATCATAGAAGTCATTTGAAAGGGCCAGAGGGTTGGCTCTGCTGGACAGATGGAGAGTGTTGAGAAATCAGGCTAGAAGCAGTTAGAGAAGGTAGTAAGGATTTTAATATTAGGAGTTTAACATAAGGGTTCTTAACCCCTTGAAGTAGGGCACTAAAAACCTACCCAAACAAGAAGCCCTCAAAACCAAAGGCCAGAAGTAACCATGCCAGGGCTACACCCATTGGTTTATGGAGCCTGTGGAATCCATGGACCATTACCCGAAATCCAATGGAGATGGTCATAGTAATGACTAATAATGGTCATTCATGTTCTCCGTCACAATCAATCTCTTCTTCCTTCTCATTCTTCTCATCCAATGGCTGGAAGGAAACTAAAGGATCATCACATTTCATTTAGTAGTTTTAGGACTTAATAGAGTTGCCCCAGGACTCCAAGGACTACCTCCTTCAATCAGACAAAATTCTCTGTCTGTCTATTTATCTATCTATCTATCTAAATTTGGGTTCCAGTTAATATTATGTTTATTTTTTTATTTTTTATTTTTTTGGTACCGGGGATCGAACACAGGTCCTTGCGCTTGCAAGGCAGGCAACGTAACCACTGGGCTAAATCCCCGGCCCTATTATGTTTAAAAAATTTGTTCAGTTGCTATAAAATATTTGCAAATCACTGAATCTTTTTCAACTCTTTATTCTAGAGATGGACTCACATTTTAGATTTGTTACACATCAGATAGATTATAACAATGTGTAAATTAGACAGGTGTATTATAGATCAAAAGTAATGTATTGATCTTAGTGGGGCCACTTGCTAGGTATGCCACTTTAGCATCTAATTTCTAGGAGCTTCCATTTCCACATCACAATAGTATTAATGCTGTGTCTCCAACTGAGAATCATTTCAAATGAGAACATATGTGATAGCATGCTGGAAAACCCTTGGCAATACACAAATGTGAATCACCCTTATTAAACTTCCAAAACATTTTCTTTTTTACTGTGTTGCAAATAGACAAAAACCACTTAAAACTAAGTCTTTTTTTCCTATGTTAAAAATACTTTTTATTTTAATGTAATACAAGTAGATATTAACAAAGAAAATATTTAAACACTCTTCTTATTTCTATAAAAAATAATTCCATAACAAAATAATTAGAGAAAAGCAATGATTAATATGCTGTACTGTATATCATGATCTTAAAAGAATGGCCAAAATTAATAGGTGCTATTCAAATTTTATATTTCCTCCAGAGTTAGTTTCATTAATTTGTCTTCTAAGTTACTTCTTAGAAGTTGTCAAATTTATTTCAAAAAAGATTTTTGTAATATGCTTTCTATATCCTTTTAAATTCTGTAAAATCTGTGGTAATGTCTCCTAGATCTTAATATTGTAATTTAAAAAATGTATAACTGATATTGTGTAACAGGAAGAAAAGGTCTAAAAGAGCAGGGGAATTGGGAGAGGTAGGGGAAGGGAAAAAAGGGAAAGGAAAAAATATGAGAAGAGGGAAAAAATGGAAACAAAGTCTTTGCAAATAGGGAAGGATGGAGGGGGTGAAGGGAGGGCAAGGGAAGGGGGAAAAAAAAGAACCAAGAGACTCATGTAATGGTACAAGATCCCAATGATGAATGTAACTGTATTGTATACCTAAAATGTACCAATAAAGTTAATGGGAAAAAAAATGGCCAAAATTTTACTCAGAGTGAGCCATAGACAAAAAAATTCTGTTACAAAGAAAAAACAAAGAAGTAAAAGACAAACTTTTTTTTCAATGAACAAAAGAAACTAATAGTAAAAATGAAATAATTTAGCATGTATCTTAAAATATTTTTGAAACAACAGAATAGATACATTGGGGTTTTTGAACTTCTTTCTACTTCCTATTTCTCTTTTATTTTGTTCTCTTTCTCCTCTCTATATAATAAATATACATAATATATATGTTAATTTCTCATATAAGAGAAACCATGTGATATATAGGCTTATATGTCTGACTTATTTCACATACTTTCAGTATGTTCTCAAGTTATATCCATTTGCCTACGAGTGCCTCAAGTTTATATTTCTTTATGCCAGCATAATACTCCATTGTGTATAAATACCACATTTGCTTTATCCATTCATCTGTTGGTGGACACATACACTGTTTCCAAGATCTTGCTATTATAAATTGTGCTGGTATTAACATGAGTATGTAATTGATAACTTTAACTCTTTTGGGAAGATATGTAGGAGGGGGACAGCTGCGACAAATGAAATTTCTTTTTATTTTTTGAGGAATAGCTATACTGATTTCTATAGTGGTTGTACTCATTTACCTTCCTACCAACAATGTAGAAGAGTTCCTTTTCCCCCACATCCTCACCAGCATTTGCCATTATTATTATTATTATTTTTTTGTGATAGCTATTCTAAGTCTTTTTTTTTTGAAAGTGCTCATTAAAATTAAAAACCTACCTCAAGAGATTAGGCAGTTTTTATTTATTTATTGAGTATCTACATGAACCAGTGTTGTGCCCAGATTTCGAGGTCCCCAAAGACCACCAAGGAGCCAATTCCAATGTAAACACATGAGGGTCATTTATTCAAGCTCGAGCAGGGACTCCCAACTGTCACCACTGCAGCGGGTCAAGATTGAGAGCTCCGACTCCAAATCAGCAGGGGTTTTTATAGTGGTCACAGCAAGGTTCTAGATTGGCAATTAAACCTGATTGATTGTGCCTTGCGTATCCAAGCTGCAAACGGTTGCTAACTACTGATTAGCTGTTGCTAGGGGATGGCTGAACACTATCACATGCAGGTGGTCAAAATACATCTTGTGATTTTTCTTAGAACTGAAATTTATGCCACCAAATTTTAGAATGGAGTCACTTAGGTCTCACATTCCCCCCTTCTTATGTCACCATTGAGGCCCAATCATGGGTCTCGGGGGGTCAAATCTTTTCTGAGACTTGGTTGGCACTGGGACCTAAGGACCATTAATTGTACAGAGCTAACATGTTCTCCAAGGGTTAAGCAAGGGGCCCAGTAGAGAAGAGATCAGAGTAGTCAGCCACGGGGAGGAATTAAACCAGGATTCAAACCGACCTTGAGTCTGTTCTCGCTCTCGTTTTCGTTTGGCTAGGCCCTCTCTGACCTTTGCCATGGACTCTTTGATTACCCCTGAATGATCGATATAGAAACCACACTGTTTACTGAGGGCAGCACAAAGTCTTTTTATAATTTTGACCATCGACGACACAGTCTGAGCTTGAGAGGATTGTCGCAGTTTTTGGACACCTGCCATGAGGGGATGTAATCTTCTAGAATGGAGTGTGGATCTGCGGGGTGGACGTGAGTGTAGTGTACCCATGAGGCAATCCCATCCACCTTGAGAGCGGTGGGTGTGGTCAGGACAGTAACATAGGGTCCTTTCCAACAAGGCTCAAGGTCCTTCTGTTGATGTCTCTGGACAAAGACCCAGTCTCCTGGTTGATAGCAATGGGGCTTGGGAGGTGGTCCGGACTCAAACAGGGCCTTTAATTTCGGCCAGATGTCTTTGTGAACACGCTGGAGGCTTTGTAAGGAAGACAACAGTTTTTGATCATCGAGCTCAGCGAGCACTTTAGACTGAAGGTTAGGGATAATGTGAGGGGGCACCCCAAACATTATTTCAAAGGGAGTTAGTCCCATCTTATAGGGAGAATTGCATACCCTATAGAGGGCAAAGGGAAGGAGGGTCACCCAGTCACTGCCAGTCTCTAAGGTTAATTTAGTTAATGTCTCTTTTAGAGTTCTGTTCATTTTTTCTACCTGCCCTGAACTCTGGGGTCTGTAAGCACAATGTAATTTCCAATTTGCCCCCAGTACCTGTGCTAAACCTTGACTCACCTTGGAAATGAAGGCAGGTCCATTGTCTGACCCTAACATTACTGGGAAACCATACCTTGGCAAGATGTCTTCAAGTAACTTTTTAGCCACAATCTGTGCCGTCTCATGTTTGGTGGGAAAGGCCTCTGCCCATCCTGAAAAAGTGTCTACAAAAACTAGCAGGTACCTGTAACGATACCTTCCAGGTTTTACCTCAATAAAGTCCAATTCCCAGTATACACTGGGTTGGTTTCCTCTCAATCTGTTGCCTGGGTTGGCTTTATTGTGAGTAGCATTTGTCAATTGGCAGGCTTTGCAGATGGCAACGATATGCTCAATTTTGGAGTTAGCATCTCGAATCTTTATTTCAGCATGTCTCAAGAGGTCTTGCATTTTTCGAGTGCCCATGTGGGTGACCTGGTGCATTTTGGAGAGAACTTGTTCTCCCAGTGCTTCAGGCAGGATGACTCTACAGTCAGACGATCTCCACCATCTTTTGAGGCACTGGGCCATGGGCAGTTGTTTTATCCACTTTAAGTCTGCCTCGGTATACTGGGGAGTTTCTGGTAAGGTAGCGCCCCCTGGATCGGGCAGCTGAGTGGTCAGGGTCAGATTAGCTTCTAGGGCTATTTTTCGAGCTGTCTGGTCTGCCAAATTATTTCCTCGGGCAATCGGAGTATCTTTTTTTGGTGCCCGGGACAGTGGATAATAGCCAATTTCTTTGGCAGCCATAGGGCCGCCAGTAGGGCAAGAATTTCTTCTCTGTTTTTAATAGTCTTTCCTTCAGCTGTTAACAGTCCCCTTTCTCTGTAAATGGTCCCATGTACATGAGTGGTAGCAAAAGCATACCTGCTGTCTGTGTATATATTTAGCTTTCGGCCCTTTCCCAGAGTCAGTGCTTTGGCTAATGCTATGAGCTCTACTCACTGTGCTGACGTTCCAGTGGGCAAGGGTTCAGCTCAAACAACCTCAGTCTCAGTGACCACAGCCACCCCTGCATACCTTTGGCCATCCTGAACAAAGCTGCTCCCATCGGTGTACCAGGTATCTTCAGCATCTGGCCATGGCTGATCTTTCAGATCTTCTCGAGTCCCATGTACCTGAGCCAAGATGTCAGCGCAGTCATGCAGCGGGGCCTCTAGGTCTGGGTCAGGCAATAATGTAGCTGGGTTTAGGGTGGCCGGGGTCTGGAAGACAACTCAGGTTGGATTTAAAAGCAGGCCCTGATAGTGGATTAGGTGGGCATTGCTGAGCCATCTATCTGGAGGCTGTTTTAGAACCCCTTCAATGGTGTGGGGGGTGGTTACATGCAGTTCTTGGCCCAAGGTTAACTTATCAGCATCTTTGACCATCAGGGCTACTGCAGCAATCATCCTCAGGCATGGGGGCCATCCAGCTGCAACAGGATCAAGTTTCTTGGACAGGTATGCCACTGGTCTGCACCATGGGCCCAGGTATTGGACTAAGATGCCCTTGGCAACTCCTTTGTTTTCATCAATGTAAAGGTAGAAGGGCTTAGTGACATCGGGCAAGCCCAAGGCTGGTGCTGACAACAAGGCAGCCTTAATTTGATCAAAGGACTTTTGTAGTTTTTCTGTCCATTGAAAGGCCTGATTGTCTTTAGTTGCCTTATAAAGGGGCTTCGCTAGTTCTGTGAACCCTGGTATCCATAAGTGGCAGAAGCCAGCCAATCCCAAGAATTCTCTAACTTTCCGAGGGGAATCTGGTGCAGGTATCTTAAGAACTGTCTCTTTTCTAGCATCTGATAGCCATCTTTGCCCCTTTTTAAGTATGTAACCCAGGTAGCTTACCTCAGGTTTGCAGATTTGGGCCTTTTTGGCAGATGCCCGGTATCGCAGTTCCCCTATGACCGTTAAGAGTTTCTTGGTTCCATCTAGGCAGTCCTCTTGCATCTCAGCTGCTATAAGGAGATCATCTACACATTGTAACAGAGTTAATTGGGGGTTCTGGAGGCAGAACTTACCCAGGTCTTCAAGCAGAGCCTCGTCAAAGATGGTGGGAGAGTTCTTGAATCCCTGTGGCAATCGGGTCCAGGTTAGCTGTCCATTGATGCCTTGTTCCAGGTTGCTCCATTCAAATGCAAAGATATGTTGGCTTTTGGGTGCCAGTGGGAGGCTGAAGAAGGCATCTTTGAGTTCTAAGACCATGTACCATTGGTGGTTTGGGGGCAGAGAACTCAGGAGGGTATATGGATTAGGTACCATAGGGTGGATGTCTATGACCCTCCTGTTTACCTCATGGAGGTCCTGTACTGGTCTGTAATCATTTGAATGAGGTTTCTGTACTGGCAACAAGGGGGTATTCCAGGCCGACTGGCATGGCCTTAGAATTCCCTGGGCAAGTAGCCTCCTGATGTGTGGAGTTATTCCCTTCTGGCCTCTAGAGACATGGGGTATTGGTGGACCCGTGCTGGGTCTGCCCCTGGTTTTATTTCCACAAATACAGGCACTCTGTGCTTGGCGAGCCCCATGCCCCCAGTCTCTGCCCAAGCTTTAGGGAACATAGTCAGCCATTGGTCTATATCAGGGCTTGGCATGGGCTGCTTTTGATGTAGCCGATACTCATCTTCTAGGTTTATAGTTAACACTTGGATGGGCTTTCCTTCTTGGTTAAGGACCTCTGCACCCCAGGGCTGAAAATGGATTTGGGCTCCTAACTTGGTGAGCAAGTCTCTTCCAAGTAAAGGATAGGGGCAATCAGGTATAATCATGAATGAGTGGGTTACCTGGCCCACTCCCAAGTCTACTGTTCTTTGGGTAGTCCATGAATACTTTTTCATGCCTGTGCCTTGGACCCAGGAGGTTTTGTCAGAGATATGGCCATGTGGTTTAAGCAGAACTGAATGTTGAGCTCCGGTATCCACTAGGAACTCGACAGGTCTCCCCTCCACTTTTAGGGTTACCCTGGGCTCGGGGAGGGGTGCCGAACCTCATCCTCCCTAGTCACTCAGTTCATCCATAGCCAGGATGGGGGCCTTGGGGCGACTTCCCGGTTTTTTAGGGCATTCTCTGGCCCAATGGCCTTCCTTTTTGCAATAAGCACACTGGTTCTTTCCCAATCGGGGGTGATCTCTATGTTCCCCCTTACCTTGTCCTTTGGTTGCAATCTTTCTCAGACGATGTTCACGTTCTTTTGGCTCTCCCACAGTGGTGGCAAGAAGGATCCGAGCTAGGTTCCTAGTTTGCTGATCACCAGCTTTTGCCTGTCTTTTTTCTGCAGTTTCTCTATTGTTATACACTCTCTCTGCCACTATCACTAAGTCCTGAATACTCTTTTCTCCTAATCTGTCTACTTTCTGTAACTTTCTCCTAATATCTGGCGCAGCTTGGTTGACAAAATGCATAATAACAGCCGCCTTTGTCTCAGTTGCTTCTGGATCCATAGGAGTATACCTATGGAAGGCTTCCCGAATTCTTTCTAGGAAGGCTGCAGGGCTTTCGTTAGGCCCCTGTTGTACATCCCCTACCTTGGCCAAATTGTTGGGCTTTCGAGCAGCCTCTTTGAGACCTCCCAACAGAGCCTGGTGATAGACCCGGAGCCTCTCCTTACCTTCTGCTGTGTTGAAGTCCCAGTCAGGCCGGGACAAAGGAAAAGAAGTGTTGATAGTATCAGCATTGGTAGTGGGTTGACCATTGTCACCAGGAACCAATTTTCTGGCTTCATTTTGGATTCTCTCTTGCTCCTCTGTGGTAAACAGGATCTGGAGGAGCTGCTGACAATCATCCCAGGTGGGCTGATGAGTGAACAAAACAGTTTCTAACAGGTTAATCAAATCTCTAGGGTTGTCTGAGAATTTGGCGTGTTGAGTACGCCAGTTATAAAGGTCACTAGTGGCGAAGGGCCAGTAGTGATAATGCTGGTTACAATGTTCATGAGGGGGCCCTGTCGCCCTTAGTGGGAGAACAGTGGAGTTTGCCGGTTCTGCTGGCAAGGCGGCATGCTGGTGGCGAGTGTTCTGGGTGGGGCCATCCCCGCTGCCGGTGCCCAGAGCCGGCCCTCTTTCCCCAGCTCTGGCTGGGGCCGAAACTTCTCCCCCTGCCTGCTGTTGTGGGGGAGTGGAGAGAGAGTGGTAAGGGGGGGGAAGGAGATCTTCCTCCTTGGAGGACCAGGTAAAGCGGTGCGGTCGGCTCGTTGTCAGTTTGCCTTTTTCCATCGCGTTTTCCGGGAGCATTTTTACAGGCTGCTAGGATTACCTCCGGCTGCTGTTTCTGTGGAGGCAAAAAGGGCTTGACCCATGGGGGGGGGGTCACATATTAGATTTTCCCAAGTAACAATATAGGGAACCTGGTCCAGATGTCCTGCATAAGGACAGAAGACTGCGTCTCGGACTCTCCTTGTGGTTCCTAGATCAAAGGTCCCCTTGGGTGGCCATCCTATCCCAAAGGCAGGCCACTCTGAGCTACAGAGGGTGACAAGTTTAGTCTCTTTAACTTCTAAACTCAGGTTATGAGTGCGCTCCCTAACTTCTTTAAAATGGTTCGTCATGAGGGACAGGGGGGTGGTCATGATCTGTCCCATCGTCTCAGTCCAAGTTAAAAGACAAAAATACATGATAGACAGACAGACAAACACAACAGAAAAACAAAAAGCAAGACAAAACAGTCCTCTGCTCGATCAGAGGCAAAACTGAAAATGAGACGATGGCCTCACGCCGTGCCGTGGGAGTGACCCGCACTGTCCCTCCAGAAGTCTCAGAGACTCACGGGGCATTCCGTCCCCTACACAAGGGTCTGGAACGTCTTCCAGGACCCCGGGTCAATGGCCCTCCAGCGGGTCCACCTAGACTGTCTGCCGACCTACTCAGAAATGGGCCCCCGACTTTACAGATACGGAAACTCACCAGCCGGTGTTGACCCTCCTGTACGGAGATCCCGGGGGTCTTGGGGATCCCGGATGAGTTCCCAAATGTTGTGCCCAGATTGCAAAGTCCCCGAAGACCACCAAGGAGCTGATTCCGATGTAAACACACGTGGGTCGTTTATTCAAGCTGGAGCAGGGACTCCCAACTGTCACCACCGCAGCGGGTCAAGATTGAGAGTCCCAACTCCAAATCAGCAGGGGTTTTTATAGAGGTTACAGCAAGGTTCTAGATTGGCAATTAAACCTGATTGATTGTGCCTTGTGCACCCAAGCTGCAAACGGTTGCTAACTACTGATTAGCTGTTGCTAGGGGACGGCTGAACACTATCACATGCAGGTGGTCAAAATACATCTTGTGGTTTTTCTTAGAACTGAAATTTATGCCACCAAATTTTAGAATGGAGTCACTTAGGTCTCACACCAGGATTGTGCTCAGCTCTGGGACTTTCACAGCCAATGAAATGGATAAAGTCCCTGTTCTCCAGCAAGGGCCGAAAATAGACTCTGCAGGCAACTTGCAGATGAGCTCTGGACAAGCAACTCTGCTAGGGTGAGACTGCACTGTGGCACTTTGCTTTTTGGTACTGGGGATCGAACTCATGACCTAGCGCTTTCAAGGCAGGCATGGTTCCACTGAGCTAAATCCCTGGTTGCACTATGGCACTTTGGATTCAGCACTTAAAGGCTGAAGATTTCTGACAGTTTGTTACATCTCCTGTGCCTCTCTTTCCTCTCTTCCTTGTATTAGGCTTTGTTTTGTGCTTCTTATGAAAGGAAGGGGTGGGAAGACTGAGTTTATACCTTCTTGAGTTCCAGAGAAAATCTTGTGCCTTAAAAGGTTATAATGATGTCCTGAAAGTACTGTTATTGTGTCTAAACTTTACATTGCTATGGAGTAATCTTAGATTATGAATGAACAAACTAACTTCATGCTAGCAGCAGTGTTTTTTCTGCATAGCAAAACCATGAAATTATATGTGTAGCATAAAACAAATGAACTGTCATGCATCTATCCCCCTGGCTTTAGGTAACAGCAATCTGATTTCCCTTTGGGGACCATCCTTCTTATACTGTCATAGAATTTTTTTTTTTTTTACTGTCATACAATTTTGGCCAAGGTCTACTTTCCAAACTAGGGCTGGACATGAGACTCAGGCTGGGCAATTAGAGGAATGAACATCTTCAAGTCTTCATAATTGGCCTAAGGTGGTCATGTGGCAATGTCATGAACCAAATTCTCTTAGTGGAGGGACAAAAATAGGTTATATTTCATAAGACTGAACCTCAAAATTTTAGTGTAATACTTCCTCCTGCTGCGGTTGCAGACAACAGCCTATTCCTGGAGTGCTGAGACACTGGACAGAGCATGCCTGATTCAGAGGAACCACACCCTGATGTCTTGTTTGTGTCCCTTTTCTCACCTGGGCTCAAAACCAGACTAGCCCTGAAAGTTTTTAGTTACAAAAGGAAATCAGTCTCTACCCCATCTTTTGTATTGATCTTTTTCTTGTTTCATCATG